>NC_082611.1:17672877-17979308 GCF_030936135.1 Gavia stellata | reverse complement strand
CCTCCGAGCTCACTGTAAGACAGGGCCGAGAGGTGCTCAGCACCCTCCAGCCCACCCCAACTCAATGGGCACCCACCCACCCCCATGGGTACTCACTGCACACCAGCGCCAGCACCATCCGCAGCAGCTTGTAGGGGCAACGCATCCCGGCCCAGTTCTGCGGGCGGATGGACAGACGGACGGATGGATGGACAATGCACCGGCAATACTCCGGCACCAAGACCCCCCTCCAGCATGGCCCAGGAGAGCGGTGCCCTGTCCCCACAGAGCCCCACCCCGCTCCAGGTCCCCACTCCTCCCCACCTACACCCACCCCATGATGCCCCCCTCGCCCCAAAGGTGTTTCCCCCCCATGATGGTGCCCACCCCACACCCCCCCCAATGTCACACCATGTTGCCTGCCCGACGGCAGCACCCACCCCCAATGCCACCCCACAGCATCCCCCACCCAATATCACACACGTCACCCTCTCTCCGACACCACCCAGCAGCACCCACGCCCCCCCCCCAGTATCTCCCCCACTCAATATCACACCATGCTGCCCCCCCCTACAATGGCACCCACCCCACAGCATCATGCCCCCCCCAATGTCACACCATGCTGCCCACCCGACGGCGGCACCCACCCCCAATGCCACCCCACAGCACCCCCCACCCAATATCACACACATCGCCCTCTCTCCAACACCACCCAGCAGCACCCACGCCCCCCCCAATGCCACCTCCCCAGCATCTCCCCCACCCAATATCACACCATGCTGCCCCCTACAACAGCACCCAATGGCACCCACCCCACAGCATCACCTCCCCCCCGATGTCACACCATGCTGCCCACCCTCCCACACCCCCCCACGGCCCCCCGCCCGATGCCGGCGGCGCTGACCATGACGACGTTGGCGAGGTGGGCTGAGCAGAGCGCGTAGACCCCCCCGGAGCCCCCAACCAGGGGCGCCCGCATGTCCGTGATGGAGACAGTGAGGGAGCCTGCGGGCACGGACAGGGCTCAGCATGTGGCCTCGCTCCCCCCCCCCCAGTATTAATTAATTACCATCCACATTAATTAATTACAGGCTGCATTGCCCCCCGGCCCCGCGGCGCACATGAAGCTGGCAGTGCAGGGTGGTACCCAGCGGTCAAGAGCAGGCGGTGAGCGATGCCCTGTGTCCCCATCAAACTCGGGGTGCATCTCCCCGTGCCCTCCCCGGGGCTGGTGATGGGGACCGCAGCCCCGGCTGGGTGGGGGACCGATGGGGACAGCCTCCCCCCCCTTGCCCCCTGGGCACGCACCCACCTGCCAGGACGCCGGCCAGGTAGAGGAAGCTGATGCGCAGGATGCCGTGCACCATCTCCAGGGGCACCCCGATCATCAGCTGCAGGAGGGCGTTGAACCCCAGTTGCTCCAGCCTGCCCGGGCACAGGAGGGGACACGCGGTGGCTCAGCCCACACAGCCCCCAGTGTCCCCCCACCCCCGGCAGGGACCTACCCCACGTGCATGAACATGTAGGTGAGGAAGCGCCAGGCACGCGCCCGGTGCCCGGGGTGGTAGACCAGGGGGCTCTTCATGTACTCGGGGTGGTAGGTCTGCAGCACCCACTTGTTCAGCCGCGCCCCGTAGCAGAGGAACACGATGATCTGTGCCAAACCCCACGGCTGTCACCCCCAGCACCACCGAGACCCCCACCGTCCCTCTGGCCTGCGGCAGGGTGCTGGGATGTGGGGGTACCCAGCACCCCTGCCTCGGGGCTGAGCTCCTCATACGGGCACCGGGACATCACAACTGGGGTCACCCATCCCCTCCACCCCAGGTCTGAGCCCTCCATGGGCACTGGGACATCAAAATGGAGGTCATCCATCCCCTCTGCCCCAGGTCTGAGCCTCCCGTGGCCACTGGCACATCACAATTGGGATCACCCATCCCCTCTGCTCCAGGTCTGAGCCCTCCATATGGGTACTGGGACATCACAACTGGGGTCACCCATCCCCTCAGTCCCTGGTCTGAGCCCCCCATGGCCACTGGGACATCACAAACGGGGGTCACCCGTCCCCTCAGTCCCTGGTCTGAGCTCCCCCATGGCCGCTGGCACATCACAAACGGGGTCACCCGTCCCCTCCGTCCCTGGTCTGAGCCCCCCATGGCCACTGGCACATCACAAACAAGGTCACCCATCCATCCATCCCAGATCTGAGCCCCCCATGGCCACTGGCACATCACAGCTGGGGTCACCCATCCCCTCCATCCCTGGTCTGAGCCCCCCATGGCCACTGGCACATCACAAACGGGGTCACCCATCCATCCATCCCAGATCTGAGCCCCCCATGGCCACTGGCACATCACAGCTGGGGTCACCCATCCCCTCCATCCCTGGTCTGAGCCCCCCATGGCCACTGGCACATCACAAACGGGGTCACCCATCCATCCATCCCAGATCTGAGCCCCCCATGGCCACTGGCACATAACAAACGGGGTCACCCATCCCCTCTGTCCCTGGTCTGAGCCCCCCATGGCCACCAGGACATCACCACCAGGGTCACCCATCCCCTCTGTCCCTGGTCTGAGCCCCCCATGGCCACTGGCACATCACAAACAAGGTCACCCATCCCCTTGTCCCTGGTCTGAGCACCCCATGGCCACCAGGACATCACCACCGGCGTCACCCGTCCCCTCAGTCCCTGGTCTGAGCCCCCCATGGCCACTGGCACATCACAACCAGGGTCACCCGTCCCCTCCAATCCGAGTCGGAGCCCCCCCGCAAGGCATCAGGGTGCTTCAGCCAGGGTCAGCCTTGGTGCCTGCCCCGTACCTGGGTGAGGGTGACGGCCGCCATGAAGACGGGGGGCGGACACGTGCGGTGCTGGTAGAAGTACCAGCGCCGGTCCATCTCGCAGGGCAGGATCTCGTAGGCCACGTAGCGGACGAAGCGCTTGTAGAAGCCCAGGCCAGTCTCGTCCAGCAGCACGTCGCGGGGCAGGGCTCGCTGCCCGTTGGCGATGGCGCGCTTGAAGCTGCTCGAGCGCTTGCTGCTGATCTGCGGAGAGAGGCCGTGCCCGCGGGGGCCGCAGGGGCAGCTCGGGCCGGTGGGCTTGTGGCCACCCCCTGCCCATCACCGCCACCCCGGTGGGACCAGCCAGACAAGCCGCCCCAAGGCTGTGCCATCATCCCATGCCAGGGGAGCCCCTAGGGACCACCGGTGTCTGCCCCCCCTCCCCAGGGGCCCAGGGAGGTGCCCAGCGCCCACCCCAGGCTGGCACCCAGCCGCTCGCCCCCGTCCCCGCGGCCCCCCGGCACTGACCAGGTCTACCAGCTCCTGATAGCAGACCTGCCCCTCGTCATTGCCCTGCGCCAGGGCCACCAGCATGTCCAGCTTGGCAGGGTCCAGGGGCAGCTCATGGCTGTGCACGAGGCTGGCGAATGTCTCCACCCCGATGAAGCCGGTGTTTTCGGGGTCGAGCTGTGGGGCACGGCATGGGGCATCACCGGGATGCCGGGGTTGCAGCTCCCTGATCGGCCGGGGAGACCTTCTGGTGCCCCTCACCCTGGCCTCAAGCCTGGTGGCATCATGTGCTGCTACACAAAACCAGCCCCTGCCTCTGCGAGGGAGGCCACAACCTGCACCCACCCTGTACCCCGCACCGTGTGGGTGCCCCATGCCATGCGGTTGCCCTGTGCCATGCGGGTGCCCCGTGCCATGCAGGTGCCCCGTGCCGTGCCGGCGTCCCCCCACGGTGCAGCCAACACTCTCCCACTCAGTTATCTCTCGCCGCCAGCAGCCTGCCAGCCAGGAAGCCACGAAGCTAAACACACGCGCAGCCCTGGCACCAGCCTCCCCCTCCTCCTCCTCCTCCTCCCGTGTGCCCTCGCTGCTGGGCACTGCCACGCTGGCCACCCTGTGCCGGGGCACCCTGCACCATCCCCGGGGCTCCCGGTGCTGACCGGGCACCCTGAGCCCTCCAGGCACCCCACACCATCGGGCAGCCAGCACCATCGGGCACCCGACATGGTTCCGCTCATGGAGACGAGGAGCCCCGGGGTGGCATGAGGATG
The DNA here is from genome assembly GCF_030936135.1 of Gavia stellata. Classification (NCBI taxonomy): domain Eukaryota; kingdom Metazoa; phylum Chordata; class Aves; order Gaviiformes; family Gaviidae; genus Gavia; species Gavia stellata. The sequence continues at coordinate 17,975,265 of NC_082611.1, read as the reverse complement.
ATGGAGACGGGGAGCGGGCCCTGATGGCCGGTGCACAGCTCGAGCCGTGCCGAGGGTGGCCGGGACCCCGTGCCCCACAGAATCACCCCGTAAACAGCGATGGGTTTGCTCCTTTCTTTGCCAGGGAAGGAAATGCAGGAGAGGAAAACTCGTCCTCATGGGACGAGCAGGGGAGGGAGCGCTGGGGGCGTGGGATCGTACCCCCACCCTGGGGTGCACCCTGTCCCTCCGGCCCCCAGAGGGAACAGCCAAAGCCGCTTTCCCAAGGGGGGTCCAGCTGCCCGGAGTCCCTGCCCGAGATAGGCACGGGTGCAGGGTGCGGGATGAGGGGTGCGGGGTGCGGGATGAGGGGTGCGGGGTGCGGGCAGGGCTTGCAGCCTGGCAGCAACTGCCAGCCCATGGGAGCAGTCCCAGCCATTGGGGTGCGGCAGTACCCCAGTGCCACCCGTCCCCTACACCCCACGAGCCGCACACGCTGTCCCACAGGCGCCACGTGCGTGTGCCACGCCGGGACCTGGCACACGCCGTCCCCACGCGCCGGCGCACGCCGAGCTCACCGGTCCCCGGAGAGCCCCAGCAGTGGCCAGAAGCCCCTCTCCACTTTGGGGGTGCATCTCCCCCCACCCCAGCCCCACTGGCCCGCCGCAGCCCCCCCGAGGGGCCCGATGCCCAGCCCCTTGGCCCTGCCAGGTCCTGCTCTCGCCCAGGGAAGGTGCTGCTCATTCCCGAAGAGCTCGGAGTCGCACGGAGCCCCAGCACCCGATGATGGGGTGACACGGGGGACGGCACCGCAGCTCCCGGGCCAGGGAGGCCGGGGGACTTGGCCAAGGTCACGGAGCCAGCTGGGGGTGAGGGGGGGGAACAGTTAATATTCCTGACCCCCGATAAATTCCCTCCCCATCCCCAGGGGAGAGCCACCGGCTTGGCCCGGGCTGGGTGGGGACGGAGGGACGAGGCGGCCGAGCGCCGGACAGGGCCGGGGTGCAGTGGGTGCTAACGCACCGGGGGCCTGATCCTGCCAGCGGAGCAGAGCCCGCCACTACGCAGCGTTAATGCTCCACGGCCTGATCCTGCAATCAGGTCACGGGGCTGGATGCAGCCCCCCACGAAGGCGAGCATCACCAGGGTGGCCGAGCCCCACGGCAGCTCCAGGGCCTCGGGGTCCCATCCTGCACCCAGTGCTGGGACTCGGCACCGCCACAGGCGTCAGGGCTCGGCTGCCCAGCACCCCTTGTCCTTGAGGGTGCACCCAGCAGGATCCGGCGCGGGGCAGAGGGAGTGGGGAGTGCTGGAGCCAGGAGGAGGCCACAAGTGAGCTGAGTTGCGCGGTCTCAGCCGCGCAACGGGAGCCCGGGTCCCCCGGGGCAGTGATGGGGGGGGGGGCACCGGAGGATGCTCAGCGGAGGGCAGCGGGTGCCGTAGCCGCCCTGGGCGGGCAGCGCTGCCCGGTGCCTGCCAGACCCACGGGCAGCGCTGCGCGGCAGCCGTGCCCGGTGCATGCGAGCATCCCTCCCCGGTAGCGATGCCCGGTGCACGGCGGTGTCCCCCCCGCCCCGGAGCGGCGCCCGGTGCCCGGCGGAGTCCCCCCCCCCCCCGCTCTCACCTGCTCCTGGATGAGCTGGAGCAGGGAGCTCCTGTCCATGCACCCGGCGGGCGGAGGGCTCCGCCGCTCCCCCGCGCCCGGGGCCGGCGAACCGGGCAGGGGAGCGGCGCGGGCGGCGGGGGCGGCGGGGGGGGAGGCTCTCCCCGCCAGCCCCGCGTTGCGACGGGCCCGGGAGCGAGCGGGGAGCGGCGGCGCCGGGAGCCGCCGATGGCAGCGGGGCGGCGGCGGCGGCGGCGGCGGCGGCGGCGGCGGGGGCGGGAGCGGAGCGGAGCGGAGCCGCCCCCGCCGCAGCGCACGGCGCAGCGCCCCCCCCCGCCGCCGCGCGGGGAACCGGGACCCGCCCCGCCCCGCCCCGCCGGCAGCCCCGGCCCCGCGCCCCGAGACACGGCACGGGGAGGGAACCGGCACCGGGCACCGGCAGCCTGGGATGGGCACCTGCGTCCCGGTACGGTACCTCCATCCCGGTACGGTACCTGTATCCCAGTACGGTACCTGCATCCCAGTACAGGTACCTGCATCCCAGTATGGGTACCTGCATCCCAGTACATACCTCCATCCCGGTACGGTACCTGCATCCCAGTATGGGTACCTGCATCCCAGTAGGGTATCTGCATCCTGGTACGGTACCTGCATCCCAGTACGGTACCTGCATCCCAGTATGGGTACCTGCATCCTGGTACGGTACCCCCATCCCGATATGGGTACCTGCATCCCAGTACGGGTACCCGCATCCCGGTACGGTACCTGCATCCAAGTATGGGTACCTGCATGCCGGTATGGTAACTGCATCCCAGTACAGTACCTGCATCCCAGTATGGGGACCAGCATCGCAGTACAGTACCTGCACCCTGGAAGAGGCACCTGCATCCTGGTATGGTACGTGCATCCCAGTATGGTACCTGCATCCCAGTATGGTACCTGTATCCCAGTATGGGTACCTGCATCCCGGTACATACCCCCATCCCGGTACAGTACCTGCATCCCAGTATGGGTACCTGCATCCCAGTAGGGTATCTGCATCCTGGTACGGTACCTGCATCCCGGTACAGGTACCTGCATCCCAGTATGGGTACCTGCATCCCAGTACAGTACCTGCATCCTGGTACAGGCACCTGCATCCTGGTATGGTACGTGCATCCCAGTATGGTACCTGCATCCCAGTACAGGTATATGCATCCCAGTACGGTACCTGCATCCCAGTACGGGTACCAGCATCCCGGTATGGTACCTGCATCCCAGTATGGTACTTGCATCCCAGTACGGTACCTGCATCACAGTACAGGTACCTGCATCCCAGTATGGTACCTGCATCCCAGTACGAGTACCAGCATCCCAGTATGGGTACCTGAATCCCGGTACAGTATCTGTATCCCAGAACGGTACCTGCATCCCAGTAGGGGTACCTGCATCCTGGTACGGTACCTGCATCCCAGTACGAGTACCAGCATCCCAGTACAGTACCTGCATCCCAGTATGGGTACCTGCATCCCGGTATGGTACCTGCATCCCAGTACGGTACCTTCATCATGGTACTGGAACCCACATTCCATTTACATTACTCCCATCCCCATACAGATACATGTATTCCAGTGCAGGTACCCGCATCCTGGTATGGGTACCCGCATCCCAGTAGAGCATCTGCATCCCAGTATGGGTACCCACAAGCTGGTACAGTACCAGCATCCCAGTATGGGTATCTGCACCCCAGAATGGGTACCCGCATCTCAGTATGGGTACCAGCATCCCAGTATGGGTACCTGCTTCCCAGTATGAGTACCAGCATGCAGTATAGGTACTTGCATCTCAGTATGGGTACCAGCATGCAGTTATGGGTACCTGCATCCCAGTATGGGTACCAGCATCCCAGTATGTGTACCTGCATCCCAGTATGAGTACCAGCATGCAGTATGGGTACCTGCATCCCAGTATGGGTACCAGCATCCCAGTATGGGTCCCTGCTTCCCAGTATGGGTACCAGCATCCCAGCACCAGACACCTGCGCAATCTGGCACAGGCGTCTGCAAACTTTACCTCCATCCTCACCCTGGCACCTGCAGGCGGGCACGGGTCCGGGGTGTCCCCCGTGGGTGCTCCACCTGGCAGGGGGCACACGGTGCCTCCAGCGCTGGCACCTGCCCCAGCACCGAGCACACGGGGCAGCCTGGCACCGGGTACCTTGAACTGACACCCTTTACATGACGTGCACAGTGGCACCCATCCCGGCCTGCTGCCCCCGGACCCCCACGTGCCCTGTCCGGCAGGGTGGGGTGTCCCCAGCACCCAGCCCCGGCACCGTCCTCGCTCCCCTGGGCTGCTGCTCGGCCCCGTTGTGAGTGCCAGGGGAGCTCTGGGCTTCACAGCCCTGCCGTGGCATGGGGCTGTACCCGGCTGGCCTGGCACCGCCGTGGCATGGGGCTGTCCCCGCACTGGGGCAGAGGGGCTGGGAGGCAGCAGGCAGGGCTGCGCAGGCCGGCGGTGCCACGGTGATGCCGGCTGGCATGGGGCAGGCACAGACGCCAGGCAGCTGGGCAATGCCCAGGCTCCTTTCTTGGGGACTGCCTGCGGCCACGCGTGAGCTCCTGCAGCCCTGGGTGCATCCCCTGCCCCACGCCTGCCCTGGCACGGTGTGCGTGGTTCCGGCACACCGGCACTATTAATAGGCACCGTGGCACATGGGCCTGCTGCTCCCACGAGGCCCAGCCTGGTTTGGACTCACCGGGGAGCACCGTGTGTCCCATCCACCTTGGCATCGCCTCCTCCCGCCCTGCACAGTGGCACCGGCTGTGCTCCCTCCCTGTCCCTACCCGGGCACCCCGGTTTGCCGTGGTGGGAAGGGTCTCCTCTCCCACCCTGGAGGGACACCCTTGCACATGGAGGAGCAGTCCAGTCTCATCCAGCCCCAGAGCAGAGGCCCTGGAGAGGTGCTGGGAAAAGCCTTTTCCCCAGCTGCGTCCATGGTTGAGCCTGCAGAGACAGAAATAGCCGAGGGAAAAGCTGCCACGGGGAAATGGGAGCAGGCAGGGGAGGCGGCACGGCCCCGGGAGCTGCAGGCATGGGGGAGAAAGGCGGCTGCAGGGAAGCGGGGAGCCCCTAACCCCACGTGGGGACAGGCATGTAGGGCCACAGCTCCCAGGGGCAGCCAAGCCTCCAGCTTCCCACCACCCACGAGATCCTGCCAGAGGGACACGGGGACCCACCCGCTCCCTCCCCATCTCTCCCGGCTGCCTGGCACTTGTTGCAGAGGCACCCATGTCCTCAAGCACCAGGGAGCCCTGGGCCAGCCCCGAGCCTTGTCCCCCAGGGCCGGGCTTCAGCAGCTCCTGCCCTAAATCCCTGTAACTGCCCCCAAACAGGGTGGGCAACCCAGGCCCTTGGGGTCTCCTCACTCACACCGCAGCCAAGGGAGGCCCCGGGCTTCGCGCAGCCCCGGCAGGGGCGAGGGATCCTGTTCTCCGGGAAATGCAGGACACGGTGTGCAAGTGGAAGGTGTGTAAAAATTTATTTTGATGTAGAGAACAAACCTCCTAAAACAGTATGGCTTTGCCAGACCTGGACAGGTGCCGGGAGCGGGGTCAGACCACCAGATGTGGACCTGGCTAGCAGAGCCACGCATGGTGGGCTCGGGCACGGAGAAGGGATACGGCAACACCGGCGACATGGCCCTGACAGTGCCGTGAACTATAGGCCAGCAGCGAGCACGATGGCAGCGGGTGCCTGACTGGCAGAGTGGCTCCGGCACAGGCAGGGACGCCCTGTCTGGCCAGCGCTGGGGCCGGGGACCACCCTGGGACTGCCCCCATAAGAGGTGCTGCCTGCCGCCCGGCGACTTCTCATCCCCCTTACCGGCTCCAGGCCACGATAAAAAGTTTAAATAGACAAAACATACAGAAAAGCAGCTCCAGCTGTACCTCGGTGCTGCCCCACCAGCTGCCTACAAATAAACCTACCCTGAGTGTGCCCAAAAAGCCTAAAAGCTAGCGTCACTGAGCCAGGAGCTGACCCCGGCTCCCCCCAGGCAGGATGGGAACCCCGAGACAGGCGTGAGCTGAGCACGGGGGGCCAGCACAGGCTGGCCTCGCTCTTTGGGACTCGGAAACAGGGATGCAGTGGGACTCCAGCCTTGGATTTTGCACTGGGCTGAAGTCACAGCAGCTGCCTGGCAGCTAAGGCCAGCTGGGATGTGGGCAGGGGAGGAAAGAGCTTCCAGTCATACCAGGAGACGCAACGCCCAGAGCCTCGCACTCTGGGACAGCCTCAGCGCAGCCAGGGCCCCGCGGAAGAGACAGCAGGGCAAGGGCCGTATGGCATGGCCATGGCATTGCCAGGAAAGGACCAGGAGTGCAATGGGCACCCTACACCCTCGCCACGCTCCCCAGCTTACCAGGGCTCCTGGGGCCCTGCGAATACTGGTGGCCATGAATACTGGTGGCCAGGGCAGGCGTGGGGAGGGGACGGGCCACGCAGCCGGGCAGGGGATGAGGGCAGATGGGCGGAGAGCCTGGCACGCTGCAGGACTCAGTATTTTTGCACAGAAACAAGAGAGAGAAGGGACCTGGGACAGGTCCCGGGTATCGCTCCCTCCCCTTGCAGCCTGGGGCCTATGCAGCCACAGCGTCCCAGCAAGAGGGGCCAGCAGTGACCCCAAAACACAGGGGCTTGGGGGGGGGCTGTAAGCACCTAGCCCTCCACAGCTGCCTTTCCCAGCGCTGGCAGAGGGAAACAGGGACTGGGGATAGAGGTGTGCCCCGGGGGGGTGAAGCCATGAGCCCGTTTGAAAACTGTTGCTGCTGGAGGCCCCAGGGGCTCCGGGAGTGTTGCTCCCCAGAATTCAGGGCACCAGCACAGTCCTCAGGGGAAGGGATGTACCTGGCCCAACAGATACTGAAACACTCATGTTTGAGCTTAAAAACAAACGTTAAAAAAAAAATAATTAACAGAGTAAAAGATGGGGGTGATCCTCCCACTGGCAGTGAGGCAGAGCCACCAGGCAGTGCTACCTGGTCCCCGCTGCCGTGGCTGGGCAGGAGCCACGTGGGCGAGGAGGCGGCAGAGGCCGGCAGGGTTAGGCTGGCCAGTGCTGGGGGGATCTATCCTGCTGGTGCTGGGAAGTCCGGTTTCGCTGGTCCTGCAAGCCAGGCTGGGAGGAAAGGAGGGTTTCCCACCAGGGACCAGCTTGAGGCAGGGCCCCTCACTGGGGTGTCAATCGGGAGGGGGAGGCTGGTGTCACGGGGAGGACAGGGTGGAGAGTGACTCTCATTTGTTCTTGGCTAGCACGCGGTACAGCGTGAACCCTACCAGAGCAGTCACCGCAGCCCCCAGAGCCACCCGGAGCCAGAAGGATGCGGCTCCCAACTCCACGGCGTTCAAGTGGCTGCAAGGAAAGAGAGAAGAGGCCAGTGAGCGAGCGAGGTGCACAGAGACAGCTGTCCAAAGGCCAAGCTCCCCGACAGCCCGGTGTGCTTCCCCCCCAAGCAGGGAGGGTTGGGGTGTCCCTGGGGGGATGGAGGGTGACCATGGCACAGCTCCAGGCTGGGGGATACAGCCCAGCCGAAGGCAGAGAGCACCAAGAGGCTCCCCGGCCCTGGGAGCCAGAGCACCCGCCGCCCAGCATCATCATCATCATCAAGCCAACGGATGGCTGCCCACCCCGCTGGTGGGACGGATGTGGCTTTACCCTCCCATGGTCTGGAAATAGCACACCAACACCTAAATAATTAGTACGAGCAAGGAGATACGTATCTGCCTTTCTAGGTCAAGCTGCTTTTACGACTCCAAGTGCACAGAGACCCAGAAGTGGATGCCGGCGGAGACGCTGGCACAGCCAGCGACACTGACCTAAGGGCAGTGAGGGAAGGGGCACAGTCCTGCCCGAGCGTACACATTCCCTTCCTAAACACGTGCTGTCCTGCATCAATGTGCTCCTCTCCGAGGAGGAAAGACATATCCATTATTCATTCTCCACTAAATCAGCAGAGAACAGCCAATCCCTGGCCCTCCATTACGCCGTTATTTATTTATACCACATACCCTAAGATATATTAAGAATATTTAAATTTTAATACTGCAGAGGAAAAAAAAAGTGTCAGCTCTAAAAATAAAGTTGTTTATTGAAAAGAAGCTAGAGGGAAAACCACTCGCTAGTAATCCCATCCTGTCTTCCAACGCACCCACACATTCTTGCCAGGAGGGCTCTGCCCCCGGCATTGCACCGACCCTCAGCTTTCAGCCCCCTCCGCCCCTCGAGCGGAGTGATGCCACATGCAGACACTTTCTCCTTCACAGATCTCCCCTTGCCACCCGTGACCGGCCTGGTTGCTGCCGTACCCCGTCACTCAGCCCCTTTCAGGTACGGTTCCTTCCCAAAGGAAGGCTGTGTGAACAGAGGTCTCGCTTCGCTGACCTCTTTTTCAGTCTGATCCACCTCATCAGGAGAAAATAGCTACCACTCCCGCTCTGCAGGCCTTGGCAAACTAGGCTGGCTACTCCCCTACAGCATTTTTCATCTTAGGCGTCAAAAATTAAAACTCCTGTGGCAGTATCTATCTAATAAACCTGCCAGAGACACACACAAGGCAGAAGAGAGCCTCCACCCTCTCCAAGCGGGGGAAGAAGTGGCCTTTTTGTTTCAATTACTGGTATGAGCAGATGACACCAAGAGCTAGAGAGAAACCAAACCAAAAGCAATGTGACAGAGGCAGGGTTCGGACACAGCCTCCCTCCCCAAGCTCTGCTCCCAGACGAAAGCCCCCTTCCACGGGAGGGATACTAACGGGAAGGTGGCGGCGGTGGCCAGCTTGGTGTAGACGGTGGTGCCGGGTGGGCCTTGGCCGTGGCAGGAGAAGAGGAAGGGTGGCGGGAGGCAGTGCTTGTAGCAGAACTCGGCAGGGGAGAGCCCGGGCTGCTGACTCGCTTCTGGCAGGTCTGTCTTGGAGGCCACGAAGACGCAGGGGATCTGGCTGTCCATGTAGTGTTGCTGCAGAGACAGGGAGAAGTCCCAGCGAGGGGTAAGCGAGCAAGCCCTGGGAGATGTGGGGTTGCCACGCAAAGGCTGAAGTCCCCCAGGGCCCCTGCTAGCTACCTTATAAATAGTGGCACAGTAGCTGAAGGATCTGGGGTCGCTCAGGTCATAGATGAAGCAGGCGACATCGCAGGCTGCGTCCGACGGCTTACCGAACTTCGTGTCGGCGCTGACCTCATACAGCTGGGGCAGGAGGGGAAAGGACGCGTGGCACAGCACCGTCTCAAGCAGATCAGCTGTTTCTCACACCAGCACGCAGACTGTGCTGGCGTGACCGCAGCCACAGCCCAGCCCAGGGGTGCCGGGAGGGTGCTGCAGCAATATGGGGGGGACACAGCCCAGCCCTCCTGCGAGCCAGACACAGCAGCAATTCCCTCCTCTCCCTGACTTACTATAAGGTACTTCTCCTGGCCGTTGACCTGCACCGTGTTGATCGTGTAGAGGGATGGCTCTCCTGGGTTCTCCTTCTGGGCCTGCCACTGACGAAAACACCGTCTCAGACAGCACTTCACCAAGAGCAGTGCTTGGGGGAGGGAGAGCATTTCACACTGCCCCGAGCCCCCGTGGTGTAACGGCCACCTGAAGGCCAGCCGGCGCCTGCCACAAGACGCACGGGGCCGTTCGTAACAAGCAGGGAAAGCCAGCATCACCTCGGAGAGATACGGCTGCCCTAGGAAGGCACAGCCCCTCCAGATCCTTGGGACAAGCAGAGGGAGTGGGCCCACGGCCTTAGGCAAAATTAAGGATGCAAGAGCCACAGCAACCAGCACCGTGGGCACGGAGCGGGGTGTGAAGCCCTTTGCCGGGACGCTGGGGCCTGGCCACGGGCAGGGAGGTGCCAGCACATGGCAGATCGCTCAATGGCTTCACGGCTCTGCCTCCTGCTCTGCCGGGATGCCCTGCCGCAGCGCGGCTGGAGAGGGGAGCAGCCACTCACCGCGAGGCTCCTGCCGAGGAAGGCCTGCAGGAAGGCGGACTTGCCTGCGCCCCTGGCTCCCAGCACCTTGCAGAGGAAGACGTTTCTCTGGGTCTGGCCTTTCTCCAGGTCGATCCTCTTCTCCCGGGTCACTGGCAGGAGAGAGGCTGGGTGAGCGAGAGGAGGGACCTGAGCCGTGACAGGAGGGGAGGGCATGGCCGTACCCGTGAGGGCTTGTGTCTGGGAGTCCTGCTCCGAGAGGATGGGGTAGCCCAGGTAGCCCAGGCACTCCAGGCAGTGCCGCACATCCAGGTAAGCCACGAGCCTGGAGAGACAGAGCGCACCGGAAGCCGACAAAGTCAGCAAGGGCTAAGCGATGTGACTAAAGGCAGGGGAGAGGGACTGAGCTTACGTCCACTGGCAGAGGAATCCATGCAGGGAAAGCAGGCCTTTATCAGTGGTGCATACCGTGTTGTAGAGCTCAGGGCCCCAGGGCACGCAGGGGAAGACGCTGAAGAAGTTCTGCAGCTCTGTGGGTGAGAGGGCTCCGTCCTGGTCCTGCCGAAACAAAGGGGAGTCAGCAGCCAAGGCAGGACACAGCCTGTGCGCACACCAGCAACTCTCTGCAGCCACACCAAGCATTGTCGTGGTCCAGAGAGGGTCCCCGGCACACAAGCCACCTTGCTCGCTGCTGCAGAACGACACAGGGATGCTTTCAATGGCTGAAATCAATTGCAAACAAGGCCAGAGCTGCGAGAGTGTGCAGAGAGCCTGTGCCCCAGGGCCTCCTATCACTGCAGAAGAGACAGGCCAATTCTGCTCTGTGATTGCAGCTGGAACCAGTGCAAACCCTGCTACCGGGCAGGACCTGTCCATGCTTACCCCGCAGCCCCGAGCTTCCTGGGGGCCAGCCGCCACGCAGCAGCCTGCATGGGTCCAGCCTGGCCTTCTATGCTGCAGGGTGACTAAACCAAGGCCTGTGTGTGGCCGCCGGGTCACTGGCCACCAGCTAACCAAGGCAGCACCTTCAGGCTGGCGTGCCACAGGGCCATGCCACAGAGGATCTGCCGGCGTCTGGGCACACAGGGATGTGCATCGACTCCAGGCTGCAATTCCCTGTGGCCACAGAACTTTCTACCCCAGGTGCACGTCAACATCTGAATAACTAGTTTGAGCAGGTGCATGCAGACCCAATATATCCCCTTCTCTCTCCCTCTCCAAAGAGCCAGAACACGGCACGAATCAGTTGCTTTCTCTCCCTCTCTCCAGCCTCCACCGGGCTGGCAGCCATGCAGATGCTTATGCTTGGTCCGTGGCTGCAGGCCAGCAGCTGTACCCGCTTTCCCTGCCACCCCGCGTGCTGTGGCCAGGCGCTATGAGGGGCTACGCCAGTTTGATGTTAACTCAGACCCATCCCCTGAAGGCCCAAACCTTACTGGCTGTCCTTTGGTCAAGAGTAGTGACCACAACCCATGCCCTCGACATGCCATCAGGCTACCTACAGCTCGCTGTGGCTACCTCCTGCTCCCAAAGCCTCGGCAAGAAACCGTGACGGGAGTGCTGTGGCAGAGAAAAGCCCTTCACTGGCGTTACGTCTGCTCCCTGGAACAGAGCGGTGGACAGGAGAGCAGCTACGCCCAAGCGTGCAGGGCTAGCAGAGAGCATCCCCTCTCCAGGCAGCTCCACCGCGCGCTGCCCACCTTGTCGTGCTTCTCAAACAGCCGCTGCAGGAACTGGTAGCCCAAGTGGTTGAGCTCCGTGGAGCAGCCGGGAGGCAGGCGGAACCTGTCGGAAGAGACCCAAGTGAACCTCCTCAAGCCCTGAATGAAGGGCAGCGTGTAAGCCTGTTTTCAGCCAAGCCAGATCTCACCCAGAACACAGAGTTCCACACTCCCTCCCTGCTCAAGGCCAGCGGCTGTCTCCAGGCCTGGCTATTCCTTGACACAGCCCCCTTGTTTGGGGAGAAGCCCTTGAGGGTGCACAGTGGCATCTCCTCGGCACATCCGTGCTGCCCAGGCAGCCAGGGTGATGATGTAGCCCTTGCTCTGCCTCGTGCCCAGGGCTTCAGTAGGGCACAGTACCAACCCCGGGGTGCTTTCCACCAGCACGGGCCCTGTCCCCTCCCTGTGCAGCCTGCTGTCTGGGACGAGGACGAGGCAGCTCACAAGCCAAACCCTTTCATTACTGCCAGATCACCACCTCCAGGGTGGCAGGGAGCAGAGAAGAGACGGCAGCTGCAGAATCAGCTGGGAGGGCTATGCTGACAGCTCGCTGCTCCCGACAGAGCCGTTCTGCCTCAGCTCAGGCAGAGACAGAACAGCCTTCAAAAACCCCTTGCTAATGTCAAGGGAAGTCAGGGACAGGCCTTCATTCCGCACCTCCTTGCCTGCCTACATCAGAGCCAGCAGCACAGTCAGCAGCTCCAAAGCCCATTGTATTCATCGCCAACCCCACATGTCAGCCTCTGCCCAGAGGGGAAGGCGAAGAGCATGAACCTGACCATGAGCTAAGGGTGTGGATGCAGCCTCAGCTGAGGAACACGGTAGACCCCAGGGTGGAGAAAGGAGCCAGCAAAGGTGCTGGGGAGCCCGAGTTGCGCACCACAGGGACGTCAACCCCTGCCAGCCCCACTCCATGGCAGGATACGCACTGTGGGTAAAGATAGTCATCCGTCAGCTCCAGCTCGTCGTCGTACCCGAAGCGGCGAAGGATGGTCCAGGTGGTCTCGTGCCGGCCCCTCTGGATGAAGAGCGTGTTGAGGAAGAGGAAGCCTGCGGGAGAGATCAGGCGGCTCAGACACAGTGGGGCCAACTGAGCACTCAAGCCTCAGGAATCCACCCCTCGGGACTGCGCTTTCCCTGGGAAAACAGGCTGCTCGGACAGAGAGCTCTAGCAGCCATAGCAGGCTCAGGCTTGCTTTGACAAAAGGGACTAATTAGGCTTGGAATGAGAGCCAGGAGGCTCAGCCCGAGAACAGGGCCCCTCGCCATGTGCTGCAGGAGATGGGTCCCTCCCTCCCTTTCTGGGAAGGGTCGTGGAGCCCTTGTGCTGTTACCGTTCAACGTCAGGCCGTTGTCCTGCACCCCGTCTGTGGTGTTCTTCCACACAACCATCTTCACGTCCTCCAGGGCCTGGGGAGCCAGTGGGTTTCCAAAGCAGGACTTCTACCTCCCAAGAGAAAGAAGGTCATCGTCAGCAAAGCACACAGACAGCATCCTCTGTCTCGCCAGCATCCCTCTCCCCTGGCAAAGAGACAGTGTTTCTAGGAGAGAAAATCCACCCAGCTCAGAGACTACTGCCTTAGACCCTGACCAAAGCCCTGTTCCTCAGCATCCCAATAACACATGACTCTCAACATCTCCAGAGCCTCCTGCTCTTCTCACTGCAGAGCAAACTTGGCCCAAGCTTAGTGAAGATGGAAGACCTGTGGATCCCCATATGCTCCGAGACGCACCCTATGGTGCTTTAGCTGTGCAGCAGCAGAAGCACTGAATGCAAACAGGACGGCTGTGTCAGGAGAAGAGCAGCCTTTCTGCCTGGTATTGGAAGGAAAGGGCACCCCAGGGGCTTTCCACAAGGGACTGGGGAATATCTCAGCTCTACAGCCAGTCCTACCTGGAAGTAGTTGAGTTCATCATCACTAAGGATCTGGTTGTTATCCTGGTCCGAGAGGTTGAAAATCCGGGTCAGCGCTCGTGCACACGCAGGTTTCAGCTGCAAGGAACCAACCATGGTGACAAAAACAGGGCACAACCTTCAGCCTGGCTCTTCCTGCTGCCTCTTGGAACCCAGTGTGCAGACGGGTACCCTTCCTGCACTGGCTGGGAGCACGGTCCAGCTAGGCCAGTACCACAGCCACCTTGGAGCTGGGAGTCAGAAGCAGGACAGCCCACAGTGAAGGTTTCTCCTGGACCCTTCCCACCGTGGCTAACACATGCCCTGAGCACAAGGGCTTCTAACCCAACATGTCCCCAGTCCTTGGATATCTCTCTGGCCTGGATATGCTCAGCTGGCTGCGCTGAGCACGGGAGATGGGTGCTTTCCCCTTGTTCTGGCTGCGTTGGCCCAAACTCTCCATCCTCCTACCCAGGGACACAGCACCAGACCAGAGCGCTGTGACAGGAAGGAGACTCCTCCCAGGGCTGCAAGCAGTTCTTCCTACCTGCTTCTCCTCTGGGTCGTAGAGGGGGGCAGTGGGGTGCAGCACCGCTTTCTGGGCATAGTAGAAAAGCTCAGAGATGTTCTTGAGATTCTTGGCAGAGCACTGGGGATTCAAAGGAAGAGACAGCCCTGTGAGCGGGGACAGGTGATGGGCTGGCGACAAGGGGCAGAACGAGGATGATACGAGCTCCTCGAGCCAGACAAGTTGTGCATCAAAGCACAGAGGAACATCTGTCCACTGTTAGGAAAAAACAAAAGGGAAACCTCCTGCTCGTGCTCTGGCTTTGCTGCACCCATTCCACAGCCCCAGAGCCAACAGGGGCTACATGTAGCTCCAACACCAGTTACAGCTAGAGGGCCGGAGTGGGCAGATGCTGAACGCCACTCCCTGCAAGGAAGGCAAAGGGCAGAAAGCCTAAAGCACAGGCCCTCAAGACCCAGACAGGGGTACTTCTGCAGAGCAACATTAGCAGGGCAGATCTCCACAAGCATAAGGGCTCCCTGGCTTACGCCAGACAAGCGCTCCTAACCCTCAGGAAAGCTTTACAAAAACCTTTCAGTTCCCTCACCTCCACGCAGGTCTCAATCTCTGAGAACTGGTTCATGATGGGCAGGATGACATCCATGGAGCTTCCCACCTGCAGGTCAGACTTGTTTCCCACTAAAATAATGGGGATCCTAGGGAAAAAAGACGGAGCGTCAGAGAGCATAAGTGAGGCCACCCCCCTCTCGGTCTCAGTGCTGCCCCAGCCACGCGTGCTCCCAGGCAGCAGGCCGGGGAGCCTCCCCACCCCTCTCCGCAAGGTCCAGAGCAGCTTTCCTGCCTCCCACAGCTAGCAGCATCCATCTGGAGAAACAGACTGCGTGATCCTGCTTACGCTTTCACCCAGCAACAATATGTTCAGGAGCCTTTAATCCAGCACAGCAGCCTTCTGCCTAAGCGATCCACGCACAGATTGCAGCTTCTGTGCTCCCTTACTCCCTTGGCAGCCTTCTCTCCCCGTCTGGCTGAGAAGAGATCAAGGCGGGGAAGGAACCCTCTCCCGTGGCCCTCCGCCTCAGCTAGATCTGCGAGGGATAAAAGCCCCCACATTCTTCTACTACAAGTGGTCTGGCCACAAGCCACACAGCTGGTTTGATCCGAGCAACCTCTGCACGAGGCAAAGGTGGTGGGCAGCCCACAGCCTCCATAATCCCCCAATTCTGCACCTGCAGATCGTGCCACACACGGTACCTGGAGCCCTTTTCAACTCCCCCGTTCACCATGGGGATCCACTTTGTGCGAATCTGAAAGGCAAGGACAGGGAAAGGCCTGTCAGTGCAGCCTGGGGAGGGAGAGACAGCTCCCAGCATGGGTGCCGCAGCAGTCAGCAGGGCCCTGCAGCCATCTGCTCCCTGGCATTCCCTGGCACCAGCAGGCAGAGCAGACCCAGGGATGCTGGATGCCAGCAGAAGGATGTAACAAACCTGTTGCCCCCCAGAACATGAGGACAACAGCCAATGTGGGAGCAAGCTTGGGCTGTGCTCAGCCTGCCTCTGCTTGCAGGGGTCTCAAACCCCAAATCGCCGCAGGGCTGGGGGGCACGAGTACCCACCCACACCAAAAAGCCGTGGCAGCCTGGAAGGACCCAGCGCTCGGAACCCCTTCCCCTCTGGCGCTGCTGCCGGAGTGGGGCCGCTCAGGGCTCCCGCACGGGACTCGTTACCTTCTCAATCGTGGCCTCCTTGGTGACATCGTACACCACGCAGACCACGTTGGCCTGCAAGAGAGAGGGGGGTAAGCGAGGGTCCCTGCCGTACACCCACCGCAGGGGAGAGGCTGGCCAAGCCCGAGGCACAGCTCTGCCATAGCCACAGGCCGGCCCCGGGGCCAGGCAGCCCCGGCCCCACACTCTGCCGGCGCGCTTGCACTGAAACCCAGCAGCGGTGGTTAAGCGCACGTGAGCGTGCACACGTACATGCAGCGCTCCGACAGCAACGACTCGCCCGCTGTCAACACGAGCTCTACAATGGGCTACTCAGAGCCCTACTACTGGTTCCTCTGCTTCGGGAGCTGCCGTGAGCACATCTGCCTCCACACCTGACGCCCCAGTTCCCTGCTCCCACACCTCGCTGTCCCCCTGCCATGGCTCTGGCTGTGCCCCATGCTGGGCCAGCAGCCACTGCTCTCCTCCCCTCCCCGACCCCGGGCAGACAGCGCTGACACTAACGCTTTATTTGAAGCAGACAGGAAGGATCACTGGCCCTTTCAGGAGAGAGTTTAGTGCTAATCCCGAGGACACACAAGGGTTTAGGCAGGATTTCCTGGAGCCATTTTAAGCCTCTGTATACTCTTGCTGTCTGGGTGGAGGGAGCAGCACTCCCGTGCACGCCGGCCCACCTCCTTGGCTGTTAGCCACCGAGGTGGAGAGATTAAATAGCTTTGCTCACGTGAGACACACTGAGGAGAGACAGTTTTATTATCCGTAATCAAGAGGTCCTCCTCTGTGCAGAGCCAAGGTTAATCCCAAGGCAGAGAAGAGGAGCAGGCCGTGGGGCCCAGCCTTGCCCCCCGCGGCAGGGCTGTTTGCTCCACCCCAGCCAGCCGGCTGGATTATTCCTCCAGGGCTGCTCCAAGGGACATGGGAGCCCTCATCCCTCCCTGCCCAGCGCTCCCGCTCCCAAACCAACTCCTCTGTGCCACTGCTTCATCAGGCAGCCACAGGGACGTAATGTAGGGAGCAGGGGGGGGCTCGCCCAAGCTCAGCAACTGCTTCTCCCCTCTTCTGAGTCCATTGGGAACATCCCGAGGCTAAGAGCACATCATCTGCTCAGCAGCTTCCTCCACCTCCTGGTGGGTAGCGAGCTGCTCCCCACCATTCTCCTTCCGGAGGCTCCCCGGAGGGCTAGGACAAGCCACATACAACAGCTTACAAGACAGAGAAGGATTAAACAAACCTCTAAACAAACTGATAGCATTAATCCACAGATAACCAACTGCCTGCGCATCTCCGGGTGGCTAACGGGGAGAGCAAGCAGCCATGTGTCAGTTGCCAGCTGCAGGGCTATGGGCACCGCAGGCTCCTGTCCCAGCCCTGCTCACCTTAGCGATCTCCTCCTGCAGCTCATCCTCAGTCTGCTCCGACTCTGGACGAGGAAGAAAGCAGTCACCAACTGCCCACAGCAGCAGGGACCCCTTCCCACTCCCCTCAGCTGGGCAGGGAAGGGGAGCAGGGAAGGGGAGCAGGGAAGGGATGTGTCCCTACCTGAGTAATCTACTATGTGCGTGGGGACCTTCTCGGGGGTGACATCAGCTGGGATCGTGATCTCCTCTGCGCGAGGAGGCACCTGCAAAGCCAGCAGACTCCGTTCCAGCCAACCATGCCAAACACAACTGAGAGGACGGGTGACAAGGGACTTCACATCCCCACATAGCCGCTGCCCAGCACCCTCCCTGCCAGGGTGGGATAAGCTCCAGACCATGGATGGCTCTCGGCCCACCGGGCTGCAGCTGCAGCTCGGCTTACTATAGTCCAGCCCTCGCACAGCCAGTGTCCCCGTGGTGAAACCTCCAACGGCCTCTCGGCCCCAAACCCTCCCTCGAGACACAGCTCCTGACAGCACCGAGTCCTGCCAGGGAAGCCGGCTTTCAGACAAGTCAGCGCTGCTGCCCCCGCTACAGCTCCGGAGATAAGCCCTCAGCACTCCCCCAGCTCTCCGGCCTGACCCCTTGGCAGCTGGGAGAAGCGCTAAGCTGATTGTCCGGGCTTTGCTGCAAGAGCATGGGAAGATGCGTGGAGCCGGTCCTCCCCCATGCCCTGGGAGCTGATACTTCCCAGCACAAACATCGTGGAGGGCATCATCTGCTCGTGGGCAGGGGGAGAAGCTGTCTGACAGCATGGGGCAAACGTGCCCAGCCAGACCGATCCCATTTCCCTATCTGAACTGCGATGGGACAGTGAGCCGCCAAGCCAGAGGCTCCAAGGGGCACAGGCAGGCGGGCTGGATGCTCCTCCTTGCAGATGGCCCAGCTCAAAGCACCAAACCCATGTCCAGTTGGGCACAGAAGGACAGGGAACGTGGCACAGCCCCTTCCAAGAGCTCTGTGCCGGTGCCACCGCAGTGAGGAGGGAGCCGGGGAGCAAACGGCCCTGCCGCAGTGGGCAAGGCCAGGCCCCACGGCCTGCTGCACTGGTGGACACAGAGACCCCCAGCAGCAGTGTGCTGGCCGCAGCAGCGGGGAGCAGGGCCCTGGGAGGTACCCACATCCCTCCCCAGGGCAGACAGGGCCCCAGATCAGGGATTAGAGCACAAACTGGAGAAAACACCATTTCAAGTGGTGCTCTGTGTGGTCCTCACAGGTTTAAGCTCACCCGAACCAGCCCCGTGGCTGTCGCCCAGCCTCAGGGAGCTGCGTGTACCTCCCAGACACCCCCACCTCGGGCTAATGCTGCTCGGGACAGAGCTGTCCCACCGCTGCCTGGCAGGGCACCCAGCGAGGGGGCCCGGGGGTCCCCTCCTCTCACACTCACCTCTTCAGGGAACTCCTCACCCACCAGAGCCATGATCAGAGATGTCTTCCCCACCTGGGCTAGGAAAGAAAGGGAAGACGCTAGCACCGGCCTGGCAGAGCCGGAGCGGGACACGGGCCGGGGGCAGCGGCCGGTGGCTGCCATGATCGGAGCCAGCGGCCGGGGGCAATCACACCGGCGGGGCCCGGGGCGGCTCGGCCCGTGGGTGAAGAAGACGTCGGTGTCCTTGCCCTGCGGGAGACCTCGAGGCAGAGGCCGCTAAAGCGGTGCAGCGCTTCAGCCCGGCTCGCCCGCGGCGGGGAGCCCGGGACTGCCGGCGGGAGCCCACGGGAAGGGCCCAGCCCGCAGCAGCCGCCAGAAACGGGAGCCCGCGGGGCTGCCGCAGGCGGGCAGCGCTACCGCCGGCGGCTGCTCGATACCGGGGCCGTCACGGTGGGGGGGACACGTCTCCCACCCCGCCAGCACCACCCCCCCCCGCGGGGGCCGGGGCCACGGGCAGGCCCGGCCGCTCCCCCCTCCCCGGGCCTCCCTTGCAGGCGAGGCCCTCCCGGTGCCGGGTGGTGTCCCACGGGTCCCGGGCCGCCCCGGGAGCCCACCCGCAGCCCCCCGACACGCCCCCACCGCCCGCCTTACCCTCCCCCAGCAGGAGGATGCGCACGTCCCGCTTCATGGCGGCACCGGCGCCGCTCCCGGGGCCGCCACCGCCGCTTTCCCTCCCGCCGCTTCCGGCCACACCAGCGAGCGGCGGCGCAGAGCGGCGGCACAGAGCGGCGCGGGCAGAGCGGCGCCCCCTGGCGGGCGGGGGCGGCGCGCAGCACCCCCAGACCTCCCAGCTTCAGCTTTCGACGTTTTATTCATTAAAAAAAAAAACAAACCAAAAACCAACAAACGGCAAATGGAGGCCGTAAAACACATCCCACAACCGCCCGGCCCTGGCCTGCAGGCCCGCTGCCGCGGCCGGCCCCAGCAGCCCGCGGGTGGGGCTGGGGCCTTGTTGGGGCCTGGTTGAGGCCTAAGCCGGGGCCTCGCCCAGGAGCTGGGGCCCGGCCCAGGGGACACCACCAGCCTTCCAACCCCGCTGGAGAAGCGCCGCTGGTCGAGGGGGCTCCTGGCTCAGCCGCCCGTGAGCTCCCAGACGAGGACGGCACTGTGGGAGGCCGTGAGGAGGCGGCGGCCAGAGGGGGCAAAGCGGCAGAGGTGGATGGTGTCGTCATGGCCGTCGTAGTCCTGCGCGTCGCTGGCGGGGCAGCGCAGCAGCCGCAGGAGCCGTTCTGTAGGGAAAGGAGGGGCTCAGTGCTGGGAGAAGGGGGCTCTGCTACCGTGGGTCTTGTCCCTGGGGGGAGCACCATTCCCAGTTGCCCCCCGGACCCTCTCCACCCTGCGGAGCTCATGTCAATAAGCTGAGCAACAAGGGATGGCTTCTTTCCCAAGCAGATGAGCAATTAACAGCCGGTAATGGGGAGAGAGCGTGACAGGGCAGCTCCACGCTGCGTGTCAGACTGTCACGCTGCAGTAATGGATGCGGCAGCACATGTTAGTGCAGCTCTGCTCTCTCACACCCAGCCTTGGGCTTGGCGGGCGCCCCGCAGTTCTGGGGCAGGCGTGGAGCTCACCCCACTCTCGGGCTCTGCTGTCAGAGCAGGGTGGATGTAAGTACTGCCTCCCCAGGCAGACACAAACAGCTACAGGAGCAAGGTGCCCTTGCCAGAAGAAGGGTGCTGATCGTCCCCGGGCTGGGGGAAGGTCCCTTCTGCCCTCGGGGCTGTAGCTCACACAGCCGCAGAGATGAAGACAGCCCGTAACCCCAAGGAGTCATTCAAGTGACAAATCCTGCTCACTGACAAACAAGACTGAGCTCATGCATCTCGTTTCTGACCTATGAGTCTCCCGGAGCTTTCTCCTTGCCTGACGCCTACCCTGCCCGGGACCAGGGCAGCTACCCACAGTCCCAGGACCGTAGCTCCCAGGATCTGAGGGCATGGGCTGGTGCATGTGCATGTCTCTCTTGGTTAAGGGAAAAAGGACACTTGGTTTGCCCCCACTCGCAGGAAGAAGGGGAGATCCCTCCCCACCAAAGGCAACCTGGGGATGAAGCAGCCTGGGCAGCAGAACCCACGGTACCCTCTGGTACTCACCGCCGAAGCCAACAGCCATGAAGTGTGCTGCAGGAGACAGGCTCAGCGATGTGGCGAAGTACGGCAAGGTGATCTTCTCAACTACCTGCGCTCCAGCAAGAGAAACACACCAACACCTCAGAAATGAGCGCGTGGGAGACCAGAGCTGCTGCTGTGACAGTCATTAGAAGGGTAAAGGGCTCCTCTCAAGGGGGAGGCTGACAGATGCACAGCACTTTTCAGAGCTCAGAAACCTGCCAAAAGGCATCGACTTTCCAAAGTAGACTCAACTCAACGATTTAGAGACCGTTACTGCTCCTGAAAGCAAATGCCTTCCCCTCCAGACAGATCAAAAGGTAGCAGGGCAGCAGCAGGGACTGGCAGCCTGCCCAGATGCAGCCCGAGGCAGGGGCAGGGCCCTGCCGATCACCTGGGCCAGACTCAGGAGTTTCTGAGATGAAAAGCTGTTGCCCTGAGCAGCTGCTTGCCTGAGCCCACCCACCTTCAGACTTGCCTTTACGGGTAGGGCAGCACTGCCTCCCCCCCACTGTGCCTCATTCGACCCCGCACCGGCAGAGGAGTGCCCGTGCCACCCTAGCAGGGCACAGGTACCTGTTTCTTGCGCAGGCTGTAAAACAAGGCTTCCTTCTGCATCCCAAAGCCGACGTAGACCAGGGTACCGTGTTCCCAAGGGCAGAATGCAGCCAGGCTGGGCGGGAGGCTGCCGAGACCCTGGCAAGGGAAACCAAAGGGCACAAAATTGAGGCTAGCTTCTCCAGCCGGACCCAACACAGCAGGGGACAAAAGCAGAGCACAGATGGACACCAGCCCTTGGGCCGCGGGTGTTGGAGCAGCAGGAAATTAGTATGACAGAGGCTGTTTCCTCCCTCTTGCATTGCCATCTCAGACGTGCTCATGGCAAAGCAAGGAGAAACCACACGTACTGCCATGGAAACCTGAAGCAAATTGTTTACTGTCACAGGAGTGAGACACATGAGGGTCCAACAGGTTGAATTTCCACCGAGGCATTATTGCTATGTGGGCTTGAAGGTGGGATTGGGTTATGGACCAGTTTAACACAAGCAAATATGGCCCAGAAGATAGATCTTTAGTACTTCCCCAGTTCACTGTGGTGAGACCTGTAGTGAGTTTCCTTCATGGAGAGGAAATCCATCGTTTTGGAACGAAACAGAAGAAATGTTGACAGAACCCAACTGCTGTATGGGCCCAGACGGTGCTTGGCCCTGAGCGTGGCCAGGCTGAGGCACCACCGCTTGCACCCAGAAAAGACCCAGCTCCCTTCTGCATGCCAATGTCACGTGCACTGGGGACCATTTCCATGTCCTGCCCGATACAGACCCTCCTCCCTTTCTAGCAGGTGTCCTGCTGCCCAAATCCCACACCTGGGTTGGAGCCAAAGGGTTTTGCAAAGCATTACAGAGACACAGGGCTAGAGTATTTGCCTTTATGAACCCATCACTGGGCTCCTGGCTCTGAATTATTCATGCTCTTTGAGAGTGTCAAAGTTAGCAGCATGCTCATAGTTAGGTCTCTCTTCTGCTCACTGCTGCCTGTGCTCTGTTTTGCGTAGCACAGGGGTGTCGCCTCTTTGCAGATGCAGTTTTTGACTCTTCACACTTACAAAGTCAGTGCTTCCCGGCGGTTAGGCATTGCTACAATTCCCGCTGCCTTTTGACACGCAAGAAGGTGCATTAACAAGATACTCTACGAGCAGCAGAACTAATGAAGATGACTTTCCTAAGCACGCACTCTCTCTTTGGCCCCATCCTGCTCAGAGCCTTGAGGCATCCCTCCTCCAGCTCAACTGGTGCCAAGACCCATGCCACGAGCAGGCAGGAGCTGGCAGGTACCACGCTCACCTCGGGGCTGGCAGGAGCTGGGAAGCTGAGCCAGTCGAGGAGCTCGCACTTATCCTTCAGCCAGTCGGAGGCCCAGACGCTGACTCGCCGGTCTGAGCTGGTGGCCAGCCAGAGCTCGCCTCCTTCCACCCCGAAGTCACGGTACTATGGAAGATAAAAGCAATGCTGTGACTCTGGTAGTACAGAAGCTTTAAAAGAAAGCTGCCACTAGAGCAGCGGGGGGCACGAGCTCGTGGGAACACAGGCCTTATGCCGTTGGGAATCAATGCCAGGATTAACCTCCATTTGGGCAGTGCTTAAAGTCACTTATCACAATAAAATAGGACAAGGAAGCTGTGGTACCGGAACCAGCAGCCCGCTCTGGGCTGACAGCCCCGGCAGAAGAACCTGCTGGAGGAGCGGTGAGCGCCTGGCCTGAACAACAGATCTCTTCCCCGGGACACGCTCTGGATCTGCACATCTCCTGGGGGAGTGCTTGTAGATACCATGTGTTCCCTAACAATATCCTTCACCTCGAACCAAGGAGGATCTCCTAAGTCTAGAATTACCAGGGAACACAGCCTTGCAGCATGGATGATTTTAAAGCCTGAGAACTTAGGCAAAATTATTCTCATTTCCGCTGCGCAAAGGAAAAAGATTCTCCATGAAGAGGACAGAGGAGATGCTAAAATCATCAACACTGCTGCACAACCAAGTCTTCCTAGCTCCACAGAGGAACGGTACAAAGAGCCAGCTACACACAGGAGGCCAGGCTGCCAAGGAGTGAAGCTGGGAAAGCACGCCAAGACCTTTGTTGTGGGCACAGGGGCTGAAAGCTCACAGCCCGGGCTGCTGTCAAGGGGTACAGCTCTCTGAGAGCCTATGGCAAGGGCACACATCACATCTGCGTGCAGCACGTCTACAACAGCCACCAAAGGTCCCCCTGCCCGCAGGCACGGCCTCACTCAGGATTGCACCTGCAACGCCTGTGGCTTTACTCCACTGAATACATCCCTAGAAAAACTGAACAGAATTTACTGGAAGGGATGGGGGCCCGAAGAAGAAAGGCAAGGAACAACGAAGCAAACTCGCCGACCAAGCCGGCCACGCTGCTGTTGCTTCCCACAGCTGTGCAGTGACACATGGGGGACTCGCTCCCACACAGCGCCGGGGCAGAGGGTGAGGTCTCACCTGCTTCCTGGTGCACTGGAGGACGGTGATGGGGGAGCCTTTGTGGTCAGCGAGGACGCGGATAGTCATTCCGGTGCGAGGGCTGCTGACAGCCACAAGCCCGTCCTTGCCCCCCGATAAGATCATTTCTCCTGTGGGCAGAGGAGAGAAGAGAATCTCTTGGGTTGGAAGGGACCTTAAAGATCATCTAGTTCCAACCCCCCTGCCATGGGCAGGGACACCTTCCACTAGACCAGGTTGCTCAAAGCCTGTCCGATCTGGCCTTGAACGCTTCCAGGGATGGGGCATCCACAGCTTCTCTGGGCAACCTGTGCCAGTGCCTCACCACCCTCATGGTGAAGAATTTCTGGGACACTTCTTGTAGGAGAAGAAAAAGCCCATAGGAGAAGTCTAAGATTGTGGGATACCGGTGTCCCAGAACACTGTGAAGGGCTGGCTAAGATAAGACATCTTGGAGACACCCACTAAAACACCACACTGGAGAAGAGCTGCTGTAGATTGTAAGCAGGAGGACACAACGGAATGCCTCTTGTACCTGAACCCCTTTGCTATACCATTGCCAACACACCTCCGGTGTCCCATTTACCACGTGCTCAGCTGGCAGCTACCAAAGCTCATTGATACAAGTTCTCCAGCTCTCCGTGGCCCCGGGTGTTTGTGCAGGTCACCAGCACGCAGAGCGGCTGGAGGTCAGGGTAACCCAGGCACAGCCAAGCTGTGCTCCCCGAGGCAACATCTCCCCGCTGTTGTAACAGGCAGCCTCACCGTCTGTGGAGTAGGCAATTGCCGTCAGTGCAACGGCATGGGGGTGCATTTTCAGCTCCATCTCTGTCCTGGAAATGCTGAACACGCGGATGGTGCCATCGCTGTACCCTGCCGCTACATGCTGGCTCTCAGCTCCCCACGCAACGACGGGACGAGGCTTCCAGGCCAGGCACTGGCAGCTCTGCAAAGTAACCAGGGCAGAGACCCAATGACACACTGAAGACAGCGGGACTGTGCAATCAAGTGCACTAAAAGCTCCACCTGCAAGTATTTCTCCAGCTTTAGTCTGCTCCGCGAGGACACAGCAGTCCTTGCAATCCCAAGGAGCGGACTGTGCCCTCTACCAAGAGGAAGAGACTGATGTACCACAAACAATTACCTGGTTGAGCACCTGGAACTGTACCACCAGCTCCATGCTGCCCAGAGACCAAATCCTCACGCTGCCATCTTCCCCGCACGTTACACAGTGAGTCTCATCAGGACTGAAGCACACTTCGGTCACCTGCAGCAAGAACGGAGATGGGGAACAGGGGCCCTACAAATGCCACAGCATAGAACACATCAGCTCCTCTACCCTCTCATCGCCCAGGACCCCTCTCATGGGAGACACCAGACAAGAAGCCCCAGACATAAAGGAAGGTGGGGTGCTTTGGTTTTGTCCTTAAATCTTGGGCTGACAACTAGGCTTGTAATGGAAACCAGTAAACCTAACTCCAAAGCTAGGACCAGGCATTGCGCGACGTAGGTGTAAGTAAAATACCTTCTCTTCCACCATTTGAAATCTTTTTTCTGTAGCATAAAGATACCCCAAAGCAACAGCAAAATTCAAAACAGTCATTCTTCACCTGGTTGTTGTTGTTTTTTTATGTTTTAGGCAAAGAAGACGTTATCCAATATGCATGTCCAGCTAGCAAACAGAAGGCAGGTAGAAGTCACAGCACTCAAGAACGAAGCCTTAGTGATCGCAAACTGCATTCTTCCGCTCCAGCAGAAAGGCCCGCAGCTGCTCCCGGGCTGAGGCTGTTAAACACCTAAGGCTAGAGCGGATGAGCTCAGACTTCTTGATGTCGGACGACTCAGTGTGCTTATTCCTCTCTAGACTCCTCCATGTCATCCTGTCAGCACTAGCGAGCCCTGCAGCTCCCTGAGCTCTCCCATGGCCAGACCAGGGAACGCTTCTGCAACCCGCACACGCTTCCCGGGGCACAGACAGCACACACAGCACTCGCTGCTCTGCAGGACAAACCACCCCAGCCCAGCCCCTCTAACCTTGTTCTTGTGGCCGCTGATTAGTCGGATGCTTGTGCTCTCCATCCAGTTGATGTACCACAGCGTTCCTGCCGTGGTGCCCACAATTCCCATTTCTAGAGAGTCATCGAAGGCTGCACTGACTATCGTCCCATCGAGGGTGATCTCATGTTCTAGCAGGACCGAGCTAGACCTGGAGGAAAGGAGGATGCGAAGAGGACTGGCTCAAATGTTGGAAGAGCCACTCTGCCTCCTTTAAATGCAATTTTCTAGTGAGCCCAGTCATGTGTTTGCAGCTAAATGGTTCACTGAGGAGCTCCTGTACATTGAACAGTGACTACCATTTCATTTGCACTGCAACCATCTTTTATAGGAAAGAAAGAAAATAGGGGATGCAATAGTGCGAGAGAAGAAACAAAGGCAATGTATTTTCACTAATTCTCTTAAAGGAGTTCCTACAGATCACCAACACAAACTTCAGGCATGATAAACTCCACCCATTTCCAGCATTGAGAGGGTTCAGCTTCCTGTAGCAAAAATTCAATAAAAAGATCCAGACAGAAAGAATCAGTATTCGCAGGATGGAGAGGAAAAGCTAAGGATGAAGAGCAACAGGAGCAGCATGGTTGCAGGCACAGACAACGTCTGTCTGTGAAAAGCCACCTCTCAGACACGTCCTGGGAGCTGCCAGACGAGGGGAAGAGCATCTCAAGGGCACGGTGCGACAGGCGCAAGCACAGCGGGGACACTGGGGCCACGACCTCCTACCTGGCATCGGGACCTTTCAACCTCAGCTCCTGCACGGCGGCCACTGCCCACAGGCGGATGCGTTTCGTGTTGCTGCCGCTCACCAGCCTGTTGCACCGACACACCAGCACACCTGGGAGGCCACAGGGGAACGAAGGGCACTCGTGAATATCCATTGCTCCCAGCCATCACCCAAGGTGTGCTCCTGGCAGCCCGACCACTGATTCTTTTGGGCAGGGCAGTGGGGGGTCTTCTACAGCCCAATACCCAGCATTTTTACAGACTAGAGGTGAACCCCCCAGGAAAGCCAGGACCCCGAGGAAACCCAGGTCATAGATCCATTGCCACCCCACGCATCCTGCATCCGACACAGCAAACTGGTTTACTGAGCACAGCTGAAATCGGCAGTCTGCAAGCTCATTGCTCTTCTTTCCTAATGAGTTCCCTGTTAGAGCCCTGAGAGACGCCCGGGGCATCTGCACCCACCGATCTCGCCCTCGTCGGCTTCCCACGTCATGAAGCAGTGATTAGTCTCAGTGTCCCACACGCAGATCTGGCCCGAGTTGGTCCCGCTATAAAGAAGAGTGTCAGCACCGTAACAGAGAGAGGTGAGCTCCACCGGCCCTAACACGTCCGGGGCAGGGGCCCGATGAACCTGCCGGAGCACATAAAACAGAAGCGTCAAAGAGGATATGGTGCTTACCTACATCGGAAAAAAACCCCAACCATCCTCCTACCCTCAATTCATGCAGTTACTGCCTCAAATACAACTGAAAGCCACTCACAGCCAGCCAACATCATGTCACTAAGAGAAATCATCAGCTCGCACAGACCTGTGGGGGCAGAGCCTCCATCGCACTCACCAGGGTCTTGGAAAAGAAGTCAGAGATGCTGAAAATAAATTTTAAAAGAAGGTAAAAATAAGGTTTACCTTGAGGTTGACATCGGCTCCCTGCTGCTCCAACAGCCAAAACGTCACGGCTCCCTTCCCCACACAGGCCAGTTCTCGGTGAGAAAAAGGACTAAAAGCCACGTCATGGACTGGCTCTGAGATACAAGCCGACGACATGAGTTCGTAAGTGTAGGTATTCCATAAAGCAATGGTTTGATCGCTGTAGTCCCCTAGGCAGACCATGAAAGACAGTAGAAGGAAATTCTGCAGCCTCAGGATGCTCGCAAGCGTACACACTGCACACACGCATCAACTGTGTCACTCCCTTCTCTGGTTGTTTGAAGACAACTGCTGCGAACACCGTCCCAGGCATGGACACGGCTCCTTGCGTGCTCAGCAAAAGCTGCACGACATGATGGGTCCTCATCCGAGTTGAGGACAGCTATAACTGGCCCAATGTTTCATGCTGGAGGTTGTAGCAAATCTGGCCCTGCAGCGGGGTCTGCAGCCAGCGTTCAGACCAGCCGATGGCTGGCGTGGTAAAGGTTTCAGCAGGCAGAGCAGGTTTTCTGCTGTGTCTACATCCTCAGGAGCTACTGCAGACCTCAACATCTGCCCCACACAAGCCCTCCCGTGATACTGTGCACTCAGGGCTAACAACAGTCTTGAAATAAGAAAGGGATGTCACTATTGCTGAAGTCAAAGCTGAGATGGGACTTGACCTTAATGGAAGCCACCGTATCTGGGTGGCAGCAGAAGGCACTGGCCTTGGTGACGGCAAACATCCCCAGCTCCCAGACAGCTCCGGAGGACAGTGCTCTCCTGCTGCCCTTTCCAGGCTCCACAAGCTCTGTGGAGACTTTCAGCTTGTCTCTCCTCTGCAGCCCAGACTGGAGCTGGAGGAGGAGGGCTCCCCTCCCACACTGCTCCGTGGAGAGCACAAAGCTCTCTTCCTCTCCAGCAAAGCTTGCTTTTTGCCAAGGGCAGACTCACCAGCCCAGAGAGAGTCTACTGCCTGCTCCTCTCTCACACAAAACAAGAACTTACTAATGGCATATTTGTCCTTTAAATGTCCCCTGCCTAAACAAAACAGACAGCTTGAGCGTCCATCTTGTGCTGGCATCGCTGCCTGGCAGGAGGCTCACAGTTTGAAGCCTGGCTACTTCTATGCAATTCCACCTAAGCAGCAATAAGAAGTCCAGAAGAAGGTTTTTCCCCTTTGGACACTATATATAGTAACTGCAAACTATTTATGCGGGCTTAACAAGCACTGGTGAGCCAGGAGAAGAAAGCTGTAACTTCAAGAAAAACGAGCTAGCTGGGGCAATGAGAAAGAACTGAAGAGGAGCTGGGGGGAGCCCAGCGTTCATGCCTGTGGCTGAGATGCACAGGGTGTGTGCTTCCCCTCGAAACACTGCCGACAGCGCCCTGGTACTATGTTCAGCTGCAAAGAATCACAGAATCACTAAGGTTGGAAAAGACCTGTAAGATCATCAAGTCCAGCCATCAACCAACAAACACCACGATGCCCATTAAACCATGTCCCACAGTGCCTCGTCCACACGTTCCTTGAACACCTCCAGGGATGGTGACTCCACCACTTCCCTGGGCAGTTTATTCCAGTGTCTCACCACTCTCTCAGTAAAGAAATTTTTCCTAATATCCAGTCTGAACCTCCCCTGGCACGACTTGAGGCCATTTCCTCTTGTCCTGTCGCTTGTCACTTGGGAGAAGAGGCCAACACCCACCTCACCACAACCCCCTTTCAGGTAGTTGTAGAGAGCGATGAGGTCTCCCCTCAGCCTCCTCTTCTCCAGACTGAACAACCCCAGCTCCCTCAGCCGCTCCTCATACGACTTGTGTTCCAGACCCCTCACCAGCTCCGTCGCCCTTCTCTGGACACGCTCCAGCACCTCAATGTCCTTCTGATAGTGAGGGGCCCAACACTGAACACAGCATTTGAGGTGTGGCCTCACCAGCGCCGAGTACAGGGGCACGATCACCTCCCTACTCCTGCTGCCACACTGCTTCTGATACAGGCCAGGATGCCGTTGGCCTTCTTGGCCACCTGGGCACACTGCTGGCTCATATTCAGCCGGCTGTCGACCAACACCCCCAGGTCCTTTTCTGCAGGGCAGCTTTCCAGCCACTCGTCCCCAAGCCTGTAGCATTGCATGGGGTTGTTGTGACCCAAGTGCAGGACCCGGCACTTGGCCTTGTTGAACCTCGTACAATTGGCCTCGGCCCATCGATCCAGCCTGTCCAGATCCCTCTGCAGAGCCTTCCTACCCTGCAGTACCTCCGGTCATTCCCAGGAGGACCCGAGATCACTTGCAGTTTTACATGCAGCATTACCCATTGTCCTGAGGCTACCAAGCAGCAGCTTCATAGCCATGAGCCTGCTACACATCTCGCAGGTATTACACATCTTCCTCCCATGAGCTGCCTACTCTTGGGTGTACTCCCGCGTTACACCTGGCGTTACAGGTGTACTCACCTAGGGTCACAAGGAATCTGTCATCCCGAGAGAATGCCATGGCTTGGACTTGTGTCTCGTGATGGAAGAGACTTGCTGTGCAAACCCCATCCTGGACGTTCCAGATGCAGATCTGACAATGGGAGTCTCCATTCCTTTTTCCCGAGGCAGAGGCAAGAACCTGACAGAACAGTATGTTGTTACTGAGACCTTGGTAAGTAATTAGAGAACTCTTCATTATTTAGTTAGTCTTAGCAACTATTAGTCTCAAAATAAAGTGATGTGGTTGGTAAATGTAAAATTCTGCGAGAATCATCAGCTGACAGCAGGAGGGAATAGTAGCATCACCCAGAGGAAGGGAGCAGCCTTTAATGTCACACCGAGCCAGCACAATGGACAGCTAGGCTCCAAAAACATTTATTTTATTTCCATAACCCCAGGTCTCCACGCAGCAGGCAGAAGAAGGAACGGATGAATGGGTTTTAGTCTGTGACATTCCTTTAGCCCGAAGTGACACAGACAAAACCCAGCCCGGGGCAGCAGAAGCCTCTCCTACCTGGGCATCGTGGCTGACGGCAAGCGTAGAGATCTCCTCTGCATGGCGAAGCCAGTGATTCTGTGATCCCGAATGCAGGTCTTCAACCACGATGACGCAGCCACAGGTGTAGGCGAAGAAGCCTAGCAGAGGAGGAGGAGATGGGATGTTTTCATGTAAAGGCTTCACATACAGCACCCACTACAACCTACACGCAATTCAGGAAAATTATTTTTTTCAGTAATAGGTAAAAGCTGATTCTTCTACACAGTCTGTCAGCATCCTTCCCATCAGGTTGAGAGTGGAGTAAAATCTCACTTCTCCTAACCTGAGCAAAGCACAGCTGTTGGGCGTCACTCCAGCCTGGAGAAAGGAGGTGAGATGGCCTTTGCGAGAGCTTTTCCTTCTGCTCTATCCACTCAACAACTGAAGCCCGAGTCTGCCTGCATCAACTAACGTTTGCCAATGGCAAAGAAGAAGGGTTACTGGATTTTACCAGCGCAAAGAAACCCTGTGTTAAAGCAAAGATCCCAACCCAACAGCTAGAAGATCGTAACTTGGCTCAGTACGCACACCTCCCGCCCCCCCAGAGCCTTCCCGGCGTACCTGTGTCCGGGTTCCACACCATATTCCCTCTGCCATTCCCATTGTAGCCGATCACTGCTTTCAGCTTCAAGACCTCACTGCCAGCTGGAGGAGATAAGAAACTCTACAAGAAAAATAGACACTGGCTTAAAATAAGCTGTAGAAGGATGACTCGGTCAGGTACGTTCAACACCCACGTAAGAAAAAGTGCGCGTGCAAGCACGCACACACTCTCACACACACAACACGCAAATTCATGCCAATACTCACTCAATTCAAGTTCAACACATCAACAGATGAATACCAAAGGGCACACTTATACATACAAAAGAGAAACTGCACCAGCAAAACCAGGCACGGATGCTTTCAGATGGGGCACAAAACAGGCTGGCAGCAACTGCCCAGCCGATGAGCAGCTGCTAATCCGGCTGGGAAAGAGTTCAACGGGTTTTGCTGACTTGGGGATGTCGATGTTTCAACAGGGAGACAGTGGGGGGAAAAATGCTACCAGGTGGAGGGACAGAGGAGAGAATTGAGGGTCCAAGCTGAACGTAGCTTTTATCCCAGCACCGCGAAGAGCAGAGCTTAGGAAAAGGTTCAGTTAAGTTTCTGTTTTATTATTGCTCTGTTTGTTAACAGAGCAAGAGCTGTGCCTTGCCTATCTTCACTACGCTCGACGGATTGCCTTCCCCAGCCTGCTCTGCCAACGCATCTGCTCACAAATATGGGTGCATGATGAATCACTCCATTGCTCACTCGTCTTTCGCTTTCAATAGCACATGCCATTTCCATTTCTTTTGAATAAAAATGTATGCAGATTTGCTGAACAGAAAAAGAGTTGATCACAACTCACTTTTTACTAGTCTGGAAAGAGCTGCATGTAGAGGAGAAAGGGGAACTAATGTTAGGAGTTTCTAACTGAACATCAGGCCCAGGGCTGTATTTCACAAATTGCTTTCAGACAGAGAATAAGATGGAAACAATTTGGAAAATCCACCTACCCCAGCCCCAAAATGCCTGTTCGCCACCTGCCCAGGGAACCAGCCCTGGCACAACTCTCACCTCAGGGAGCACCGATGCCTTAAAGCGAGGAGTGAAATGCCGGTAGGAATCTGGGCGGACGGAGCATTGGGTCTTGGGACTTTTGGTCTCCTTTCTGGGTTCTGCCACACAAAGAAGAAAAGAGTACCTATGGGATGCTGCTCCTGGGAACGGTTCGGGAGCAGCAGCTAGGCTGTGGCTTGTTGTCCATTCAGATGCCGTGTATGTGCGTGCATACGCACACACGAGGCAAAAATCAGACTGAAGTGTCACATGCGCTCCTATACGACCGGCCTTAGGAAAAGCACCAGCTTTCCAGGAGCAAAGAAGGAACATCCACCTCCCCCCATCATCCCACTCAGCCACACCACACTGCAAACAGCCTCAGGGCATCCACGCTACGTGCCCTGGGCATCGCTGCAAAAGCATAAGCCACACAGCTAGAAAGAGGTCTTTAACAAGAGCGGTGGAGGCACAGTTTTATGTTGAAGCTTTCCAACAAGTCCTGCCTGCGGCTGAGCGCTGGCAGCTGCCTGCTTCTGGCAGCTCGCCACGAACTGCTGCAGCTTTGAGGCTGTGCATCTATTAATAGAGATATTGGGAGCTTTAATTTCAGCCGGCTTTAATAGAACGTGCCACTTAGAGACGATATTGGCTCCAAGCTGAAGAGGGGCTTCTGGTGTGCCTAGAAGCAGCAGCAGGGAAAGAGCCAGAAAAACAAGCAGCCTTGGGGATCAGCATGAGCTTCCCTCAGTACTGACTTCCCTTGGTAAATCACACTCAAGGGAAGAGCCCCGAGGAACACATTGCTGCCCTTCGTTTCACAACTCGGAGCACATGTCCGGGTCTATCTCTACCACATCAATAATGATCTTTATTTTTCAGGGACAGACCAAGCTGCCATGCAGGCCTGAGCCCCTAAGGAGCCAAGCTCTGTCCAAGGTGGGAATACCCCTGATTTACCGTTTGCTGATTCTCCAGGAGACCTCGAGCTCTCCTGCCTCACTTTGGGCCTCACAACAACAAGCTCCTCGTTTCTGACTGACTCCACCACAAGGACCGAGGCGTCTTTGTCTCCGTTCGCCACCATCCTGCTGCTGCCTGGCAGATCTGCTTCCTCCTCTTTGTCCGACTCGGAGAAAATACCTGAAGAGAAAAATTAGTGGGAGGACAGAGCCATCCGTGTCCTTCAGGACTGCTTCATGTCTGACCGACCCTTTGATTCTGGCAGTGTCACTCTCCTGTTCTGTGTAACAGCCCATCTGTTAGGGTGGAGGGCAAAGCAGACGTTTCGTCCTGGGTATGTCCAGCAAGGTATTTACCATAGCCCTCAGAGAAGCTGTGCCAGCAGCTTAGACTACAGAGGAGAGCAGAGAATAAAGCGGTGCTGAACCCCAGCACCTCTGGCTGGCTTTGTCCAAGTTAGGGGAAGGGAAGTGCAGACCGGCCTGTCCGTCTGTGGGAAGGGGATCATGAGCAGCGACGGCTCCAAAGATGCTGCTGAACTAAGCAAGGAGTTTTTCCTAAAACAAGATTAATCTTCCCCTTTCTTGCACATAGTGCCTCTTACTTTGACATCCCGCTTGGTGAAGAGAGCTGACATCCAAACACGGTGGCGAGGACGATGGAAGAGGAGCTGTCTGCCGAGGTGTCTCAGAGGCATCCTTTCGCTGCTCAGAGCTCCCTTCTGTGAAAAGAAAAGGGTTTGTTTAACTTCCTTCATCCCTTAGATCCTCTCACCCTCCTGGGTTGATGGATGGCGATACCTCCAAGCTCATTTGGAAGCTCCAGCTTCCTCCTACACAGGAGAAGCCACTTCACCTCTGTCCTTCAAGAACGGGAGGGACAGACAGAGAGAGGGACAGTGAGGGCAGGGAAAAAGAAGACAGAAGAGATGGAGGCAGGGAAAGACAGAAGGCAAAAGCTGAAAGACCCACCAGAAAACCCAGAGTGGCTCTGCTTAGAACATCCCCTCCTTGGCAGACTCCCACTGAGAGGTGCTAGTTAATTGGAGACTGTCCTTTGGGGCTAATTAGCTGGTTAGCCCCCCGCTATCTGACTCCCTGAGGGAAGGAACCAAAAACCCCCAACCCCTCTGCCGTGAAGAGCAGCGGTGGAAGAGCTGCCAACCTGCCGGCCAGCGCAACGCACGGGAGGAGGCAAACTCACCTGCTCCCGGCAGCAGAGCGGACTCGGAGCAACGAGCCCTGGAATGGCAAGGAGACCGGCGTTACACCGAGAGGGGACGGGGCAGGGAAGGTAAGGGGAAGCGTGAGAAGGCACTGCCCAACACGGTGCATTTACCTGGCTGGGGGTGACCTCTCCACAGGCAGAGCCAGGAAATCCCAGAGGAAGATGGCATCTCCAACGCTGATGACGTGCCGTTGGTCTGGGGTGAAGGCTACCTGGCGCACCGGCTCCGAGTGGCCGATGTACACCTGGGAGAGAGCACACCTTGAACTTCTCCATCACCACAACCATCCTATCACGATGGTGGTAACTGCACTCCCTGCCCTGGATAGCCAGTGTCTACACCCCTCGGCAGATCCTCTCAGAGGCCAGCACCACCCCTACAAGTGCTCAGACCTCGGGTTGGCCAACTTAGGGTTGACCTTTAACAAACTGATCTGGAGAAAGAAGCAGAAGTTGAAAACCCTCAAGACCTTATCCTAGCTCTCAATACCTCTGAAACCCTGGGCGAGCCATTTTCTTCCCTGGGTGGCTCTGTCCCTAGCGCAGAGGTAACACCTACCTCTGCCCTTCGCAGAGGGTCTCACTAGGTGCGGTGCTTCGGCAGCCCCTCAGCGCACAGCGTTATTACAACGTGGGAATAGGGCTGCATTTCTCAGCTGCTGGGCAAACTGGGACTGGGGACACTGGACCAAGTCACACAGAGGGCTGCTCTCTTCTCCAGGGATTCAGAAATGCTTGATCAAGGCAACACCAACCCCCTTCCCTCCCTTTTTGGACAGTACCTGGAAGTTGATATCGAAGCGCATCTGATAGTCCCACACTTTGATAACTTTGTCGCCAGCAGTGAGCAGGTACCTGCCATCCTTGCTCAATGCCAAGGAAGAACAGGAGAGCTTGTGCACGGGAGACACCTGAGGACAAGAAATGGCACCAGCAGCGTTAACTGAGCTAGTTCACGGTCCTTACTTATGCTTCAGCGAGTGGACAGGAGTGTGACAGCACGGAAAACAAGGACAAGCTCAGGCTCACCCTGAGCATGACCACACCAGGATAGCTACAGGCTTGCCACTCACGTGTTTCTTTGAAGCCTGTGACCTCCAGGATGAGCTCTTCTCTCATTTAGCCTCCTACAGTAACATGAAGTGCCCAAGCCCCACATGACACGAGACCTCAGTGCACGGATTTCCTAGTGTCCTACCTCTCGCACCAGTCGTCCCGTTTTTGCATCAAGCACAAGGATTTTATTGGAAGAAGTGGACACCAGGAGCTCGCCTCGAGGCACCAGAGCAAAGCAGACTCTCAGTGCAGAGTCCAAGGCCGTGCTGTTCAAATCGAGGATGCTGATGTCCACCCTCAGCAGCTGTGAAAGAAGGAGCTACTGAACAAACGTCCTGGAGCAAATACTGCAGAAGCCTCAGGGTTGCTCTCCTAACACGAGGCTACGGAGGCCCCCAGACCCTTCCCTTCCCACCTAACGAGGGGCTGCAGGGTCCAGGCAATGTCCCTACTGCCCAGGAGAGCAGCTCACAAAGAGGAGTAGGAGCCGACAATCTACACAACACTTCTCCAAATTATCCTTCTAGAGGGGAATGAAGCTGGAGGAAAAGAAACCTTGACTTTGCTGTTTCTATCTCACAGAATGGAAAACAAACCTCATTATAAGCACCCTGAGCAAGCGTCTGCTGTGCAAGGAAGGGCCCTCTCCAACACCTCCAACAAGGCCCTTGATCTATCTCATCCGATACAGCCTACGGGAACTTCCCCTGTGGCACGTGCTCCCCTCCCCACCCTCCCCCAGGAACGAGGGGAGCCCGCTGGGTACCTCATCTAGAGAGTAGGCCTCCATCACGGTCACAACGTACTTGGAGGGACCCACGAAGGCCAACAGACGGCTGTCCCCGCTGACCACCAAAGCCTCCGGACCGCTCCCAGCGTCCCGGGCCACCACATTGCCTGAGAGCCACAGCGAGAGAGAAAGAGTGAAGAGAGGAGCAAAGCCCACGCTGCAGCCAGCTCACTCTGCGATGGTGCTGCTAACTGGTAGCTGCAGCTTCTCCTGCCTCTGAATCAGCCCTGGGTTAACGTTCTGGCGTGAGAAAGAAGCAACCTCTGGTGTCGAAGATGCTACAAATTTTATCTGCAACACCCAAGGCATGCAGTGAACCACTTCAAAAACAAGGTCTAGATACACAGCTTGTCGCCTGACTGAACGTGCGGCGTTTTCAAGGAAAGCAGAACAAAGTCAAGGGAATAAAGTTGATTTTGGTGTTTATTTTTTAACGTTACAAGAAGCTGTGACAAGGAACTATGGATGTGAGATCTCAGCTGCAGCCCGGGTGTCTGAACCCCGCGCAGAATGAAGTCAGTGCCAAACCCCACCACGCCGATGTCAGTCCAGTGGGCAGACAGACCCAAAGGTCTAAAAATCACAGCAATCAGAGCAATTCTCTGTATTTATTCCACTACCAAAATTCCACTGTTCTGTCCCTGGAACACGGCCAGGCAGTGAACACGGGTTCAAAGCAGAGTCAAAATGTGAAGGTCCAGCTGCAGCACTGACACGAAACTTGGGTGGTTTTAGACAAATTCCCTGATCTCTCCGAGCCCCTATTCCTTCTCCACCTACTTCAACTGCACATTTCTTGAGGCAGGATCCTCCTCTTTGTACAATATTGCGTAACAGAGCTCCCTTTCCCTGCCCAAGCTTGTGCTGTCACAGCTCATTTCAAAAGCGTACATTAAACATGACATTAACGTTTCAAAACTGCCTTGCCCCTGCGCTGCTTCCCCTGCCTGCAGCTCTCCACCTTCTCCGCTCACCAGCATGGCTCTTTGCACAGCTGGGCTGCAGGCAGGATCAGGGAAACAATCCAGTTTAAACAAATTAAACTGCACATCCACAGAATGGAAAGAGTCAGGGCTTGAGCATGAATAAGTAGGAAGACTCTGCACTTGTGTTGCTTCTAGGCAATGCACTGTTGAACCCAGACCTGAAAGGGCAGGTCTCTGCCATTCCAGCCCATTCACGAAATCAAAACACCAAGCAAGCTGAGACGGGTAGGGAAGGGTTGGCAGTCACTAGGGTTTGCTCACACATACGGCATAAACACAAATGACACAGCTCAGAAGGTTCATCAGAAAATATCTCTCCGAGTGGGCTGAGTCTGGTTTGGCTTTGGTGTTAGGATGTCTGGGCTACTAAAAAAAAGAAAGGCAGGCAACCCAGAACCCCGAAGTCTTACCCAGGACTCTCAGGACGTGGCTTTTCTGCGCCATACAGCTGTAAAGAGCCAGAGTTCCCTGCAAACAGGAGCTGAACATGAAACTGCCGTCTGGA
Organism: Gavia stellata; assembly: GCF_030936135.1. Lineage (NCBI taxonomy): Eukaryota > Metazoa > Chordata > Aves > Gaviiformes > Gaviidae > Gavia > Gavia stellata. The sequence continues at coordinate 17,938,073 of NC_082611.1, read as the reverse complement.
GAGAAGGTCAGTCCAGTGATCACAGTGCGGTGCTGCCTAAAAGAAGGCAGAAAACGTGAAAAAGGGGAGGAGAACAAACAACCAAACAAAAGCCCAGAAAACAGTAGCAACGTGAAGAACCCAGGGGAGCAAAATAATCAGGGGCAGGCAGAGGACCCCACCGTGCTCACGCCTGCAGCAGCCCAGGACAATCAACACTCCAACTTTTTGGAAAACCGAGCAGCAAGCGCAGCACTCCAGCTGTCCCTGGTTGGGACGTGCTCCCTCTCCCTTTGGAGCATCCCTTTGGAGCATCCTCTGCTTCCTGTGCCGAGGTTGGCAAGAGCTCCCTGTTCAGCTGCTCTCTAGGACGAGCCTTTTCCTACTGTTGGCCAACTGTCCGCCAGGAAGTCATAAAGAAAGCCCTCATAGCCTTCGCAGGTTGGACTTTTACCACCCAGAGCCTTGGCACAGAAGGCTATCTCTGCCTGAAAACCACTCGGCTGGGCTGTGAGGATTCTCGAGCTCAAGAAAAGCACTTTTCCCACCTCCACGATTATCGCTGTGGCTCTTGCCAGGACACCCACAGTTAGACCTGCACCTGCCCCGGTGCGGCTCCCACTGCAAGCACTTACTTGTGCTCCACCAGCAGATCGGAGGCAGCCAAGCTGAAGGTCCGCACCATCCCGCTGTCAAAGCCACAAGCCAGGATCTGCTGGGTAGGATGAAAGGCCACGGCACACGGCATTTCCTCCGCGGCTGTGAAGTCATACAGCTGCGGGGAAGAGACACACCGCAGGCACAAAGCTGGATAAAGCTGTACCTGGCAGCCGTACCTAACACCAAAACAGCCTCAGACCTCCCCTGTGTGTCGCCCAACAGAAATCGCATCCTGCCTGGATGGATCTAAAGCCCAGTGAAGTCCTGGGTCTTTGGGCATTTAGATAAAGCCCTTGGGTATTATGTTTTGTGTTAAAAAGCAATATTCAAAAGATGGAGGAAAAGAAAATACTTTTGTTAACAATACCTTCAGAAGCTAAGGCCAGATTAAGCATTAAGCTAAAACTCAGAACTCCATACTTGGGAAGCATTTCTCGCCCACGGTACCCCACCATGCTTCAGGGAGGACTTTTAAGGGCTCTTGAACTGTGGAGCTTTGATAACTAGACTAAACAGAGACTAGGCAGACTATTAATAAACGCAAGACACCTACTGACTCTCGTCTCACCTACCTGCTGCATGGAGACGAGGTCCCACACTCGGATGGTATTGTCCTGAGACACCGTTGCCATCTGCTTCCAAATCCCCTCCACCGAGAATGCCAAAACGGAGTCCTCGTGAGAGCGCATGAGGGTGTTATAGTCCCGGGACTGGATATCCAGGTAGCCCAGATTCCCGGCAGCGGTCGTGCACAAGACTTTGCGGCTGTCCGGGCTGATGCAGACAGAACTCACCGGAGCCTCGTGCTCTGGGGAAAGACATGGGAGTCAGCAAACGCCCCCCCCACCCCGGAAAAGGAGCAGCACCAGCTGGAGCACAGCTATGGAACCAGCTTCCCATTTAGGAAAGTAATGCACACAGGAATGAGCATCCCACATGACCTCAGGACTGAATGCTTGCAGGTTTGAGTTTAGTGACAAATTAGTCTCTGCCCTTTCTAGAAGTCCCCAGGCTCTGCTGCTATAGTGGTTGTTTAAAAAAGAAGGAAGAACTGCTCGATTTCTCCCCTCATTTTTCACGGACAGAAGAGCCATGGGTACAAGGGCACAGAAATCAAGACTGAGTGCCTGCTCTCACCCAGGAGATCCTGCCTTTCTCCTACGAGTTACAAGAATGAACATGAATAATTGTTGTTGAAGTAACAGACTTCCAAGCCAGCCACCCCTAGAGACAGCAGGCATAAAAGATGCCCTCGTTCATGAGAACTGCTTTAGGAGACATGGCAGCGGAGCTCTGGCTTCACAGCAGCAGGCTGATGGAGATGTGGAGCTCAGAAGCACTGGTCCCAGCTCTACTCACCTGCCTCTAAGACGACGGCTGAGAAGTCCAGTGGCCAGAGCCGCAGGTAGCCATCTTCTGAACCCGTGGCACAGAAGGTTGAGGAGACGCTAATACTGTTTATAGCGATCCCAGGGCCTGAAAACCCAAAAAAACCCAACGCTACCGAGGGTTGCCCCATCCAAGAGCTGAGTCCAGTGTTCCGCCCGCAGCAGTGGCTGAAGTCTCAGAAGAAGCCGCCAGGAATCCCACGGTGACTGACTGTATAAGCTGCTGAGTCCCAGCTAGCCCTTCTCAGGACTCAAAACACGTTCCGTCCCCGTACCTTTCCAGCACTCCTCTTTACCATCGTGCAACTCTCGCCAGGCACAAAAAATTCTTACCGCTTGTTAAACCCTGACGTATTTTGGCCTTGAATGGGATCTTGTGGCAAAGGATGTCCTAGCTTAACTGCCTGAGATACAAAACCCTTCCATCTCCATGTCTCATATCCTCTCTGCAGCGTAGTGAGAGAGAATACAGACCTACAGAAACTGGGATTTTCTGATTCAGGTATAAAGTCCATCGGTCAAAGCACTGGCACGAGCCAGCACTGCTACCAGAAGGACACCCAAGGACATCGTTTCATCGCCTCTTGGGCGTTTTCTCACCCACGAAGTGAGAACCGGAGTTACGTACCTCTCAAAGGGGCATGCTCTAGATTAATTAGCTCAATTTGCCAAAGCAAACTATGCACTAAATTTTAAGATATCAGAGCAATCACACTTGAAAGTGAATTCTTCCCGCTGTTAAATTTAATGGAAGAGCTGAAAGCTGTACTACTTAGTATATGGCAACAAAGATTTCCCAAACACTCTGCACAGGCTGAATAATGAAAAAATCCCCAAATTAATCTTTTTTGTTGGTCTGCTTAGCTCTTTTTCCATCTCTACATTAAGATTCCCGTCAGCAAATCAAGACCTTGTTTCAAGTTTCTAAAAGCAGGGTTTCTCTGAAAGTGCAATCAGCATTTAAAATGCTAGAATTCTTTCTTAAAATGATACTTTGCTGCACTAAGGAAGATTATTTGCAGTACTTAAGAGGCAAATAGCTAGCAATGATCTAATCAACCCAAAATAATCCTAGGTAAATAGCTGGTTTATTTTACCAGAGATTTGTTTGAATTCATTCCTGACCCCGTTGATGGTTGAGATGCTCCCCGGTTGGTCTCCTCCTCCCCGCCGGGATAGTCCTACCTGCTCCGCTGCCTGCCTTCTCCTGCCGCTGGCAGCCCGGGGGCTGCGCGGCCAGCAGCCGCCGCGCGCTCCTCACGCAGACGTTCTTGTAGTCCACCTCCAGGACGTGGCCGCTCTTGCTGCAGACAAAGCTGTAAAAGGAGAGAGACCCCTGCTCTGGCACCCCAGGGTTAAGAGGAACCGTGCCGGCGTGGTTTAGGAAAAACCCAGCTTGGTTTACGCGTTAAAACTGTTTGCCTGACGGAAAGCAATTCTGGTTCACGGTAACCTAACGGGTCAACGAGGTGTCCAAGGGCACCTTTCCATGCGCTAACCTACAAATCTACAACCAAGTCAGAGCTTCCTATTTTATTTCTTGTCCCTTTGAAATGTTAATTAGCAAAAGAGCTAAAAGCTCGGCATAGACTTTAGAAAGAAACCTCTCTCTGCCACAGGACACAGCCCGGGGAAAGGCAGGGCCAGGTGAACCGACAGCTCTGCCTTTATGGAACGCTATGTGGTAGCGACAAAGGTCTGGCTTTGAGGATTAAAATAAAACAACCAAAAAAAAGCATGTATCTGTCTATATGCGGGAGGATATGCACCACACTCCTCCCGCTGCCAACAGAAAGCTAACCACAAACCTAAGGTGGGGGAGAGATTCACTGAACATAGCAAAACATCAGTACAGCAAAAGGAAAGACCCATTTCTTGGGCTGTTCTGCAAGCAGCCAAATCTCTTTTGGGAAGCGTAGTGTGCTGAGGAGGGGAGAAACTCTCCCAGCTCCAGGAGGCACCTGTATTGTACAGGGAAAACCCAAGCAAAATGCCACGCTCCCACAGAGGAGGGGGAAGGAGGATGCTAAAGGCAGCCAAGAGCCGTGGAGCTCCCTCCTGGCAGGCTGCCCCGAGGACAGGTGACGGTGGAGCCCAGCAGCCCCTTACAGCGTGCGGTCCTCCGGCTCCCGCTCGGCCGCGTGCCCCTCCTCGAAGGCCAGGTCGGTGAACTCCAGGGAATGGTACTCGCCCAGATTGACGGGACACGAGCGCAGCGCTCCACTCCGCACTCGCCACAGCCTGACATTGTCCCGGCCGCATGACACCATCCTGTCCGGGGAGAGACTGCGTGAGGACCAGGGCAGGACTCTCCAAGCCCCTGGTGAAAGGTCAGTGCCCCAAGTGCCACCAGCTGACAGCGAGGACCGAGAACAGGAATGGCAACCGGAATGGCAACCGGACCGCTGCAGCAGCACGATTCCCCCCACAGCTGTGTCAGAACCAACGCTTTTGATTTATTTTCTTCACACGCTACCTGGTATCATCAAAAAAAGCAATCTTCAAGGCCTGGATGTCCACATCCGTGTGTGCTTTGGCCAGCACGGCCACCTCTCCGCCACGGGTCACCTGAGCAGCGTTCCACACCACCACCATCTGAAGCAAGAAGAACGATGGCAGAGCTGCTCAAACGTGGAAACCTTGGCAGCAAAAGAGCTTTTCATTACAGCAGCTGACCAGCTGCACATACGGGAGCCTGCTCCGGAGCTGGGCACAAAGTATTGATAACAGAATTGAAGCAGGGGGGAAAAAAAAAAAAAAATTCTCTCGCATAGAGGGCTTAGGACAGTCCAACAGCTTTGCAAAGCTTCATGGCAATATACTTGTCTGGCATCCATAATTATAGGTTCTGAATCCCAGGGCTGCCTGGCAACAGGGCTCAGACTTGGAAAGAAAATCCACAGAGGAGTGGGGACTCTGTCTGCTGAGATATAAGAGCTGTACCAGGGCTGAGCCGGTCCGCGAGAGCTGGGGGTAGCACGTGTCCGGCTGCACTGGCTCTCGCAGCGCTTTGCTCCGATGCAGGTTTGCGTGCTCGCAGTGCCCATCACGAGGGGCAAGGGAGTCCAAGCCTTTCCCCAAAGGAAAGGATGGGTGAAGAAATGCAGGTGATTTGATGCTCTGCATTTCAGAATAGTGTTAAAAACAGACCCAGCGTCACCTTGGAGGCTGGGATGGGCTGAGGCATCACCCTGGGAGAGGTGCTCCTGGCCAGTCCCCCAGCACCCCCTGTTCTCCCATCCTGCTTTCGCCCTATTGATCCCCCCTCCCCAGTTTCAGCTCGCCAGCTCCCACTGGGATCACAGACCGCTGCTGCATGCCAGGAAAAAAAATGGAGCGGTTTGTTTTTTCCTGCAGGCAGTACGCAGTTCGCGATGGCACAGCTAATTGCTGGTGGTTGTCAATAAGGGATCAGTGGATGAGAACAGTTCCACTGATAAAGCAAAACCCCCAGTCCCATGAAACAATTTTATTTTTGACTGCTACACGTGGGATCTGCGTCATCCCCTAGCTACATCGGTGGGTGGCAGCTTCAGTGCAGAGCATCCCTTCCAGCAGCGATGCCTGCGAAGCTCAGAACTGAAAGATTAAACCTCACATCTTGCCCTAAATGCTATAAAAAAAGGGTTTTTTGGGCTCTAGTCAGTGCTGAACCTCCCATTTCAATTCCCATTCCTCCACTACGCGCTTGCAAGCCTTCCAGCTCGAAATACCACACAAACACGTGTCACCCTCAGCCTGGTGGGCCAGAACGGCTGCGGGGGCAGGCAGAAACGCTGTGCGTAAGCCTGCGGCGATCCCCGCCGGGTGCGGGCAGAATCACACAGCCGCCTTCAGCGCCCCGGCAGGGACCACACCAGGGACAGAAACAGCCCCAAAGCTCAACCCGAGCAGGTCTCTCGGGCTGCTTCTGAAAGGATTTGTTTGCTTGCAGCCAAGGATCGTGCACACGAACACTCGCAAGCATCAGGTAGAAGGGAAGTATTTTCTAAGCAGCTAATGCGAAAGGCTCTGACTACAGTGAAGAACATGTCTAAGAAAGCCCAGAGCAGAGGTTTGTCTGCAAAATAACTATGTAATGTGGGGAACAGCCGCCTCATGTTGCTTGTTCTCAATGGGGTGGGGAAATCTCCCAAACTAAGTTTCAGTCCTCACCGTTTTGCCGTGCCCGTCCTTTCCGACGCCACACAGAATGGCTCCGCTGTAGGAAAAGCTGCAAGAGGAGGGCACCTGGTGAAATGCAGCTCCTTGTACCCCAAATGCATCTCAGCAAGGAATAAAAGGAGACAAGTTCAGGGTATGGGGAGACAGCAAGACCTGAGGGATAAGCTCAGGAGGGAGCTGGCAGCGTATTGGCTGTTCTGGGCCAGCTGCCAGCAGGTCTCGGTGATAAACACGGGCAGCTGAAGGAGAGCTATAATTCACCCCTGGTTTATCACGCGCTAACAGCACAGAAAAGCTGCCACGCTACAACACGTTAGCCCACCTGAACGCATCCCTGCGCCCGGGCTGAAACCCACCTCAGGGACAAGAGGGAGCGGACGTGGGTTTTAAACACCGAGAGGCAGCTGCCCGTCGGGAAGTCCCAGAGGCGCACCACGCTCAGGGGACCGGCCTGCGCGGAAGCCAGCAAGGTGCTGTTCCCGTTGAAGGCCAGCGCCGACACCTGCGGGAAGCACCAGGTTAGAGGCTCTTGAGGACCGGGGGTACACTTGGGGTACAAGGACAGCGTTGCTGTAGGGCTGTGTAAAGAGAGTTACGTTTACCTTATCCGTGTGTCCAAGGAAGAACCTCTGCTCTCCAGTCTGGATCTGCAGGGTCACTATAACAGCGTGGCAGGGGTAGACCACCGCAGCGTTGTCTTGAGTCCACAGCGCCTGCAGGACCAGGAAAGGAATGAGAGGGCTGCAGGTCCTCCAGAAGTGCCCCAGGTCCTAGGCTGGACCCGCAGAGATTTCTTCAACGGGAGATCTGCTGCACGTGTGCAGGGGAGAGGATGCTCTTCCATGCAAGGACTCTTCTAACTCACAAAGGAAAACTAAGAGCCCAACCGACATCCTACTTAATTCAGTGGATTTACCGTACCAATCATCTCTGCTACATGAACAGCAGATACAAGGAAAACCATGTTGTTGGCAGAGCCTTGAACTGGCTGAACCAAAACAACCCTTTCTTTACCCTAACACAGACGGCAAGCTGGGCTCCTGCAAGGCACAGTGCCCTGTAGAAACAATCCAAAACACAGCCCTTCCTTTCCAGACTCCTACAAAGCGGCTCTAATTTTAACATGTTAAAGTGCAAAAGCCATGAGGTCGAAAAGGCTCCCATAATTTCTAATTCACCTTCATAACAGCAGAAGACCCCTGCACAAACATAAGCTCATGCCCATCTGCTTTGGGGACATTTTCCCCATCAAAAAGTGCAGGAAGGGTGGCACTCAGCTGCCCTTCATGCCTCAAAAAAAATCAATCTGTAATTATACATAAACTCCCCAAACCGTCTGCGCTACTGACCCATTTGGTGCTGCAGCCTCCAAAGCCAATAATCATTCTCAGCTTCAGGATGGGATCCGGTAAGAGCCTCTGGAAAAAACCCAACAGACAGCACCGTTGCGCTTAGAGCCGGATTGAGGTCCTCTGCCCACGGGGCCCCTCCGTCCCCATCGCTCCTTTCTCCCTAAAGCACAGAGGCAGCTTTGGGTTCTCTCCTGTTTAGAAGGGATGGCTTTAAAGTATTTAACCCGGCAGAATTCAAATCTGGAAGGAAGGAGGAGCTGGGATTTCCCAGCGTTAAGCAGCTCTCCCACCTAGGCTGGGGGGTTACAGCCAGCCCTTCTCCGCACCCCGGCGATGCCCGGAGAGACGGCGGCCGCTGCGGGAAGGGCTCTCCTCTTACCCAGCGGGCAGAGGCCCTCCTGCCGGACGGCACGCCTGGTCCAGGGCCCTTCGTGTGCATGCTCCGGGCAAATTACTAAACATACATTATTGGCTTAAGGTCAGTGCATTTGAACACAGGGTCCCTCTTTCAAGGCAAGTAAGATACTAGTGGAAAGGAGAACTGTTAGTCAGAAAAATTAACGCCAGCAAAAGGACTCCATAGGATTAACTGCAAGTCCAGCCTGAAGCTTGCGTTCCCTCTGCTGCTTCTGCCGGGCTCACAAGCATCAGCTGTAAGCATCCCAAAGCCACCTTGGGCTGCTGTGACTCCTCAGCACTTCACCCACCTCCTCCGAGCCGGTGCGGACGGCTCGGATGGTTCGTTCGCCTCTCTGGTAAGCGTACACGTGGATGCCACCGTCACTGACTGCCGGTGACTGCCCTGCGTCCCCTGTGCTGTGCGGTCTCTGGTTCGTCTCTAGCTCCCGGTCCGCAGCAGGTATGGCTCTTGGAGGCCCCGGGGCTGTCAGGTGAACCTCAGGGATGCTTTTCGTAATTACAGGACACCGGCGCGGCATCTGAGAAAGAGTAAAACCTCAGACAGGGATCAGCCCTCCTCCCAGCGCCTTCCACCCACTGCAAAGGCAGAGACGGGGAGACACCCACGTCTCTCCTGAGTGACTCTTCGCAGCGATACAAACAAGGATGGAGCAACGTGGAGGGAGAGCATCCCTGTGGGTACCTAACTTGGCCAGGTACGTTAACCGGCCACTCTCCCTACGCTCCCAGTGTTGTCCATGCACCGTTCACCTCCTCCAGACAGCAAACCAGAGCCCCAGGAAAGATCCAGCCCTGAACAGTCTCTGGAAGAGCTGCCTTCTCTCCAGAGGAGGCTAAAAGCACCTGACCAGCCAGCTTGGCGCATCCCAGTTCCGAACAGCTCCTCGTTTTCTCCCTCTCCACAGCGTGAGAAGGATGGCTTCCCCCAGTCCCTCTCCAAAAGCCTATCACCACGCTGTCTGGTAAGCCAGTCTGAGCACCAGCTCCTGCGTCACTGCCAGCAGGGACGGGGAGATCAGCGGTGAGGGCAGCTGCCCGCAGTCCCAGCAATCTGGACTCCACACACTGCTCTGCTCCCTGAGGGCACCCGATCAAGGTCTTTAGTCTCCAGTCTTCATTTCCTATCTATAATTTGAAGACACAATTATTTGCTGCCTCAGCTGAGACAGGGAGGATAGATGTCTGGAGATTACGAGGTACTTGGTATTTATCTTGTCTCTGCTCTGTGCTATGCCAGACTGAACCACTCAGTCATTAACTGCGGGGCTGTGGTCAACAGACCGTGCCCACACCAGGGGTCTGACCTGCCCGGATCAGCTGCGAACGACACAAGCAGCTTCTACGTCCTAAATAAAGGAACTCAAAGACAAGACGTAGAGAAAAACTCCACGGGAGACAGAAAGGAAGAAGTTGCAGCCTCCTCCACGGTGCACTTACAGCTTTGGGACTGGTTATCTGATGGATGAGGGACAGGCGGTCACGGACTGCTTTGGTGAGCGTCACCAGCTGGGGCAGCTGCTGGCCGAGGTCCTCTGAGACTTGGCCACCTGGGTGACACGAGGAGCGGGTTGGGCTCTTTCGGAAACCCAAGGCACGCACCCGGGGCAGCACAGCCTGGGCTGCTGTCCCCAGCCTTCCCACCTGCCGCAGGACCGGGACAGCTCTTCTGGATGGAGTCGTACGGCGGCTTGGAACCCTCGGATGGGAACCTGAGCAAAATCAGAGGAAGGCGCCATGTAATTGGGCTGCTGCACCGGCGCCCAGGAATCTCACACGATATCTCACTGCCCGGCACAAAACCATCTTCACCATCTCCTATAAGATTCCTCCATATTCCCTCTCTTCTCCCAAATACAGGGATACTAAAGCATCTCCCCCAGGTTTGATCTACACTGTTACTTTCCACGGGTTAATTCGGCACTGCGCGCTTTAGGCAACGCCGCTAAGCCGATGACTGTGATGGGCAGCAACTCACGACCGACACGGTTCTCTGGCAAAAACCTCACCAGCAATGAGAGCCCAGCACCGAAGCTGAGGAAGGTACGTTTATGCCTGCCCCCCGACGAGGCGTTACGGCCGATAACAGCTCAGCAGCCCCTGTCAGACTACCCTTTAACTTAGCACAAGGCTGAAGCGCTCCCTCGGAACAGCACGCACAGAAGAAAGGCTTGCACTACGCTAAGTTAGCCACGGGAGCAATCCCAGCAAGAGACCGTGGAGAGAGAGGACTGGTGTTAATGCCAGGCACGGGAGCGCTCTACGGCCTTTTTCCTGCCCTAAAATATCACCGATCAGCAATTAAGCTTAGGCCAGGGTAGATGTGTTAACGACACCTAAATGCTGGAGTTGAGGTGACCAAAATGTCTCCACTCGAGCCCCAGGTTTGTCTGAATCTGTCACTCCTTAAGCAGCATTACCCGTCCTGCCTTCCCCCGGGGAACGGGGAGCTCTCAGAGCCGCGGTGGGTTCAAGCGCAGCCGGGAGCAGCCGTACCTGATGTAGTCGTAGAGGTCGTGCCAATTCTCTCCCTTCGGCACAGGGAAAGCCATTTCCCGCGGCATGGGAGCGACCCCGCGGCAGGCCAGGTCGGCTTGCCGGGCCTCGGGGAAGGTCACACCTGGCAGCACAGAGGGAAAGATAAAGAGAGTGAGTTCTGTCCCGTGGAGCTGGCTGAGATCATGAGTTTCCCGTGGGACACGGGGACAAACCACTTCCCTCTTTGCGAACACCTGAAAAACAAAGATTACAACCGCGAGGTCTGTAACAAACTAACACACCTTGGCACAGGAATATTCCCGAAACTCTCAACCTCCACAAAACACCCCAGAGCATAAACCCTCGGTATCGAGTTATAAATCCTCCATGCCCAAGATTCACTTAGTTTTCTATTCAGAGATTCAGCAGTTTCACGTGATTTGCGTTAAGGCTCTTTTTTCATTTTCTTGTCTTCTTTCCGTCGTGGAAAGTTTTCATGAAGTTTGTAACTTCGTGAAAGTCTTCAAGATGCAACAAATCTCAGGAATCTGAAAGCGGCATCTATAACTTCCTCCTCGCTGATGCTTTCCAGCAGGCCAGTCGATTCGGGCAGATTTCCAGCACAAAAAAAGAAAGGTAGAAACAAAGGTTTTGACCAAAGTATCTCTGCCACGCCGAGCGGGTGGATAAAAAAAAAAGTAGGTGTGAAGATTTCTGAGACAAAAAAAAAACCCACAGGCTCTTCCGGCAGATAAAAGCACAGGCTTTGGGGAAGTGAGGCTTGGTAACAGCGAGGCTGGAAAAAAAATTCTAACCTTGGTAAGATATTTCACTTTGCTCTTATCATTCACTTTTACAGCTGGAAAACGAGAGGACGCTTTCCTCCAGAGGTTGGGAGATTGTATTCACCAGCGCACGTGGAAACTTAACATCGTACCGAGTATTTTGCCCTTTCTGCTTCGTATCCCACTGCTACAGGAACAGAAGCCCCGTGCTCTGCCAGGGCCAAGGGCTCTGCTGGCATCCCGCCTGCAAAAGCGGCTTTAAACCCCCACGGGTTCCGTCCAGGCGGGGTTGAAGTCACAGGAGAAACCGGAGGCCACCCCGAGGACTCGGCTCCTCACCTGGGTCGAACACCAAGTCGCTCGTGCAGAGGTTTTTCACCAGCAGGTTGGAGCAGAGCTTGACGCTCTTCAGGTGGCTGTAACGGCGGCTGAGGTAGAGGGAGAGGATGGAGCGGAGATCGAGCACCAGGCAGGTCCAGCGCACGTCAGCGGGGGCTGCCCCTGCGAGATCTGGGGAGGAGAGGGCTCCGTGGGACAAGGTGCTGCAGACCTTGGACCGCGGACCTTGCAGAACGGGAGACGCAAGATTAACGCGGTTAAGTCAAAAGTATTTGCCAGGCGAGACTCCCACCAGGCTTGGCTTGTCTACACCAAACCGGCGGAGAAGATGGGAAAATGCATCTCGTAGCTCGCTACTGCGGCGCAGGGGTGGGGGACAGACAAGCAGCCCCGCTGCCTCAGCAGATGCGTGCCCAGCCTGACGCTGCACCCCACTGCTCGGGAGAACGGGGACGGGGGACATCCCTCCCGGGAGCTACAGCTCCGACTTTCCAGCTGCTGAGCGTCTCCCGCTCAGGACCACCCCTCTTCACCCTCCTCAAACGCATCGAGTCGACTTCTGAACTCAATTTATTTCCTAACACTTTATTTCGGTGGTGACGCGCCAGCCCAGTCCCAACCACGCCGCGAGCAGCGGCGGCGCCAGCACCACGCACGCTCCTCACCGCGCCCGGACGCCCTGGTCGTGCGGTCGCGCACCGAGCCCTTGGCCGCTCCGCAGACGAAGGGGAACTGCAGCCAGGTGGCCGTAGATTTGAATTCCTTAAAGAGGTTGGAGAAAGAGATGCGAACCACCTGGTTTTCCTGAGAAGACAGAGACACGCACAGAGCTTTAGCCACTCTGGTGGCTTCGGCAGGGAAATGCTGCAGAGGAGGCGTGTGGCCGTGTCCCCTGTCCCCAGCGGAGATGCCATGAGGACGGAAACCACCTCCAGCCCGGGGTAACCCACACAGACCAGCCGAATTCTGCACCCCCAAGCACAGAAAACCACCAGTGCCGTCCCCGACCACCACCCCCATCCCGGTCCTTCAACCGGGCCACAACCCTAACGATGGCAGCGGTTTGACGAGGTCGCTCCGTGTCACATACCTCGGTGGCAACGTCCAGGTGGACGACGAAGTGCTTGCGGGGTACGGGCCTGAAGAGCAGGTAGAGGTAGCGTCCCACCAGCCCCAGCGACTGCGTCCCCGTCCGGGGCAGCTGCAGGTAATTGCTGGCGGGGACGGAGCCCCGGATCCGGTAGACGGTTCCCTTCAGCCTTGCGTCCTTCCAAAACCACGGAGAGGGGTGACGGGGTGTCAGCGTTGCCCACCCGTGGCCGGTGTCCCCCCCTGCCCGCCCCGTGGTGCCGGTGTCCCCGTTACCGTGAGGGCGGCCACGTCCCCCTCCCTGGCGGAGCGCTTCCACTCGTCCACGCGGAAGTGCTTGAAGACGTTCAGGTACGGGCGCTGCCAGGCTGCCGGTACCGGCACCGGGATCGGCGGGAGGACGGTACCCCCGCCCGGATGCCCCCCATTACCCCCCGTACCGGGGACCCCGCTGATGCCCCCACGTCCCCCGTTCTCTTGGCACCCCGTTATCTGCATGGCCCACGTCCCCCCAGCCCTGGTGTCACCCTCGTGCCCCGAGCCCGGTGATGCCCCCGGTACCTCCGTGCCCCGCTGACGGCCCCGTTACCCCCATGCTCCAGGCCCCGCCAGCCCCGGTGCCGCCCCCGTTCTCTCCATATCCCGACCCCCGCCCCAGCGACGTCCCCGGTTCCGTACTCCGAGCTGCCTCCCAGCCCCGGTGACGCCCTCGGTACCTCCGTGCCCCGAGTCCCCCCGGCCCCGGTGTGGCCCCCGAGCACGGTGACGGCCCGGTAACCCCGTGCTCCGAGTCCTCCCGCCCCGGTGACGACCCCGGTATCTCCGTGCCCCGAGTCCCCCCGCCCCAGTGTCGCCCTCGGTACCTCCGTGCCCCGAGTCCCCCCAGCCCTGGTGTGGCCCCCGAGCACCGTGACGGCCCCGGTAACCCCGTGCTCCGAGTCCTCCCACCCCGGTGTCGCCCCCGGTACCTCCGTGCCCCGAGCCGCCCCGTGCCCCGGTGACGCCCCCGGTGTCTCTGTGCTCCGAGTCCCCCCAGCCCCGGTGTCGCCCCCGGTACCTCCGTGCTCCGAGTCCTCCCGGCCCGGTGTCACCCCCGGTACCTCCGTGCCCCGAGTCCCCCCAGCTCCGGTGTCGCCCCCGGTATCTCCGTGCTCCGAGTCCTCCCGGCCCCGGTGTGGCCCCCGAGCACGGTGACGGCCCCGGTAACCCCGTGCTCCGAGTCCTCCCACCCCGGTGTCGCCCCCGGTATCTCCGTGCTCCGAGTCCCCCCAGCCCCGGTGTCGCCCCCGGTACCTCCGTGCCCCGAGTACACCACACCCCACCCCGCTGCCGCCGCCGCTACCTGCCGCCATGGCGCGCGCCGCTGGCTCAACCGTCCCGCGCGGCCGCCGCCAATCCGCGCGCGCCTCCCGCCGCCACGCCCCGCGGGGAGGGGGCGGGAGCACGTCACGTGGTCCCCGTCCCTCGGACGGGCGGGGAATGTCCCTCCGCGGCCGCCGTAGCGGGTCCGACCGCCGGTGCCCACGGTACCCCCGGTGCCCACGGTACCGGCGGCGCCCCGCGGGGCGATGGCGGTAGAGGCGGAAACGAGCCCTCGGGGCGCGGGGAGTTTATGTGGAACGGGGGCAGCACCGGAGCGAGCGGGGTGGGGTGGGGGGGGGTGGCCGGGAGCGGCGGGGCCGCCTCCCCGGAGGGCGCGGCGGCTCAGAGGGCCGGGTCGCCGAAGCCGAGCCGGTGCTGGGCGGCGCGGATCTCCCGCAGCAGCGCGTCGTTCCCCAGGCCCAGCTGCAGGGAAGAGGCGGGGGGGGTCAGGCAAGTCCGGGGGTGCTCAACCCCCCCCCCCGGCTGCAGGGCGGGGGGCTGCGACCCGCTGACCCCCCCGGGGGCTCCCCGGGAAGGAGAAACGGCCGTTTCCTCGCTCTGGGACACCAAGGGGCGGGCGGCAGCCGAGGGCAAGGGCTGAGCAAGGGCAGCTTGTCCCCTGCCGCGACTTCTTACGTCATAGCTCCCGTGCCACATCGTCACGTTCAACGGGCAGGTTACCAGGGCAAGCGCTCCGTGGTGCGGGAGGACGCTGGGCCGGCTTCTGCCCGCTCGCCGGCAGCCCATGCCCTGCCCGCACTGCCCTGCCCGCACTGCCCTGCCTGCACTGCCCTGCCCTGCCTGCCCTGCCTGCACTGCCCTGCCTGCACTGCCCTGCCTGCCCTGCACTGCCCTGCCTGCACTGCCTGCCCTGCCTGCCCTGCACTGCCCTGCCCGCACTGCCCTGCCTGCCCTGCACTGCCCTGCCTGCCCTGCCTGCACTGCCCTGCCTGCACTGCCCTGCCTGCCCTGCCTGCACTGCCTGCACTGCCTGCCCTGCACTGCCCTGCCCGCACTGCCCTGCCTGCCCTGCCTGCCCCGCACTGCCCTGCCCGCACTGCCCTGCCTGCACTGCCTGCCCTGCCTGCACTGTCTGCCCTGCACTGCCCTGCCCGCACTGCCCTGCCCGCACTGCACTGCCTACCCTGCCTGCCCTGCACTGCCCTGCCCGCACTGCCCTGCCTGCCCTGCCCGCACTGCCCTGCCCGCCCTGCCCTGCCTGCCCTGCCCTGCCTGCACTGCCCTGCACTGCCTGCAGTGCACTGCCCACACTGCCCTGCACTGCCCTGCCTGCCCTGCTTGCACTGCCCTGCCTGCACTGCACTGCCTGCACTGCCCTGCCTGCACTGCCCTGCCCGCACTGCCTGCACTGCCCTGCCCTGCCTGCCCTGCCTGCACTGCCCTGCCTGCACTGCCTGCCCTCCCTGCCCTGCACTGCCTGCACTGCCCTCCCTGCCCTGCCCGCCCTGCCCTGCCTGCCCCGCAGCAGCACGGAGACACAAACCTTGACGGCGTATTTGTAGCACTGCTCTGCCTCCAGCTGCCGTCCTCCCTGGAGAAACGACACGAAGAGAAGCTAGTGAGGGAACGTCCCGCAGGAAACAGCGCGGGTTCTCAGTGAAATAACGGAGCGTAAGAAAGCTCAGCACGAGGGACATGCCCCAGGGGGAATATCTGCAGCAGGCCATGACGGGCAGTGAGGAAGGGCGCTGCTTTTGCCACCCCAGTACAGTCCCCAAGCTATTTTTTACCACTCAGATCTACAACATGTTCTTCAGGCTCCTGAAAAGACGCAGATAAACCACCCCCCGCTCCATCAGGCCGGCGGCAGGAGGAGCTGGCTGGGCACTCACGTCCAGGCAGATGAGGGCGAGATATCCCCACACTTCAGCGTTGGTGTTATTTAGGGCATTGGCTTCAGAGAGAGCATCCTCTGCCTCCGCCATCTCTTCCAGCTTGAGAGAGAGAGAAGGAGAGGCATGGACAAAAGGCAAACAGCAGGCAGAAGGGGACTCAAAACCAAACGGGCATCTGCACTAACAGCTGAAGAAATCAGTGCCACAAAAGCGTCGAGCAGGGTTTCCCCAATAAGGATGCAGGGAAAGGATTTAGGGCAGAGACAACCAGTTATCCTCCGCGCCAGCGTCCCGCTCTCCGCTCTGGAGGCCAAGCCTCTCACAGCTGACTCCCGACCCCCGTGGGAGCACACGCTGCATTTACAAATCAGCCCCCAGCTGTAAGGAAAGCAGCACAAATGCCTTCACCTCCGGGAACCGAGTGGTTCAGATCCACGGGGAAACGTGACTCCGGTCCTGATCCCTACTCCCGCTGCGCGGTGGCTGCTGGGAGGCAGGGGTAGCCGGTGCCCGGTGGGCTGCAGCCGGCTCCCAGGCTGCCGCTCACCTCCCTGGCTTGAGCCCACAGCCTCCCAGGAGGTGTGGGTTTGGCCAAGGGGGAAACAGGGAAGTTCAAGTTCCTTCCCTGGGTGCATCCTTCAGCCAAACTCCCTTGGAGGAACCCCACGAGGTGTACCTCCGGGAGGTACCGCGCTGCTGGTGGCTGGGTGTCCTTGGCAGCCCTTCAGAGGTGCTGGATTCCTTTGGGCAGGGAAAGCACCGAGATTCTTCTGTGCTGACATTCTGCTCAATTCCTTCGTGGCGACATGCAGGTCATGTGCAGGCAGGCACTCGGAGCAAAGCCCAGGCCCAGATTACGTGCTTGCCATGACATCCCGGGGAAGGAGGTGCTGGCAGTCCCGGCAGCGGGACGAGGTGGGAAGGATTGCTGCTCCCAGAGGAGCTGCTGAGGGTCACTGTCCCCTGACATCTGCCATACGAACAGCCCGGGGTGCCACGCTGGGACTGCAATGGCAGCTCGGCCAGAAGCATTGGTTTCACTATTAAAGGGGATCGTGCAAAAGCGAACCCCGCATCCCGTGCCACAGGGCCAATTAAAGCACAGATGACTTGAAGGTAATTGCACTTACCCTGTAGCAGGCGATTCCCGCCCCCAGCCACGTGAGACAGGACGCAGAGTTCTTGCAGGCGAGCAGGTAGGTCTGCTTCGCCCGGCCGTACTGCCAGGAGAGAGACGATCGTGTTTCTCTCTGCATCAAACACAGACAGCCCCCGCCACCCCCAGCAATTTGCCAAACACCCCATCTATCTCCGGTGGGGCTCAGACACCCACCATCCCCACCGCTACTGGCGGGGCTGAGAGTCTGCCCGCTGCCCCGACGCAGTGGCTCTGTGCTGGCAGGTGCTAACACGGTAATGTAGAAGACCCCCTCATTGCTAGGATGATGAGAACGACTCAGCAGCACCCTGAGACCTTGCAGCTGAGCCTGGCACAAAGGAACAGAGCATGTCCCTGCTTCCAGGAGTTGAGCACGCCAAGGTTTTGCTGTGTTGTGAGATCTTGGCTATCGCTGCAGATAACGGCGTCTTGTACCTGGGGTCTGGAATCTACTACTTTGTGTAAAATTCCCTTCCTCTGCTCCTGTTGTCTCCTCACCTCTTTCTCTTCCAGGTAGATGGACCCCAGGCGCAGGTAGACAAAGTGCATATCCGCAGCATCCTCTGCAAAACTGATGGTTCGCTCGTAGCACTCCTTTGCCTCGCCGAAGTCCCTCTTCAGGTAGCAGAGGTGCCCTTTCTGAGCCCAGACATTTGGATTCTGTGCACAGAAAGCCAGGAGTGAGACGTGGCTGGGAGACGGGAGGGAGAGAGATCTGGGAGAGGGGCAGGGACCCCAGCAGAAAGGAAGAGCTGGCTGGTGTTTGATTATAGCAGGACAGATTTTACGTACAGAGTTAAAATCGAGTCAGCGGGCTGCCTGCATAACACCAGCACTGGGACCCCCCTCCAGCCTTTCCCTGCACAGTGTCCTGGCCCGTGCAAGGCTCCCCAGGTATCACGAGTACGCAAAGAGCATTTGGAGATGTCAGCTTCCTTCTGCCTTCCATTCAACCTGACTCCCCAAAGCCGCCTTCCCTCTCTGCTGAATAGCAAGCTTGTTTTCTCATGAAACAGAGCCTGACTCACCAACAGAGGGAAAGAGGATCAGGATATACACGTTCAAAGGGAAAAGAAAGGCAGACGCCACAGAGAGAGGAGTCCTCGCTCAGAAATGCCGCCTGTCTGTGCAGGAGATGACAGAAGGGCAGTAATAAGCGGGGTAATGAGGAGGGCAGTGCTGCAGCCACAGCCTGATGTGGTTCATCGGCTATGATTGTCCTCCCCTGCAGAAATTGCTGCAGACTAACATCAGAATTGCTCAAGTAGAAATGAAGGATCGACTCTGGGTTCACAGGCAGCAACAACACAGGCAGGGTCTGCTGCGGTGTTTGGTCAGTGTCGTGTTTCGGGACACCGTGCTGCACCCCGGGTACGCACACAGAATTACCATGTAGTCGATCCTAACGGCCTCGCAGATACATTCTTCACATTTGGAGAAATCTTCCTTCAGCAAGTAAGTCTGGGCCAGCGCCAGGTAGTACGCACAGGAGGGACCTCCCTGAAGGCTCAGCAGCTCGTGGGCAAGCGCCATATGAACAAACTGCGGAGGAACGGCACACCGGCACGGTTAGGAGAGCGGGCAAACCACGGGCGCCCCTAGAAGCACATGCAGGAGGACTGACTCACACCTAGTTGGCTTCCACGAACAGAAAACAGACAGGAGATTTTTTTTTTCCCCTCCTTTGAATATTTACCTCCATTACTTCTAGTTCTGTTTTGCTTTAAGCAACTCTTTCTGCCGTGTAAAATGAAGGCAGACAGCATGATGTGGCAGTCAGAGAGATCCCACAGAGACGACTGTGTGGGACAGGGACATTCCATAGGTGACAGAAAAATTACTCTGACATACACAAGCGTCTGAAACAAGAAAGGAGCACTGGCGTCTTGGAAGCACCACAATAATGCATCTCATCTCCGAATGTACAGAGAAGAGCAGATCTGTACCATGTCTGACTTGGCTGTTCCCTCCGCAGCAAGGAGTGCTGAGCTGAGGCACTCCGAGAACCTCGCCTGCCTGAGATGACAGTGTCCACAACCAGCATTTTGGTCTGAATACTCTGCCTGGCCACAGTTTTGCATTTCTGGGCAGTGGTGGTTTTGCTCCCTCTTGCGCTCGGCGTCTGGGTTAGCCCACAGCTTGTTCTCTGAGCGCAAGAAGGGAGCTTGCTGGAGCTTGCCACCAGCTCTTTGGTAATAACCCAGGGAAGGAGACCAAACCTCCCTTCCCACTCCCCCACTCCACGCTGAGCTGACCTGGACGGCATTGACTTTCATCAGGAATTCCACTGCCTTCATGAAGATGGTGCAGGAAGGCTGGCTAAGTCCTGAACCAGGGGATGGTGCTGCAAGAAAACGTGTCTTCGTCAGTCCCAAAGTAGGCTTTTTGTTTCTGAAGCAAGAGCAGGGGCTGAGACCCTGGCGGGGACAGAGGAATCCCAGCAATATGGTGTAAAACCCGGGAGGTGGCAGGGGAGGCTGAAGCAGAGATTAACTCAGCATTTCTTTCTGAAAGGCTTAAGTTTTATAAGAGATGTGAAAATAAACGATGCTCTTGACCCACTAATTTTCCAGTCCAAACTCAGGGGCGGAAAAGGTAGGAATTTATGATTTAAGCTTGTGAGAGTTAACTGCAGCGAGGCCCCTGCCTCCCCAGACCAACCCAGCGGGGCTTGAAGCACCTAGCACTGCCATCTCTTTGCCACCCATTGGAGAGTGGAGCTGAAGAGGAGGCAGATGGCACAACACATGACCAGAGTCGATCCGTAGGGACAGTTTAAGAGCTGGCATCTCAGGAGGGAGACATCTGAGCAGCCGATGAAAGCTGCTGGGTGCAGTGACATGTAGGGAGAGAGCTGCGTTCACCCACTGGCTGTCCATCCTGAGATGTGCTGCTCTGAAAATCGGGATGAACCTGCTTTGCCTGGAGATTCCCTAGCTAGGGAGAGAGGATAAGCTTTGATGTCTTGCCTTGGCCTCAGGACGGCCACGGCTTAGTGCTCCCAAGTTACTCCCCTCCCCACTGATGGCACGAGGCCATCTCCCAGCACTGGGCTTTCCCTTACACGCCAAGCCCCCATCCCCTAACCTTTCGGGGCTGCCTCCGGTGCAGTAGCCTCTTCCTCAGGTGCCGTGCAGGTCAGGGCAGGCTCCACCGCCTCTGGCAGTTTGTCAGCTGAGCCACCTGGAACCCTCTCTGGAATGAAACCCCCAACAACAAAGAGTTTGCCATAAACTGCCCAGTTTGGAGCATGATTCCGCAGAAATGCGGAAGAGAGAAAATATAAAAGATCTACCAGATTTCCAGAACTGGGAAGAAATTTCTTTGCAGGAAGCAATACCTGGGTCTGGGGTTTTGAGTACAAGATTACCATGGGAAGCTAGAGACAGGTATAAATGAGGCAATATACCTTCCCTCATAACTAGAAGGGGTAAAAAAAGGCATATGACACGAGGCCTGCCTGCCTGAGGCACTTTGCATGGAGTGGTGATAACATTAAAAATAAAGTCAGCCAACATTTCCTGCAGCCTGGCCAAATATCTGGGACTTGGGACAGAAAGTCTTGGCTCAGGGTGAGGCTGGACTCAGCGAGGCTCCAAAGGAAGTCTTTGGTTCAAGGTCACCACTGAGCAGCTGTTTTGCCCTTTGAATTGGTGAGACAGTGCTTTCCAAGCTGTGCTGGGAAATCACAGCAACAGCTTTCATGAAAGCTAAACCTGGATGACCTCAAGTACAACTGCCACACAGGCAGCTCTGCCCTCCCAAAGCCTCAAAAAGCACCCTCACTTGACAGAATCACAGAATCACTATGGTTGGAAAAGACCTGTAAGATCATCAAGTCCAACCACCAACCCAACCCCACCATGCCCACTAAACCACGTCCCACAGTGCCACGTCCACACGTTCCTTGAACACCTCCAGGGATGGTGACTCCACCACCTCCCTGGGCAGCCTCTTCCAGTGCTTCACCACTCTCTCAGTAAAGAAATTTTTCATAATATCCAGCCTGAACCTCCCCTGGCGCAACTTGAGGCCAATTTCTCTTGTTCTGTCGCTTGTCACTTGGGGGAAGAGACCAACACCTCCAGCCGCCCTGGCCACTGCCCACACATCGGTATATCGGCGGCACTGGGCTGGGGCAGAAAAACAAAGACTGGTCCCTCTGCCAGGCTGCGGGTAAGACAAGGCATCGGCTGTGCTGCTTTCAGAAAGCTTCATCATTTAAAGCAGCACGCTTGCCGCTCTTGTCTCTCACGGGTATAGTTTGTGGTCAGTCTATTCTAGCTAACAGTCCACATCTTCTTCCTCTACCCTTTGTATTTCTCCTTTTAGAAATACTTAGAAATTTCTCCTCTCCTTCCACTGTTCGCCATCTCCCACACTGCTCTGAGCCCCCTCCTTGTTGGTGCTAGGGCACCTCCTGGTTTTGCCCGGCATTACCTGGCAAGCACTCTTCTAGGCCTGGGCTGGGAGACCTCACACACCCAGCAGAAATGTGCTTTTTCCTTTCTTCTCTCTCAGCAGCCTGAGGGATGCTCCTTTCCTTGGCGAGCTCTGCTTGCAGAAGCTTCTTAGCCTCACGGAAGGCCATTTCTGCCTGAATATTATTATTCTGCAGCTCATAAAACAAACCTATGGGAGACAGAAAGAACAGCATGAGCGGACATCCGATCCTTAGCAAAATCCTTCCCTTAGGCCTCAGATTAGAGCAGGCAGAAGAGGAGCAGGGGCAGAAGCAATGCTCGGCTCTACAGGAACGCTTTGAGCACACAGGCTGGCTTGCTTTTGTACCTGAAAGCGTCCAGGCTACAATGCTGGATGGCTCCAAGCAGCAGGCATCCTCAAAGAAAATCTCTGCCTCTTCATAGTGCTGCAGCACAACAGCCACAATCCCACAAAGCAGCAAGCTGGGGACAGGGTCAGACAGGTTGGTCGGCCTTGCAGGCCCCAGGCAGTGGTGTGGGGGACACCCCCCACCCTCCCACCCACCCACTGGGAGCACACAGCACCTTTGGATGTGATGGAGGTCCAGAGAAAGAGCCTGCTGGAAGCACTCCTGGGCTTTGGTTGTTTCCTCGATCAGGAGGCAGAACGCCCCATAATCCAGCCAGTACTGGATGTTGTGCTGGTCCTGAGCTAACCTCTAGACACAAGAGATCACCATTGGAGTGAGGACTGCTGCAATCATGCTCAGCACACACAACGGAGCAGGGAGACAACGCTGGAACGACCATGGCTTTCCTCTGGCCACCCCAGCCCAGTTTAGCAACAATCAAGCCCTTGCCTATCACATGCTAGGGTTTCCCTTAGCTGGAATCATGCTGGGCTTCCTCTAAGCCTCCTTCACCTAACACATGTCCTCCAGCTTCAGCTGACCCCCTCCTAGCCTCCTGTTGGAGGGCCCAGTGTCCCCAGTGCTGACCCAGCACGCCTTTTGGACCAGCTCATCTCATTTCCCCTGGCCTCAAGGCTGAAGTCCTCAGTGACCTGGCCAGGCTCTGTCTCACATCCTCCAGAGAGCAGCATCTCCCTAGAAAATCCCTCACAGACTCAGCCTGAATATCCTGGTCACGTTCACCTCCTTTCTCCGTACACAACAGACAGGGATGGCTGAGCTGTCAGCAACAGGGGCCCCACGCTGCCGTGATGGCGTGCTGGCTGCCAGCCCAGACACATGGGAGACGGGCAGGAAAGAACAGAGGCTCCTTTACCTGCTGGTGGTAGAGAGATGCCAGCTTGTAGTCCTTGTTGACTTCAGCTTCATGAGCAAAGAGCCAGAGCTGCTCCTCGGTCATGCGGGACGGAGGGGCAGGGGAAGCAGCCTCCTCGGACAGTAGCTGGTAGGGAGCGAGACAGAGTGTTAGCCCTGAGGAGGGTAAGAATGGTTCATATGATCCCAGTACAGCTGTGGTCCCCAGTCCAGCACTGCGCCGAGTACAGCCTGGTATGGCTGGGGCTGGGTGGGTTGGAAAGGCTCCTGTTTGTGATGGGACACATTCCTGTCATTCCCAGGTACCTCTGCCACACAGGGACGGGGCAATATCCATTATTTGCAGTGTTGCAAGTAAAAGCATCCCCTAGATCAAGACCATGTCAAACTTCCTCTGTGGTGTCACTGGTGACCCCAGCTCATGCGGGAAGGTCTGTGCTCTGCCCAGGTGAGCGGCAGATGGCACAGATGCAGCCACTCTCACCACGAGCCAGCTAACAGCAACTTTTACTGGTGAACGTGACCTCTCACACACATCCCACCATCAGGATTTCGTAGCAGTGGGATACAGATGCACCAGATCCTGCCTCTGAGCGTGGCTCGGGGCCCACATGTGATAACTGCAGCAAATGAAAGCATGAGCCTGCTTCTGTCTTGAAGGCAAAAGTCCCCCGCCTTCACTAGAGGCAGTGGCAAGCTCTGGATCCACAGTGAAGTTGTGTCCCAAGTCACCCAGGCTTCTCCCTACCTGGTTCAGGGCAACGTGCATCTGGTCCACGAGGTACACGTAGAGCTCGCTGAGAAATGCCTGCAACTGCTCCTGGGTCTCAAACGCTGTGGTCTTCAGGTATTTCTCCCTCACAATCTTCACAACAGCGTACTGTGGAGACGTGCAACTGTTGGACAGGGCAGGTCCCCCCCTGCACCCCCCAGCTCCACAACCATAATAATATGGAGCCCCAACACGCTGATTTTGCCTGAAGCTCCAACTTAGTTCTGAGGAAGAAAACCAGCCCAGCACCGATAAAAGAAAAGAAAGCAAGCAGAGGTGAATTCCATTCCCACCTCTCAGTCCTGGCTCTCCCTGACACACCGGTGCCCCTTTAGGGACAATATGTGGGAAGGCTGGTCCCCCTGGCAGAGAGAGGGAGGGTCCGGGCAGAGCACGTCCGAGGCCGACCAGCTGAGAGAGGTGAACCCCCTCTTTCTGCCAGTGCCAACTGCAAATGTGCAAGAGCAGTCAGTTTTGCCTTCCTCAGGCTATGAGCATAGGGCAAATGGATGTGATCAGCTTTGGAGTCTCCCCTCTTTAACAGGAATGGTTCTCCTGGTGCATGACCAAAGTAGCTTGGTGCCTGCTCCGATAGAGGGAAAACCTCTCCCCCCCCATGCCCACTGCAACAGCCTCAAGTGGCAGGAAGTGATTTTGGAGCAACACATCACCCTAAGCTACCACCATGGAGCGGTAGTTTCTCACTGAGAAACTGCCAGGACAAAACATGTAGGGAAGCAAAAAGCACAATGGACTCTTTACCTTTAGCTGTTCCTTAAAAGCAAAATATTTCCCAGAGCTATTGAGCTCGAAGTTGAGCTGACGCTTCTGTTCCTCCAGGGTTTGGTGGTCTATCGCTCCCTGGTCAGGCAGCCGCTTCCCAAAGAGCTCATGGTATTCATTTAGGATGGCAACGGCAATGCTCGTGACATGGTTGTGATAATCTTCCACAGCCTAGGAAGTAAATAAATAATCAAACTTGACAAGTCACTTATGCCATCAACCTTGAAGTGTATTTTATTTGCCAGAGCCCTTGTCTCCGATAAACTCCACCTGACTCAAGTCTCAATTAGTCTGTCACGCATCCTTTCCTGTCCATGCCTGAGGGCTGCGAAAATATCTACACGTAAATACAGAAGAGCTCCTTCATAATTAGATATTGCTCCTGCTATGTTTTTCAATCAGAACCCAGTATTTCAGTCATTGTTGTCTCTTCTATAGCATTATAATTGGCTGTAATTAAAATATATCTCATTTGCTGGGAGCCTTTTAAACCCATGGGCCAGCCCTCTTGAGCAGACTCTGTAATCTCCATAATCTCGGTGGCAGAAGCTTCCATGCGCTGCGATAACCAAACTGTATCACTCTGTGCACCGCAGACAGACCAGCACAAATCAATTCTGCAGCAGCACTGGGGTCAGTTATTGAAGTGCTGCTTCTTCCCCCACTGTTGCTTTGAATTTACCATTGGCCAGGGGCCATCTGAGGACATTCTCCTTCGACAGCTGCTCTGTACCCACAGAAGATGAGCCAGCGCTCCCAGACCATTTTCTGAGAATGTCACATACGCACATGGGCTAGTCTGAGACACGAAACTGTTGGGACTGCCCAGGGTATACATAAGGTTCTGGTAGCCTCTTTCCCCAACATCCCATTTCCTTCCAAACACCCCCACACTGCTGCCTTCCCTGCCTTCGCTAGATCTCTCCCCTTCGTATGGGCTGCGAACATGAGTGATGCAGCCCAGGCATGACTTCCCAAGGCAAGCAAAGATTACTGTGAAGATAACACATCCAGAATTTTTCTCTTCTGTGTATTTTCTCTTCAGACCTCATCTACATGTTGCTGCGGGGCTGAGACTGAGAATGAAGATTCTCCTGTGTGAGAGGGATGAGGGCAGGATGAGGTGACAGGGTGGTGGCAGGGCTGCAGGCTCTTGCACGTACCTTCTTCGCTCCTGCAGTCCGGGGAGGCAGCGGAGGGCGAGGAGGAATCATCTGCTTGACCCTGTCAATGAGAGGACAGAAGAGATCAGCCAGACATGCTGCCAGAAACGCTGGCTTTTCTTGGGCGCAGGCAGCCTGTAGTGTGAGGGCTCCAGTCTGTCATCGTATCCCTGAGATGCCTCACAGGGACCCGGGGCGGGGAAACTGAAGTCTAAGGCCAAGAATGAACTGTAAAGACCAGGCACCTACATTCAGTGCTTATAGCTCATCATAGTGTCTTGAGAGAACTAGCTGCTGCCTCACTCCCTGCTGATGATTAGACTCCATGGGGATCAGATAAGATTTATTTAGTTGTTATTTTCACTGGGTTTGACTGACCCATCACACAAAAACTAGCGTAGAAGCTCAGCCCCCCAGGTAGGGTTAACATTTGTTATTGCTAGCAATCAAAAACACTCCCCTACAGAAGCAGATCTCCTTACCAAGCTGCTATTCCTTTAACTCACAGCCTCCAGGGTCTGCAGGAACAGCTGTAGGAAAGGTACCAACCTGAGGACAGCTCTGAAGAATTTTATCACTGTAAACCCCGGGCCACCCGATCCATCAGTTCCTGACATCCCACAGTGCGGCTCTGGCACCTCATCCCTTGGCCACGCACTGACTCCTAGACACCGTACCAACCCTGTTTGTACCACTACTAGAGTTACAGTGACCTTTCAAATATTGATCAAAAGGCCTTAGGATTACCGTATTTTTTACTAAGATTCAATTAAAATCCTTGGTGCCAAACCAGCCTACATTCATTGGGATTTTTATCAAGATTTCCTGTTTGCTGATACCAAAACACCTTCGGTCCTTAGAACAGAATCCAGCCCACCAAGCAAAGGTGTCGCATCCCTGTTGGCTCCTACAACAAGCAAAGCAAATCGCTTATTCCCCACCAAATATAAACCATTCCTGTAACTGTTCTGCCAGCTGACAGAGCCCCTGACCCGCTGCCTTCTCCAGGTCCTGAGCCCTGGCCATTTCTCCCACATAAAACCCTCTCGCACTCTCTGCTGTGCGGTCCAGTGCCACGGCCCTGAGCAGTCCCCTTGCTCTGCAGAGACCTGTCCCCGCTCCTTGGGAAGCCAAAAAGCCTGAACAAGTCGGTAGTGCATCTCCCACGCTCACAGTCCCACCCTCGCCCAGCCTCAGAACAGCACCCATCACTGACGTGTTACCTCCGCCAGTGGTACAGATGAAAACCAAACTGCTTCACTTTCAGAGGAGAAAAAGAAAACCAACACCAACCTGGGGAAAGCAAGTGAGCGAAGAGGGCCAAGCGCAGGCCGACAGAGAATTTTGGATGGAGCCCAAGAAAGAGAGCTGCGGTTTGTTACCAGGATATGTATTTAAACATCCTTCCAGAAAAAGAACCTCACTGTTGATCTCGTCTACCAGCACACGTGTCATCAGCTGGAGCCCCCCAAGACATGGCCCTTCCCACAACTCAGGAGGGATGATTTTTCAGACCTGACATCTGCAGCTGCGTGTGGCAGGTGAACAAGGAGGACCTACACTGAGTTCACACGAGTTGCAGTAGAGTAGAAATGGTATAAAAGGGCCAGAAGAAGGTCTGTTCGAAGGGGGGGGGTCACCATCCTCACCCTGTTCCTCCTAGAAGACAGCAGGCAGCACAGAAGACAACACACATACTTTCCCTTCAAAGAACGGCTGCTGCTCCTATTTCTTTTTGAGAGAGACATACTGCCCGCACTTGTTATGCTTCATTCATTTGCTGCATTTGCTCTTTTTTATTCCATAAATTATACATGCCAGGCCTTTCCTAGACTGTAACGCAGCAGGGCTGCTACTCTGGACAGGAAGAAACTGCCCCAAATCAAACAGACAGTGGAAAACTTGAAGCAGCAGAGATGAGAGAGCAGCTCTACAGTGGAACGACATGAAAACTAATGTAAGAGCCGAGGAATGGGTAGAAGATTGTGAGAAAACCTCCGAAAAGGAAAAAATGTTGAAGTTAGAGCAGCGCTCCCAAGGGTCATCCACGTTGATGACCAGTCCTGACCAAGCAGCTGAACATCACGTGCAAGAGGCAAGCCCACGGGGATTAATGGGAAACAAAGCCCAGGTGGGAACACAGACGTTGTTGTGCTGCTCTGCTGTCTCTTTTTTGAGAGGAATGGCAGGGAGATGCCAGTTCGGAAGAACGCAAGTGTTTTCCCAACACACCAGATGCCACCTCTTAAGCAGTCTGGCCAAATCTTCCCCCTGATTCCAGCGGGCTTTGGCTCAGGCCCTCAGCTGGTCCTTACAGAGCACTGCAAGGGGGTGGCTCGCTGTACAGCCCTGCTTCTATCCTGCAGAAATGAGTTGTCAGCCCCAGCGTTACAGCACGTCTTTACACACCGTCTGGTGAGATCCTCTCGCAATCGCTTTGGTACCAAGGCCTTGTCCAGCTTTATCTCCATCACCAGGAATGTTCCTGCTTCAATGTATTGCTGTGAAGATAAACATTGCTCTCTCAATGTCGTGCTGTCTAGAGCCATTACTGGCATGATGAAAGACTGAGCATATAGCCACAGATCTTCAGCAAATGCTCTTCAAACTGCAGAGATACAGCTTGTTTTATAACCTGCCCTCAGAATGATTTACAGCAGCGAAATTCAGCTCAAGAAACCAGTCTAGGGAAAAGGAGGAAGCTCAAATAATCAATCTGCTTGCAGAATGAATATGCGTTCTAGACGTTTTGAGGAAGAAGACAAAATAGGAAGAAACCCTTCTAAATAAATGCCTAATTATTTACAGAGACCTTCTAGCCCAATGCTAGACTGCCCTCCAGCTGGACGTCACTGGAAGAACTCCAGGACAGCATCTACGTAAAACATCCCTTGTCCAACTCACTCTTAAAGAATTTAATTGCATGAAAGGTGTGAGACACCGGTGCGGTAATGGTCTAGCAGTCTTTCCTTCTCTTTGGAGATACATAATTACCTGTCCATCAAGGCTGAGATATGTGACATTTTCAGCTTCTACAGTGGCATCTGACAACTGGATTTTGGGCACATTGGACATCTGTTGAAAAAAAAAGAAAAGAACGTCTCTTGTTTCAGATTCAATAAACCTCACGCCTTCACAAATTCAGGATGTGAGTTGTACATTTGTTCAGGCAGCATGTACTAAAATTTCAAGATAATGAGTATCTCTGTCGGCTGAGGCAACACAGCATCGGTCCCTGGTTTCTTCATGCCCCAACTACCTCTGATGTGGAAATGGAGAAACTGTGTTGCAGTATGCCTCTCTAGACCTTACCCTTCTGTTGGAATCCTTATCCTTGGTGATTTTCTCTTTATCTTCCTTCTGAGGCTTGCTGGGAACGGCTCTGGAAAGGGGAGCACTGATTCCTGGGCTCCACGGCCCTTCCTTAGTCAGACTGAGCTGTGTCCTGAGATCCCGGAAAACACTGTGCTGACTTTTAGTCTGAAAAAAAGAGGGAACAGAGGGACTCAAGGAACAAACTAGGCTTCCCCACCCCTTTGCCTTAACCTCTCACATCACAAAACACGTTGTCAGGGTCTTAAATGCATTAAGAAGCTATGCAACCCCATCCTCCCCTCCTAGGAGTTTAGCTGCCAGTGCTCAAGGCCAGCTCTGATGAGAACGACAGAGAGAGCATGTGTTACTTCACTTGCAACAGATAAATGCTACAGGACAAGGAGTACCACGCAGCCAAGAGGCCATAATTCACGGCGGTGAAGCAGAGACCAGCGAACAGCCATGTGCCTAGCCCTGCTTTGCAATGGCCAGCGGGAGCATGGAGGCAGGGAGAAGGGCTGCGATTCACGCAGCTCCTGCAGCCCGGACAGCAGCACTACGGGGGACGTGGGCAGAAAAACCAGGCTGTGCATCTGCCCTCCTGAAACAAGCTCAGGTCTGTTCCGGGAGTACTGTGGGAAAATGGAGATGTAACTGTCACTCTTAGTAACAGAGGGGGGGAGAACCGCAAAGACAAATAAACCCCCGTGAGCTACAGCTGAAAGAGCTCCAGTAACAGCTTTTTTGGTTGTTGCCTGGGGTAACGCTATCCTTTTCGAGCCAGTGTTTGCTCTTCCCAGCAATGCAGTTCATTTGCCCATGTTCCAGACTGGAGGGAGAAGAGCATTCTTACAGCTTTCCCTCCTCAGCTGCTGGCAGAGAAGGGAGTGGAGTGAGATTCAGAGCCTCTCTCAGCCCCCAAACCTGCTCATGCATGCCCAGAAATCCCCTGCCTTTGAGAAGTCTGCACCTAAAAGCTTGTCTCATTATTTTTCTCCATTACCAGGACAGTGAAGTTTCAGAGCCAGCCTCCAAGTACCACGCTGCCCATGCTGCCTGCTCCCAAACACCACGCTGCCCATGCTGCCCGCTCCCAAACACCACGCTGCACAAACACAGCTGCAGAGCTGGAGCGGAGCCTGGCTGTCTGGCCTGCTCTCACCTTCTCGAACACCTCGCTGTCTTGGTAGGTAAAGACACGAAAAGCGCCTCGGATCTGCTTCACACCGGGGCACAGCAAAGGCACCACGTTGACATACGCCACGCCATGGAAGAAAATCTGCTTGTCCTCATCTCCCTGGAAACGCAGAGCAAGGGACTGAGATACTGAACGGACTGTTACTCTCTTTAAGGAAACAAGGTCACCGATCCCATTAAGAAGAGGCCACACAGCAAACTGATGCACCTGATGAGCCAGTGGCTCTCTGTCACTGGCACACAGCCGAGACAACCTGGACGAAAACACTGGAGTCATTTGATACGTAGAATATCAATTTTATCCCAGTCCCCGCAGGGCGGCTTTTCTCTCTAATGCCCACACTGTGCCATTCCTCAGGATGGTCTTTTTGAGATACAGGTGCAAAATTATCAACCGTGTGGTTAGAAATCCAAGCGACCCTACCAGAGCTGTGCATCTCGGGTTTGACAGAAATCAGGTAGCTAAGGAGGGCTGAGAGTCCGGGCTAGCAGCAGACTGGTGAGGGTAAGGGAGAAGGATCTCCGCCAGAGCTGCAAAATCCTGGCACCAGTGAGTGTGGAAAGAGATTTATACCAACTTATATGACTTTGCCCTCGAACAGATTAGGCGCTCTCACACGACCAGCCGCCAGGAACAGAACCATTAGCTAAGGGGCTGTTTCTTTGTTAAACCACCCCAGTTTATGTGCAAAAGCATAACTTACTTACACCCCCAGAAAGAAGGCATGAATTTCTTCAAGATGCTCCAAAAACCCATTGGCTGAAGATAAGCTCAGTGAATTACCTCAGTTCTCGAAAAGCACTTTCTCCCTGACCCCTTTCCACCAAGCTACCACAGACCGTCAGCGAGAGCTTTGTATGCTATAAGGAAAAAATATTGTCCTTTGTCTATTCAACAACTCTATAAGGCTGATTAATCCCTTTACAAAGCCTCTAGCTCTCTGACTCGCTTTGGCTGGTTCAAGGCTGGTTTTGGTATTACAAAGGCATTGAAAGGAAAACGCTCGATAAAGCAGTGCTGCCCCACAAGCCAGAACAATATATCCCTCCCCACTTTTACCTTGTCAGCTTTGCTAGTTTTCCCTTTGCTGGGTGAGGCCACAGACATCCTGCAGACCTCCACGGGCCAGTACCGGCACTCCGCAATGCGCTTCTGCAGGCTGAATGCAAAGGAGGGTACTGAGAAGATGCAGAAACCAAGCTGGAGAGCCACACTGCCCTCCTTCCTGTCCCAGCAGCCCCAAAGCATCCCCTCGCCTCGGGTTTGCTTCGACCCACTCCCACAGCAAGCACCCTCGGGCCACTGGAACACGTATGCTTTGGGGCAGGCTTGGTACGTTTTCTTCTCCATCCACTGCTGCGTGCATTTACGGCACAACCAGCTATAAGACAACTGTGAGAGCGACACACTAGGTCTTCTCTCTCCCCTGGTTACTTCAGAAATGAAACAAATATGAAGGAATGTGATTAACTTTGATACAAACCCTGAATCGCACAGAGCAAGCAGACCCTGTGCTCCCATTCAATGTGCCTGGTAACTTTGAAACCAGCAGGCAGGCTGATGGAAGTGTAGGGGAAAAAAAAAATTTAAAAATCAAACCAGATAGAAGGGAGTATTTCTACACATGAGGAGTAATTTGGCTGTGAAAGTCATAGCCGTGATACAGCTGAGGCCAAGAACTTAGCAGGACTCAAAGAGAAATGGGATACTTATCCTGATCTTGAGCCCATCTGGAGCTGCTAAAGGTAACGTTTATCCAATAAAAAAGCAAACGAAGAGTGCCCACATGGAGTGAAAGGATTTTAACGTATTGGGAAATCAGCAAAACTTAATTAGCAGCTCAGAGGAGGGCTGTGTGGGCCACCCTACTCCATGTCTGCTCACCATAACTCTGCTGCCCCTTCCTTCAAACCGCGGAGGGAACAGTCACCAGCTCCAGCTGCTGGCAGCACGAGCGAGCATTTATGGCCTGGAGACAGCAACTACAGCCAATTCTTCTTCTCCCACCATAGCAAAACTAAGCTGCTGCCAGCAATTAAAGGCAGTTAGCTGCTCCCTTGCTCACGTGAACACCTTTAGCCAACAGACAGCCGTAGCAGCCATAGGAGGCGAGGCAGAGCCACGGTTTGACCACATAAGAGGTCTGACAGCACCTGCATGTTGCTGCTCCCTGCCTGAGACAGGTCACTCAGCTGACTGCGTTCTGCGGTGGTTTTTACCCCACCGCTCCGTGCTGGAAGGGAGGTTCTCAGGTCCCTTACATGACTACTGCAGCGGGATCCAGGTAACAACGCCTTTCCATGTCCCATACGATTCTCTTCATGCTTTCTGCTTGGATCCTAAATTCCTTGTCCTGTGAGAAACAGCATGCGGTCAGAGCCAGGACAGCAATCTCCACAGCCTGCATCATCCCCAAATCATCCCCAGAAATGTCCCCTGGGAGAGAACGTGAGTCAGACAGAGGCGTCCAACTCACCATACCCAGGCCGTCCTAGCAGAGTAAGTTAGCAGCCCTCCCTGCAGACACCAGAGCCCATTAGTATTAAGAGCTCGGCTCACAAGGAGGTAATACAACTCCCAGCCCAGCAGCTCAGGAGTGGGCAGGTTTCCTGCCACACGCACCCTAGGGAGCTCTCCTGCGGTGAGTTAGCACGCCCTCTGTCCCAGGGGAACCATCTCCGTGTCTGGACACTGCGGAGAGGACCGACCACCTGCCTTCCTCCTGTAACAAGGCTCTGCAAGTCTTTCTCAGTCCCTTCAGTGAGACCTGCTGGTCCTCTTCCAGCCATGACACCAACCCATCCTTCCTCACCTCTCTTTTGTTGAGCTCTCCATCCTCATCCTCATAGGGACCACCAACGATGAAGGAGTTGGGTATGCTCAGAGCGCCAGGGGCCATGACGTTAGCAAGGGGCCATTTTTTGGGCCGGGGTAATGGCTCTTTTTCACCAGCAAGCTTCAGGGTACCATTCTTGAAGAGCAAGGGGAATTCCTTCTAGAGAGACATGAGAATAAAAGGACTGTATTTCCAACATGAGCAGGAGCAAGTGCCAGCTGCTCCAAGCTGGGTCTAACAAAGCAAAGCAGCAGCCTGGCTTGGAAAACATACTCCACCTCACACATACAAAGAACAGAGAAAAAATAAGTAGCCATGAGGAAAAAAACCTGCCAGTTTCAATCCAAATCTTGCCGAGCAGACCTCCGTTTGTGTTAAAGAAACACGTCACGCCACAGAGACCCTGAGCCCTCGCAACAAAGGCTGCTGTGGCATAAGCACAGGAGCTGTACACCCCACGGGCCTGCACGCTTGTTCCACGGTGTGTAGCGCAGGAGAACAATCCACTCTGTAGCAGCCAAAACCCCTCTCACCGTGCCTGGACCAATCCTCACCTCCCCTGCTGCTGGTACTTGCAAGCATGCCATGTAGTTTTGCAGGGGTCCGGTGGGAGCAAACGCTTCGGGGACAGAATAAGCTGCCTCCAGCGTGACGCTCAGGAGGTTACCATCTGAAAGCTGCGCTGCGGAAAGCAGGGGCTCTTTGGTGCACACTGTCACTTCAAGGCCACCCTGTGAGACAAGGATAAAGTAGAGCCAGTAACTAGACAATTATAACTCTCTGGCTTTTGAGGGAGAAGCAAGCCAAATCCTAAGGCCAGAATGTATAATGTTATCTTATTCCTCAGCTCAGATGTAAAAGAAAGCAGACCAGCACAGGAAAGGAATGTCATGATCAATTTGTCTGAATTGTGATATTTGTTTGTTTAAATCGGAGCCTGCTTGAGGCACGGCATACGCCCCAAGGGTCTCATAAAATGAGCCAGGGAAAAAGAACATCAGGGATGGAGAATAATGATTTTCCCCCGGTGATTCAGAGCATGCCAAAACTAGGGCCACACTTCGACTCTGCCCTATCTCCACGCGCCGTGTACAGTCTTTAATTACCTGGATGAATGGTGTGCAACAAAAAACCAGCCGGTCAGCATTTATTTTCTCTCCTCCCTAATGGGCACCCCCCTGCCTTGCTTACTATGTAACACCTCTTAAACACAGCAAATTTAATGCAATATCCGCCCCTCCAATTCACTCGCAGTGCTAACTGCAGGCAGGCTCAGGAGCAAAATTAGAAGCGTTTTCCCAGTCTCATACTTCATTCCTTGCTGTATTCTCTGGGTACTTTTCAAGCGGCTGAATGAATAACGACCTTGCAGGAAAGGCAGTCAGAGCTCGTACAGTAACGGACTCTGAGACATTTTATCCACAGAAAGGAAGACTAACAAAGTTGGGCAGGTAATCCTGCCTTTGTCTTTTCCTGGGTTTTCAGCACTGTGCTTTCCATCTTGAATATTTTTTCCAGAGCAATTTGGTAGCTGCACGCATTAACATTTCCCAGCATGACCCCACCTATCACAGGCAACTAGGGACAGACGTCAATGGGAGTAGGAAAGGCCTCCAAGCTTGTAACATATAGGGCCATAACATATGCGTGATGAGCTAGGCGGCTGAGTCATGCTCGCCTTCCCATTAAAAAGCAGCAGAGAGCCGAATGAGCGAAGGAACAGTTCCAAATTCCACATACCTTGGCCTCCGGCTGAAGGCTCTCTAATGGAGAGGTAGGCACTGCATACAAAGGAGCCGAGACCTTAAATGAACACTGTCCTGGGAAGAAACAGAAATGAGAACAGCATAAACTGAGACCCTCTGCAGAGAAATCATGGCCTAACTCCTGACGCTGAGCTACTGATGTCACCCCCTCTGCCCCCAGACCCACCTTTCCACAGATGCTATGAAGTGCATTTTGTCAGAAGGAGGTAAGTTATAGCCAGGGGTCCATAAGCAAAGTTCAAAAAGGGCCAGGGAGTAAGAAGTGGTTCCAGAGGCTGTGGAAGTCAATGTTGTACCTTGCAGCAGAGGTAGAAGGTCCACCACAGCTTGGCCAAGAGGCACAGTCTTCTCCTTCTGTCTCTTCTCCCTTTGCAACACTTCTATCACTGTCACTAGAGAGATAAAGAGAGAGGAGCTGGCAGAGTTTCTCAGACTGCTTCGGACCAGCAGTTCAGGGGCTGCAAAGGGTGTCAGCTCCGGCACACGCTCCTGCTTCATCTCCAAGGCTGACAAGAACAGCGAAGCCAAGGAGCACAGGCCAACATGAAAGGGGATTCTTCCAGCTGGCAGAGATGGGAACAGAAGTGCTGAGACCCTCCCACCGCTGCTGCTGAAGGGCTATTCTTGAACGAGTGACTCCTGCAGCAGGCAGGCAGAGCGGAGCAGCTGACAGCACCCACCTCCAAGGAGGGAGGTACAGCATCAGGTACTTACAGAGCACAGGTTTTTGCGCAATGTCGTCCAAGGAGTTGGGCCCATCAGGGCTGCACTCAAAGCTGGTCATGAAATTATAGTTTGCTGTCCCATTTGGCAAGACATCAGTCTTGGAGGAGTCTCCCAAGATCGTTCCGTTGTACTCCGCACGCACCAAAGTAACAGACACGTCGCTTTTGATAGTTTTCTGTCAAACAAACAGCACATTGAGCAGTTGGCTCTGCAGCAACAGGCCCAGGATCAAAGTTGCCTCTGGCAGGCAGCTCAGTTTGGCGCCCGAGACAGAGTACGCTGGTGGGGCTCTTTGGCTGTCCCACTACAGGAATGGGGAAGAGGAGCAGAGCTTGGCTGTGCTGAGACCTCACCCTTCGCTGTCTTTAGGAGGGAAATTTCCTGCCCCACCGTGCTGTGATGCCCCAGGGATTATCAAGAGCTGTGGCAGGGGAGATGGAAAGGTCCAGGCTTCACCCCAGAAAAGGCAATGAAAGCCACCTCTAAGGCAAATCCCAAAATACCCCATTGATATTTTTGTGTTCCAGGAAGCTTAAGACTTTTGTCGTCTCCTAAGAAAGTAGCTCCTCAGCTACACGGCTGAGCTCACAGGACACTTCTGTACATCGTGTGGCTGCAGAATGCCCTGAAATCAAAGAAGGGCTCCAGCAGGCTCTTCAGGGAGCTCTGCAATTTGTTGTTACACCACCTCGATACCACTGGCTTTAAGCAGAGATGAGGAGGTTCAAATTTTAAAATGTCTCCGCAGAGGGGCTTAAACATGGGTGAGCAGGGATGGTGAGAACACAGCACATCGCAGGGGGGGATCCGCATGCCCGGGCAGCCCTGGCCAAGCAGGCAGCACCGGACACCTCCACAGCAGCGCAAGAAGCGCCGAAACAGGCAGTTACCAAAGATCCTCCCCACAGGAGAAACATGGTTTACTTCTCTGTCCAGGGAAGAGTGGCTACTGCCCTGAACATGAGGACTGTTGTAACCAGACCCAGTTTTTCTTTAGTCCTGAGCCGCAGGGATGCCTAACCTCCACAGGCCTCTCCCTCAGCTCCCTCTCCCCGTGTCACTGGGGTAATTAGTTCCATATTGGCTCTTGCACAAAAAGAGACTTCATTCACTCGGTTTTAATTTTCAGTCCTTCTGACTGTCTCCTTGAGCATATATTCTATGACCAGCTAAACAGAAGAATCTAATTAACCTTTCGCTGTACCAGTAATTATCCTAGACTCCTCTCTCATCCTTCTCTACATCACCTCTAATTAAGCAGATTCCACACTTCTCATAGCTGGAATTTTTTTCATATTGTTGTTCTTATTATTGCACTTTTGTTGCCCTCCCTCCTTTTGCCATAGCCTTTTCTAAGACGGAGCAATCAGAGCCACAAAGCAATATTCTGGATGCAATCAGTCCACCAGTCTATTATTTTCAGCATCGTTTTCCCTCCTCTTACCTTATACTTCTCGCCTAAGACGCTGATAGCTGAATCTATTGGTGTGAGAAGTACTCAAAGACTACAACGTAAAAACCTCAGAAAAACCAGGCGGGTGGGTTTTGCTTGCTTTTTTGTCTGCTGCTAGAGCGCAAGCAGGTATTTGCATTTTTCTGCTTGCAGCAGTAGCTGAGCTTCTCCTCCACATTCCCTCCTAAATGCCGGTTCCTCTAGAAGACTCTAAGGACACCTGGGTGTATCATGCAGCACATGGAAATCACAGTAGTCATGGTTTGATCGGAACCGGCTCGTAGTCTTGCCCTGTAACTGCACTGGAACCACTGCCTGTATAAAACTAGAGCCACCCTATTGGTTTCAATACGATTTAAACCACTGTAGCTGGGATGAAAATCTGGAAGGTCGGATCTTTTCAGAGGCATTTGTCTCACTGATACACATTTTCACTGTGTTTTGTTTAAAAAAGCTGCCATTTACATACAGTTAGGCAGAGAAGGCAGAGAAATACATTTCAACAGCATCTCTGGACTGCTGCTGAGGAGGTGCATTCCCCAATCTACGTGGATCACAAGCCTTTTCTCTGTGCGAACAAGCCCTCAGCGGGGAGGAGGAAGCCACAGCGTGGCATCGCTGAGTCTCCGACATTCTCACCGCTCCTTTCTACAGACTTATCACCTCACACCCAGTCTCGAATGGGATCACAGCACACAGAATCGCTCTGGCCTCGTTTATTAAACCAGCAGAGACATTTTCAGAAGAACTTTACCAGGTCCTGCGCCTTCAGTACTGTGATCTGTACTGGTTTTGTTGGTGTCGGTTGCGACTCGCTGGGAAGAGCTGCAGCAGCGGGCGAGGCAGAGGACTCCTTTCCGACAGATAACCCCACGGGGACCTCCATGGCTCTGCAGGAAAAAGAATGAGGAAAGAAACATGAAACTGCTCTGTTCCTCTCCCAGAAACGTCTGCAGGACACAGCAGCCGTGGCTGCTAGCGTTATTCGGGGCTCGAGTGTCAAAACACCATCGAAAGCACAGGGTTTGGTCAGTGACAAATCTCTTGTGAGGAGCAGGGGGAGGGCGGGGAGAAACGGAATGTGAACATTATCCGGCTCTGTAAATTTATCCCAGCTCTCAGCTCCTCCGTGCACACGGGATGGGTTCAGTCCAACCCGCTGCTCCCGGCAGGGCTCTCCCCAGCGCAGGGGACGGCCCTGGGCTCTCTTTTCCCTCTTATTTAACCTCAACCTGAGCCCGTGAGGCCGAAGGCCTGTGGCTGCCGGCCCATCCCCACGCAGGCCCAGGGGCCCCAGCTCCATCCCGCGCCACGGGTTTGTCTGCAGTGCCGCCGCCCCGGCGGGCGTGAAACCCTTCTGGAGACACGGCCGGGCCGCGGCCACCCCTCCGTGCCCCCACCGCACCCCGGTACCCCATCCTCCCCCGGCTCCAGCTCCCCCAGCCAGGGTGTGGGGTACCGGCGTCCGCCCTAAGGCTGGCAGCCGCCTCGGCACGGCCTCCTGCCGCGCCCGACGGGCCCCGGGGCCCTCACGCCTCGGGGTACGGCCTGTCTCCCCTCACCGCTCACCGCACCGGCCCCAGGAGGCCGCCGGGGCAGCGGGAGGTGGGTCAGGCCGGCGGCGGGGCGCGAACCGGCGGCCTCCGTGCCTCAGGGGAAGGCCCGCGTCGCCGTAACCACGGCGACGCGGCTGTTCCCGCGAGGCCTCGAAGCCTCGCGATACCCCAGCCCCGCACCACGTGTCGGGGGGGCGTGTCCGTGAAGCCGCTGCCGGCGCCATGATAGGTGTGGGCAACGCTTACCAGGCCCCTGTGGGGCGCCCCGTGGGGCGGGGGTCCCCCCCGATCTCACCCGTGTCGGTTGCGGGGCGGGGGGGTGTGCTGCAGCGGTGCCGTGCCCTCCCCTGCAGCCTGGCGTGCCCCGGCTGCTGCCCCAGCCCCAGTCCTGGCCCCCAGCCCCTCCGGGCAGAGGCAGCGCGCCCACCCAGCCGCTCGCCTGCACCCCAGTGAGGGCCCTGAGGGGGGGGGGGGGGGTCCCCGCAGGCTGGGCCGAGGCAGGGGCCTCAGGGGGGGCTCTAGCAGGGCCCCATGGGGCAGAGGGGACAGGGGTAGCCACCCCTGCTCACCCTGCGGTGGGGTGCAGGGGCAGCTCCAGGGCAGAAGGGCTTTCGGGGGGACCCCGCCAGCACAGCGGCAGCTTTCGGGGCGGGTGCTGGACCCCCGGCGCGGGTTGGCCTGTTCCCTGGGAGGGGATGACCAGAATAGCTCCGCTATCCGATTCCTGCCGGAGAGGCCGCGGCCGCTCTCCTCCGCCGCTATCTTCTCCGGGCTGACATTTGAGCCCAGCTCCTCCAGCCGGGCCGAGCAGCGGGATGGCGGGCGGGCGGCGGCGTGGGGGGAGCGGGCGACGTGGGGGACCCCGGCAGCACCCGGGGACCCACCAACCGGCCCCCTCGCCTGCACCCCTCGCTCCCCCAGCCGCCACGGCCCAGCGAAACGCAGGCGCTGGCCCCAAAACCGGCTGCCCCAAGAAGCCCGTGGAGGAGCCGGCGGGAAGGGGACCCGACGTGGACTCGCTGGGCTTCCAGGCCATGGACCGCAACGTGCCGGGGCTGTCCCACGTCATCCTCCAGAAGCTCAACATGAAGAGCTACGAGGACTACAAGTGAGTGCGCACCCATGGGTGCTGCGACGGGTGTGTGTACCCCCCGCCCTCCCCGCCAAAGCACCCTGCGTTTCCCCCAGCTGGAGCATCTCCCCTGGCTCGTCCCCCCCTCTCCTGGCTCAGCCCGCAGGCAGGGTGCTCTGGTGGGGCTCCTGGGTGCACCCCTCCACCAGCCCATTCCCTGGCTCCCTGTCCTCAGCCGTGCCGGGCCGGGATGCTCTTGGCTGGAGCTAAAAATCCTGGCAGCCTTGGTGGGAGGACATCAGCCCTGCCGTGATGGCAGAGCAGCATGGACTGGATCCTGCTCACCCCCCCCACCCCACCACATCCAGGTCTGCCATGGACGGGAGGAAGAGCGGCAGCGATTTCGGCATCCGGACTTACTTTGACATGTTCCAGAAGATGGAGGACACCTTCAAGTTTTGCGCCGAGTGCAAGAAGCTCCCCGATGCCCTCCCTGACCCCAAAAGCCTCCGGCGATGCAAGAGGTATGGGGAGGGGGGGAGATGGACTGATGGCACGGGGCTGGATCCGTCCCCTCGCTTCCAGCCCGGTGGCTGGGGTGAAGCCGGGGGTGTCTGGCCCTGATGCCCACCTCCAGCTGCAGAGCACCCCCAAAACAGCGATATAGCCCTGGGGTGGGGGGTGGCAGGGAGCCAGGCTGGGCAGGCTGGATCCTGGCGTCCCGCCGCAGCTGGGCACGCTGCCCCTCTCCCCAGGTGCCAGAACGTGTACTACTGCGGCGTGGCGTGCCAGCGTGCCAACTGGCCGCTGCACAAGAAGTTCTGCAAGAAGCTGAAGCTGGTGGCCCTCGACCGGCTGGTGGAGTGGCTCGTCTTCACAGGTGGGGCCGGAGATGCAGCTCCCACCCTGTGTGTGTCCCCCTCCAGCCGGCCTGACCCCCCACCTCGGCTGCACGGGTCCCGTGGAGGGACATGGGGTCCCTTCTCCCAGCTCCAGCCCCTCCCCAGCTGGGTCCAGCACCCCCACAGCCCAGCTGGGACAGACAGCCCGGGCTGTGGGGCCACAGCTGAGACCCCCAACGCTTCTCCCTATCCCCCCCCAGGAGACATCCCCTTCCCCACAGAGACCTGGACAAAACCTGCCGGGGACGTGAAGGGCTGGGAGGACTGGTTCTCCATGCAGGGGCGGCTGGAGGAGAAGCTGGGTGCCGTCCTGGCCGGGCGGTACATGACCCTCCTCTGGGCCAACGCCGGGAAACCCCGGCCGGAGGATGGGGATCTGCGCGAGTCCATCCGGCGGCTGGTCACCGACTTCCACTCGCGGCCGCTCACCATCGGCTTGGGGCTACGGCTTTTTGGCATCGACCCCCTCGCCAAGGCCCTCACGGTGCACGTGGTGGGGGCGTCCCATGTCGAGACCCTCAACACCCGTCTGACGGACTATGATGAGCTGACGCGGATGTTCCCGGGGCACTGGGGCATGGAGGTGGTGATGGTGGGGGTGGACGTGGTCGACGGACCCATCATGAGGCCGCCCCTGGCCACGCCGGCACCCCGGGGAAAGGTCTATCTCAGCAGCTACAAGGGGCTGTACCACAACTTCTGGGAAAGCCATGTGGAGACCAAGTTGGCTGCCCGCCCCGACCTGGTGG
Source organism: Gavia stellata (assembly GCF_030936135.1). Classification (NCBI taxonomy): domain Eukaryota; kingdom Metazoa; phylum Chordata; class Aves; order Gaviiformes; family Gaviidae; genus Gavia; species Gavia stellata. Next base: position 17,897,044 of record NC_082611.1, on the reverse strand, counting down.
TGGGCTTTCACCCGGGTGAGTGCCTGCGCCACGGAGGGGCCCAGACCTTCACCACCCCACTGCCCGGAGCGGGACGTCCCTGGCAGGGTGCAGGGCAGACCCCAAGTGCCCCGCACCATTGGGAGCTCAGGATGTGCCCAGGTCTTGCCGCGGCCATGCACCAAGCCGCGACGGGCCACCCAACACAGCCGGAGCAGCCAGAGTGACCCCTGCCCTCGTCCCCCTCAGGCACTCAGTGTCACCCACCTGCCAGTCAGCAGCACCCGAAGGGGTCCCTGCCTTCAGGTCTTGGTGCGGTAGCTCAGCCCAGGACCCAGAGCCGGGGGTGTCGCCCATGCTGGTGGGGAGATGGGCCCCACCTTGCTAAGGGCTGCCAAGCCCCACTGCCAGCATCACCGCGCACCCCAGGGATCTTCGGCACGGAGTGGGTGCTGCTAGACCCGCCTTTCCCCAGAGTTGGTTCGGGATGGGAGGGAGGTGGGACCCTCACTGCCGTGTCCCCACAGGTTTCCACGCCTGCCCGGACCTGCTGGCGGGCTGGCTGCCCACCCTGCTGCTGCTGCGGGACTACCGCCTGCCCGTCCTCTTCACCGTCTACAGGTGAGCATGGTCCCACTCCCTCCAGCGTGCCGGCACAGCCGGCTGGTAACAGGACCCATCCTCCCCCTCTCCTGGCAGCGAGCAGGAGCTGAAGTCCTCCCTGCAGATCCTGCTGGAACTCGAGACGCAGATCATGGGCTACGCTGCCAACCCCTTCGCCTCGCTCCGGCCCGAGCAGGTCTACTCCAGCCCCAACAAGGCGCCTGTCTACTGCAGCTCCTACTACATCGCTCTACTGGGGCTGGCAGCATCGGCCGTGCCGGGTGCCGAAGAGCTGGAGGACGGTGATGGCTGGCAGGGAGGGGAGCCCAGTGCCGCTGGTGTGGCTGGGGGCATCGCCCCGGGGCTGGGCTGACCCTCTGCAGCCAGTGCCATCCTGCCTGCCCTGCTCACCCGACCCTCAGCCCCTCACTGCCCCTGTCCCAGGACCCCAGCTCCCCATCCCGGGATCAGCGATCCAGCCATCCCTCGCTGCACACATCCAGTCCTGGGGGACGCAGCACCCCGGCACAGGGACGGCACAAGCATGGCACCCCTCCACAGAACCAAATAAACCACCGCCAGCAACTGGCCGCCGTGTCTTGAGCTTTTATTTCCGAAAAGGCCTTTGTTTTCCCAAAGAAAACAGAGGGCTGAGCCTGCCCCAGCCCTCCTCGGGCGGCCACGGCCCCCAAAGGGACGGCGAAGGGGACCCTGACTGCGGGACCTGCTGTGCACAGGGCTGTGTGGCCCCCGGGGTCCCACAGGGAGCCCCAGCCTGGACACCCGGCTGTCACTGTCACGGTGACACGCGCCGTGCCCCTGCGCTGGCGGTGCTCCAGCATCGCTCGCCGAACCCCACAGCTGCTCAGCCTGGCACCGGCGCCCAGCTCGGCCACGGCATGTGGGCACCGGCTGCCGCAGCCACGCTGCTCGCCAGCCCCTGCGGAAACTGGGGCGGGCGGCGCTGAGTGAACCAGCACCTGCAGCATCGCCCACCAGTGCCAGGGACCCGCGCCGGCCTGGCGTCCCCTCTCTGTGCAGGGAGCGGGTCCAGCACGGTGATGGTGGCAACATCCCATGTGGGCACCCACGATGGCTTGGGGAGGCTGGTACACCCCTGGGGCTCCCCGCGCCCCAACGGCGGGTCCCTCCCCGGGGTCGGTGCCTGTCGGAGGGGCTGCGGCAGGCGGCAAGGCTGGCACAGTCCGGCCGGGGAGGTGGCACGGTGTGGCACTGCTGGCATCACTCGGCGCCGGCGCGTTCCCGCAGCGCGGGCAGCGTCAAGGTCTCCGGCGCTGACTTCTTGCGCGGGCGAGTCTTGGGAGGAGCGAGGAATTCGGGGGCCTCGTCGCTGAGGGGGGTGGAGGGGGCGCTGGCGGGGGCCGATTGCGTGGCCGTGGGCTGCCCCACCTCGCTGACCGAGATGGTGGGTGCCACCAGGCCGATGAGCTCGTTGGTGGCCTCCTGCGTCTCCCGCTCGTAGCGCCGCACCTCCTCCATCGTCATCCCTGCCGAGCACAGCCGGGCTTGGGGCCGCTCGGCACGGCCGCATCCTGCACCCCGTCATCCCAGGGCAGCCTGTGCCCCGCGCACCGGCTCCCCCCCCGAGCTGGGTGCCAGGAAGGGGACAGGGGCTGGGGACAAGGGGACGGGGTACAGGCAGGGAGGGGTATGCTGGGCAGCGCAGCCAGCCCCCTGCTCCGGCACCAGCCCAGCAGGCAGTGGGGAAGGGACGGGTGGGCAGCGCAGGCAGCGCAGGCAGGGGACACATGGGGAGGGCAGCCGGGCAGGGGGGACCCTCCGCCGTGGGGTGCAGGGGGAGCTCGGCGTGCACCGTGCACAAGCCCCCCTGCCTGCACCCTCCTGCAGGCAGCGTGGCCGGGGTCCGGGGTCTCCGTCCCCTGCACGCAGCGTGCGGCAGGGCTGCCGGCGCGGCGGGGGTTAGGGGTGCTGGCTCCCCAGCTTTTGGTTTGTGGCCACTTGCATCTGAGTCTCGAAGGCCCGAACCTCTTCCAGGGACATGTCTGGAAGGCAGAGAGCCGCTCACCGGGATGGCTTCGCGCCCGCTGCCGGCACCCGCTGCCGGCCATGGCCGCACCCGGGGGCTTCCCATCCCCGTGTCCGCATGCGGCAGCCGCCTGCAGCGTGTCTCCCTGCCAGACTTGGGGTGCAGGCAGCGCAGGCAGGGGTGCTGGGGCTCCTCTTCCCCCCGCGCCCCACGTCCTTCGCCCAAGGCGTGCGGCGGAGCGGGCGTGCGAGGGTGCAGGCAGGCGGGAGGGCAGGGGGGGCGAGCGGAGCAGGCAGCGCAGGCAGCAGGTTGCGGGGGAGTCGGAGATAGAGCGGGAGCTGCCCGTGGGGTTAGTGGCATTGGCGGTTAAACCCGCAACCCCTTCCCACCCTGGGGGGTCCCTGTCGCCCCCACCCCACCTCACCGGCAGCGCCGGGGCAGCCCCGCGGACTCACCGCACCACTCGTCCACCCAGGCGAAAGCCTGCCGGTGCCCGATCAGCAGGATGTCCCGGATCACCTGCGACGCATCGCCATGGGGGTCAGCACCCTGCCACCAGTGTCGTGTCCCCCACCCCGCCCCGGGCTCGGTCCCCCCCTCACCTTGTGCACAAACTGCTCCACCCGCGTCTGCAGCCCCCACACCTCGAACTTGACGCTCACCAGCTTGTAGGAGCACATGATGGGCTTGGTGTGCTGGCGCCAGCCCTCCCGCAGCGGCCCCCGGCCCGTCTTGGCCGAGCTGAAGAAACGGGGGTCCTGGGGGGACAGAGCAGGGCCGTGAACTCCCCCCCCGCCACCCCCCGGGGATGGGGGACAAGGGGGTGGCTCCGGGGAACTCCCCCCGTCCCCACCCGTGCTACCTCCAGGCTGCGGTAGTAACGCTCGGGGATTTCGTCGAAGGCGATGTCCAGGAAGGAGACCTCGTGGTCGCCCAGGATTTTCTCACTATGGAAGATCTGGGGAGGGGAGGGAGGGTGAGAGGCACCAGCCGCACAGGTGAGCCCCCCCGCAATGAGTTTGCCAGGTCTCAGCTGCAGCGCAGACTCACGTTCTCGCTGTCCCCGCAGTTGTCCTCGTACTTGGTCTCGATGTAGATGGAGAACTTGGGCAGGAAGGAGCACTGCAGGGAGTGACCGTCAGCTGGTCCCGAGGGACACCCATCCTGAGGGAGACCCACTCCCAAGGGTGCCCACCCTGAGGGATGCACACCCCGAGGGACACCCATCCCCAAGGATGCCTACCCTGAGGGACGCCCAGCCCCAAGGGTGCTGATCCCCAAAGGCTGCCCAGCCTCAAGGACACCCACTCTGAGGGATGCCCAGCCCCAAGGGACACCCACCCCCAAGGGATGCCCACCCCCAAAGATGCTGACCCCAAGGGACACCCATCCCCAGGGGACACCCACCCCAGTGCCCCCTTCCCGGCCATGCCAGGTGCTGGGGAAGGAGCCAGGTCCCCCCATGCCACCTCCTTACCGTGTACTCTGCAGGGACACCGTGGCACGTCAGCATCATGGGGTGGCATCGCCGGGCGGCATCGCGGGGGAGAGAGGGAGCGGTGAGACCAGGCAGCAGCCACGGCCGGGCTCTCCGGGCAGCCCACCGCCGGAGAGGGGCAAGGTCATCACCGGGGAACCCGTCCCCACGCCCTGCCCCGGGCTTACCGGTGATGGTGTAGGGGTAGTAGTTCCAGGCCTTCTCCGTGATGTAGAAGATGCGGGGGGTCACCGCCCGCGCCCAGCTCGGCAGTTTGCTGTGGGGGACCGCGGGGCGGCGGGGTCCGCTCAGGGCAGGATACGGCCAGCGGGCACAGCCCTGCCCAGTGCCACCCGGCCCTGCTCCGCCAAACACAGCCCTGCACGGCACGGCCCCGGCTCTGGGACCCCCGTCCCCTCCCCAGGGACCCCACCTGCACCCCAGGACCCTCACCTCCACCCCAGCACCCCTCCATGCACCCTCACCCTCACCCCAGGATCCCCCCAGGGACTCTCACCTGCACCCCATCACCCCCCAGGGACACCTGCCACCTCCTCAGGACCCTCATCTGCACCCCAGCACCCCCCAGGGACCCTTGCCACGTCCCCAGGACCATCACCTGCACCCCAGGATCCCCCCCAGGACCCCCTGCCACCTCCCCAGGACCCTCGTCCGCACCCCAGCACCACCCCCAGGGACCCCTGCCACCACCCCAGCACCCTCATCGGCACCCCAGGACCATCACCTGCACCCCAGGACCCCCCCACAGGACCCCCTGCCACCTCCCCAGGACCCTCGTCCGCACCCCAGCACCACCCCCAGGGACCCCTGCCACCACCCCAGCACCCTCATCAGCACCCCAGGACCATCAACTGCACCCAGGACCCCCTGCCACCTCCCCAGGACCCTCGTCCGCACCCCAGCACCACCCCTAGGGACCCTTGCCACCACCCCAGCACCCTCATCAGCACCCCAGGACCATCACCTGCACCCCAGAACCCCCTGCCACCTCCCAGGACCCTCGTCCGCACCCCAGCACCACCCCCATGGACCCCTGCCACCACCCCAGCACCCTCATCAGCACCCCAGGACCCCCCCAGGGACCTGTGCCAGCTCCCCAGCACCCTCACCTCCACCCCAGTGCCCCCATCCTCTCCCCAGGAACCCCACCCCCTTCCCAGGGACCCCCACTTCCCTCGCAGGACCCCCACCCCTTCCCCAGGATCCCCTCCACCTCCCCAGGGCCAGGACCCCAGGGTACCCCCATCCCCACCCCTGCCCACCCTGCTCGGCACCCCATGGCTGCCCACACTCCCCGGGCAGGATCAGGCCCCGGCAGGCCCCCAGGGGAGCGGGGACGTGGGTTTTGATTAATTTGCAGGCGTTATAAATACCATCCCGGAGAGGGGAATCGTGAGCGCCGCGGCTAAAAATAGCCCGTCTCACACCAGCGACTCCCCGGCAGCGGAGCAGCCGATGCCCGCGCCACGATGTGCCGCAACCGGCAGCGGGGACGCGGGGACAGCAGCAGCGGGTGCCAGCGGCTGCCCAACGGGCACCCGGGGCTACGCGTGGGGACGTGGGGACACCCCTGAGGACGGGCATCCCCGCCCAGCCCCACACTGCAGCCGAGGCACCCACCGGTACCCAGAGATGGGTGCCCACCGGGAGAGGGGTGCAACCCCCAGGGACAGGTGCACCCCTGCGAGATGATGGGTGCATGCCCTGAAGATGGGTGCACCCCAGGAGATGGGTGCAGCTCCTGGAGAGGGGTGCACCCTTAGGAAGATGGGTGCACCCTGGGAGAAAGCCCCCAAAGATGGGTGCATCCCCTGAAGATGGGTGCAGCCTGGGTGATGAGTTCACCCTGGGAGATGGGTGCAGCCCCTGAAGATGGGTGCAGCCTGGGTGATGAGTTCACCCTGGGAGATGGGTGCCTCCCCTGAAGATGGGTGCAGCCTGGGTGATGAGTTCACCCTGGGAGATGGGTGCAGCCTGGGAGATGGGTGCACCCCAGGAGGTGGGTGCAGCCCTCCAAGATAAGCGCACCCCAGGAGATGGGTACACCCTGAGAGATAGGTGCAGCCCCCAAAATTGGGTGCAGTCCCCGAAGAAGGGTGCACCCCCGGGAGACAGGTGCAGCCCCCGAAGATGGATGCACCCCTGGGAGATGGGTGCAGCCACACTGTAGGGTGTCAAGGACCCAGGAAGGATGTTCCCCGGGAATTTTGGAGGGAGGGATGGGGCCACCCCGATGCCTGCCCACGCCCCCCACCGCAGCCCCACGGAGCCGGGGCCCCCTCCCCACCCAGCACCCTTTTCCGGAGCCGCCGCCTCACCTGGAGAGGTGAACGCGCTTCTCGGTGAACTGGCCGGGGCCGTGGACGGGGTCCTCGTGGGGCTCGTTCTTCACCACCTCCACGCCCTCGCCCTTCTCGCTCTCCTGGTGACTGTGCTTGCTGATGGTGTAGAGCTGCCCCACGCGGTACTGCAACCGCAGCGCCCGGCCTCAGCACCGCCATCCCCTGCCCCGCTGCCCACCCTCCCGGTTGCCGGCACAGCGCCGGGATGGGCTCCTCTTTGCCGGGCTAACGGATTTCCAGCCGCACCACTGAGAGGGGAAACTGAGGCACGGAGCAAAGGGGTGACAGACCCCGAGCTGTGCAGCGGGCAGGGGTCTCCTGGGGCACCCTGTTTCAAACCCCCTATCCTTGGGCTGCTCCAGCGCCCGGGCGGGGGCTGGATCCTGCCCTCCCTGCTTTTCCCTGGTGTCTGAGTGCCTTGCAGAGTGCCTGGAGGCTTTCTGCTCAGCAAGCAACCCAGGAGCCAGAGAAAACTCTTATCTATATATATCAGAGAGAGATATCTATGTATACAGATACATACGTGTGTGTGTTTATTTGATGACGCGGCCGCGCAATAAGCGTTTTATTGTTCCGCTGAAGATCCCATCCATCACCCTAACCGCCAGCATGATCTTATCGCCCCTCTCTGCCTAAGTGGAAACCTTCCCCAGGTGCGAACGCAAAACCAGTGCCCGGGGAGGGCTGGCGCTGCTTGGCGTGGGCACCGCCGCCGCAACTCCCCGCTCCCTGAAACGGCCCCGTCGGCACCAGGCGCTCACGAGCGACCTTTGGCCGGGGATGCCGCCGGCTGCCGGCTATCGCCGTTGTTTGCCGGCGGGGATTTGGGTTCCCTGCCGGAGCAAGGATTGAGCCCATGCTCCCTGTCAGAGCAGGCACCCAGAGCGCTGCAGTGCCACGGGCACCCAAACCCTCGGTGCCCTTCGCCACCAGCTCATCCCATGGTCCCGGGGCTGGGATGCCCCCAAGAACCTCCTGGTGCTGCCGTTGGGCTCTGTACCCCAAGGTCGCCGGGCCCAGGGGTGGGACGTCCCTCTTGCCTGCGCCCCAAAGCACAGCTCAGCACTCACGCGGAGCACCCCGAGCCCAATGGCCGTGGGCTAAGCACACCTCGGCGGCTCGGCCAAGGCAGACGGTCCCTGCCACGAGCTGTGCTATGAGGGGATGGCAAAGGAGACCACAGTGTCCCCCGGCGCCTCTCCGGGCAGGGACCCAATCCCCTGGCACCCCGCTGCTGTGGGTACGGGACCCCCACCCACAGCCCCCTCCATTGGTGGGTCCCTGCAGCCAAGCTGTCCCTGGCACCCATGGCTGGGGGTTTGGGGCTCCCCTCACCTCTGCACCCCTCTTCCCAACCCACACCCCGCTTTTCCACCTGGCCCCGGGGGCACAGGCAGCCCCGGCCCCCCACTGCCCCCCACCTCACCTCCTCGGTGGTGAGCGGCATGCAGATGCGGTACTCCTTGATGAGCATGGTGGCACGGGCAGGGCGGGGGTCAGGCGGAGGCGTCGGCGCTGGTGGGGGCACAGCTCATTCTGGGGGGACCCGAGGGGCGCAGTGAGAGCAGGGGGACGGTGCTCGGCAGCCTCCCACGCTCCCATCCCATCGCCCCACGCTCGAGACGGCCGCCCCGCTCTCGGCACCCGCTCTCGGCACGGGTGACTTCATGAGCTGTTGCCATGGCAGTGGCGTGAGGTCACCGGTGCGAGAAGCAGCCTGGGTGTACCCTGGGTGTACCCAGCTGGGGACACCCCGCACCCTGAAACCCCCGTGGCGTTAACCCCTTCCCTGCCAGGCAGACACCCACACCCCTAGGCAGCTGTCTTGGAGCACACGTGTCCCCCCCAAAATACGGTGCTGTGCCTTCAGGGTGCCACATCCACACCTGACCGCGGTGGCCAGTGCAGCAAGGACCCCCGGGGTGGGATCAAACCTGCCGATGCTCACGGGGACCCACCCCTGGGCACCCCAGCTCTGGCCTGCCCCGGGGGGCTGCCCCCGGGGAGCACCCATGGTCATGTCCCTGGTGTGGGACGTCCTTTCCCTGGGCCGGAGCTGGAGCCCCCACCCTGAAGCTGCCCCCAAGCACCCATCCTGGCCAGCCCCCACCCCAGGGCTGCCCCCCCAGCACCCATCCCGGCCAGCGGCACTGCCAGGCTGCCCCGCTCGCCCCCCCGGGCCCCCGCTCCAGCCGGGGCTGGGGATGCTCAGGGTGGGTAACGGAGCAGCTCAGGGGGCTCCTGGCCGTGGCCCCCAGCCCCAAGGGGCAGGGAGGGGCCGGGAGCCCCCCAGGCAGTCACCCTGAACGGGGGATCGGGCCTTGGAGGGGGTAGATGGGGGCTCACAGGGGGGCTTGTCTGGGGGCACCTTGTCCAGCTGGGGACACAGGGGCATCCCTGGGGGCACAGAGGCGTTGGGGGCCCCAGGAGCATCCCTGGGGGGCACAGGGGCACCCTGCTGACAGCGAAGAGGGCTGGGTGCTGGTGCTGGGTTGCGGGAAGCCCTAAGACCCCCGGGGGGGCTCCTCACCCAGCCCCGGGACCCCGCAGCCCCGGGCCGGGGGGGCAGAGGCAGCCCCGGCATACAGCAGGGCACCGTGCGGGAGAGGGGGGGACCCGCGGGAGCACGGGGCACCCCCCGCACCCGGACCCCAGGGGCACCGCGTCCCCTGCCCCATCCCGGCACCGGGGCAGCTCAGGCCGGCCCGGGGGCTCCGGGGCTGCCCCGGGGAGGGGACACACACACACACGTCCCGACCGGGGCGGGGGTGGGCTCCGGGGCTGCCCGCGGGGGGGGACACACGTCCCGACCGGGGCGGGCTCGGGGTAGCGCGGGGCCGGCACCGGCAGCACCGGAGGCACCGGCAGCACCGGCAGCGCTCCCCTCGGCCCGGGCTCCGGTTCCGCCGCCCCCTCCCCACCGCTCCCCTCCCGCCCGCTCCCCGCTTCCCGGCCCGCTCCACCGCATCCTCCCGCGGGACCGGGGCTCCCGCCGCCCCCCGCCCCGGCCGCACTCACCCGGGCCCGCGGCGGTGCCCGCTCCCCGCCGCCGCCGCCGCCGCCGTGCCCCGGCCGCCCCGGGCCGTGCGCAGGAGCGTGCCGCCTCCCGCACCGCCTCCCGCACCGCCTCCCGCGCCGCGGCACACCGACCCCTAGGGGGAGGAATGCACCGGCACCGCACCGCACCGGCACCGCACCGGCACCGCACCGGCACCGGGGCTCCCCAGCACGGTATGGCACTGGGAATCCCCCCGCACCGCACCGCACGGCACCGGGGCTCCCCCCGCACGGCACAGACCGGCCCCGGGGGGGGCTCGGCTGCTCCCGGGGACCCTCAGCAGCCGCCGTGCGCCCCGGCTGGGAGATACCCCGGGGTCTCCCCCAGGCGCAGAGCCCCGACGGGGTCCCCTGGCCCGGGCTGTTCCCCCCAGCTGGGTGCAGGGAGCTGGGAGCACCCCCAAACCTCCTCCTGCACCCCCAACCCGCACCCACCCCCCCACCCCACCCCCAGCATCCATGCTGCACCCCGCTGCCCACCCGGCCTCCTGCACCCCAGCCTCACCGCACCCCAAGTACCGGCACCACCCGTGTGCCATCCGGAGCCAAACAAGTTACCGGCACGAAGCGCCACAACTCATAACCGGCGACAGCCACCGCCGTCACCGCTCTTCTCCTGCCCCTTTCCTCCATGAATTTCAATCAACCCGGGCACTAAAAATAGCCGCGCTCGGGCGCTGGGCAGGGCTGCGCCCGGCCCGTGTGGTTTTCCCTTTATTTGCTCCAAAAATTCTGCCTCGGAGGCTGCCAGCGGCTCCCATGGCACTGCTGGGAGGGCGAAGGCCGAGCCATGCCGCTTGGCGTGAGTGCGGCACCGCGGCACGCTCCGGCCTCACTGCCTGGGGTGCAGGGGAGCAGCCCATCCCGTGCCACAGTCACAGGGTGACGGCCACCATGGGGACATGGACCGGGCAAAGGTGACACCCACCAGGCCACCCAGCAGCCCGTGGTGTTGGCATCACCAGCGGTGCTGGGACCCGCCACCACGGTGACCCCAGCACAGGGCATGGATGTCCCACCCCCTCGGGGTAAGCATGGCACCCATGGGTGCTGTGCAGCGTCCAAGGCTGGGTCCAGGCTCTTTCGCCACCTTCCCCTGGTGCAACCGCTGCGGCAGCTGGTCTGCGCCGTGTCGTGGTGGTGGGGACCCCGCTCTGTCCCCAGCGAGCCCTGAGGCAGCGGGGATGGGCCCTGGGCCGTGCCTGGCTTGGCTCTTGGCCCCAGCAGCCCCGAGGCGGCGGGGATGGCCTCAGGCTGTGGCTAGTGCCTGGGCAAGCAGCGGCAGAGGGAGCAGGGCGGGCTGGGGACGGTGGCTCCAAAAGCCACCGGGGTGCCCCGTGGGGCGCCCGTCCCACATCCGGGAGCGCCCATGCCAGGAGCTCTGCGTGCCGGGCACACCTTCCCCTCCCTGCACCGCTTCGCTGCCTTCTTCCTGGTATACCGGCCCGCGGTGCCACCGTCCTCCCGATGCCATGTCTCAGCACCCCCAGCTCTGGTAGCAGCGGGTGACAGCCAACCCCCCCTGCCCTGGGTGCCACCGGGCAGGGGACTCCCCGGCAGCCCCCCGAGACATAAAGCAGCAGGCACGGGGCTCCTGGCAGCGTGGCTGGGACCAAACCCAGCAAGGCCCCAGCTGGGGTGACAGCGGTGGTGACGAGGGCCTTGGCGGTGCTGGTGACGAGGGCTCAGCACCCCCCCCCAGCAGCCACATTCCTCCCGAACCCGTTCGGCAGGGTCCTGTGCGGGTGCCAAGGCAAAGGCATGCGGGTTGGGTTTTTTTCCTGGTCATGCCCTGCTTCACTCCGGTGCCGAGTCAACAAGGAGAAGAAAAGAGGATTTGCTGAAGCCTGGTGTCCCCCCCCGGGCCACTGCCGGTGCCCCCCTCCACCGCCAGTGCCCCCCCGGTTTCTCACCCCCTGTGCCGCTGGCAAAGATGCCGCAGAAAGCTGGGAAGGGGAAGAAAGAGGAGGCGGAAGCAAGTGAAAAATGACCCAATTTAATCCCAAAGCCCCCCCCCCCCCCCAGCTCCAGGGTTTCGGGAGCACCCCATTTCCCCGCAGCCCAGCCCCCCACCACCCCCGATCAGGCACCCCATGGGGCGCGGGGCTGAGCGCACCCCCGGTAAGACCCCGCAGCTCTCCGCTCCGGCGCGGGGAGAAGGAGCTTTCCGAGGCGTCCAGCCTCTTCCTCAGCTCCGCTGGCAGCCCCGCACCGGCACCGGCACCGACACCCAGCCACGTCCCACCACCCCTCGCCCTGCCAGGGCCACCCGGAGCCCTTAGGGAGGTGCCCTGACGAAGACCATCCTGGTGGAGTAGACCAGGTCCACCAAGTAGGCGATGAGGTTGAAGATGGTGAGGAAGGTGACCCCCAGGTGCTTGTCCCACCAGCAGTTCCTGCCGCAGGGGTCGGGGCGGTTCCTCCCCCTGAAGCTGTAGAGGGGCCAGAGGATGGTGGCGGTGATGTACATCACCAGGGCCAAGGCGTTGTAGCCCACCAGCATCTTCTCCAGCGGGCAGGGCATGTAGGAGAGGCACCGGCCGATGGTGAAGATGATGATGAGGAGGGTGATGATGAAACAGATGGAGTAGACGGCCACGCACCACTGCAGGCCAGCTTCGAAACGGTAGGTATCCAGCAAGGAGAAGATGAGACAAGCCACATAGGCTTCAAAGACCTTGAGGAGCCCGGGCACGGTGGAGAGGAAGCTGCTGATGTCCCCCGGCTTGGCGCGGGTGAGCCCCACCTCGAGGGCGTAGGCGAGGAAGCAGAGGCAGGAGACGGTGGTGGCCACGGCCTGCCGGGCACACTTGCTGCCGCTGCAGGGGCTGCTGATGAAGATCGAGGGGAAGACCACCGAGGTGGTGAAGACCATCAACGCCGCCAGCATGGAGAAAGCAGAGGTGAAGTCATCCCAGGAGAGCGGCAGCTTGGGGTAGAGCTCCAACAGCTCCACCACCAGCACCAGCAGCGTCACGGCGAAGCAGAAGCACCAGGTGAACATGCACCACGTCCCGTAGGCACCCGTGAAGTCCCTGGTGGAGGCCACCAAGCTGAAGGCGATGCAGGACAGCACGACAGCAAAAAGCCGGGCGATGCCCACCCAGGAGGTCACGGCACGGAGGTTCACCGTCGCCACAGCCATGGTCCCGGCCAGCTCTCCCACCCACGCTGCGTGCCGGGAAATGGGTGCTGCCGGCAGCTGCTCTTATCCTGGTGCCGGGACGGAGGGGTGGGGCGCGGGGCAGGGAGCCGCCAGCCCCCCCGAGCCACCCGTGCCGAGGACCCCCGGCTCTGCCGCCACCACCACCGCCACCGCCAGGCACGGCTCGCCGGGGTGGCTGCTGGGGGCTGGTGGCAGCAGTGGCGCAGGCGGGTGGATCATTAACGCGGGGCCGGGCGAAGGGTGCCGGCGCTCGCTCGGGGTGACGCCGAGACCTGCGGCGAGGCCGGGGTGGGGTGGGGCAGGGAGCTGCGGTGTGCCGCAGTCCTGGCACCACGCCCCGGCCCTGCCCGCAGTGGGAGGCACAAAGGGGCCTTTCATGCACCCCTGGAGCACCGGGGGGGCTGCCCCAGCACCCCCATCCCCACGCTGTGCCGGGACCTGCAGCCAGTGGGGCAGCACCCACAGGGTCTGCCCGAGGGGTTTGGGGGGCTGCACCCAGTGCCGGGTGCCCTGGCAGGGGGGGTGCCACAGTGGGGAGCAGTTGGGTGTAGCCCCCCCCCACACCCTTACAGGCAGCACCTCCGCACCCCTGACGGCACCTCCGCACCCCTCCCGGCACCTCCGCCACCCGATAAGCGGCTCAAAGTCCGGCTGTGCCAGCTGCCGTTACTGGGCAGGGTGGGTGGGGTGACCGTGGAGAGGGGACCCGCACCCTGCCCGCCCCAGCCACCCATGGCACCACCAGCACCCCGCCGGCAGCACCCACCACTTCCACTGGGGTGCCTGGCCGGTGCCGGCACCGGGCACCGGGGCAGCGCCGTGGGGGGGGGGGGGTCTCGCCCCATAGCCGCAACAGCTGGAGCAGCACAGGAGGATGGTGGCACATCAGAAGAGGGGGGGTCCAGCAGGAGGATGACGATGGTGAAGGCTGACGGCTCCGGGTTGACCTTCAATGCTTTGCAGGGTCCAGGGGGTCTGCGCTCATGGTGGAGCTTGGGGACGAGGGACCCAGGGACCCAACCCGGGGCAGCCTGGCACCCCTGGGGGTGCTCCTCCCCCCAAAGCGGCATGGGCTCCTCACCCCAGGCAGGGTCCAGGCACAGCCACGGGTGGGCAGGGGACGGGCACTGCCACGGGGGCCCAGCAGTGGCTCCGGGGTGGTGGTGGGGGACGTGGTAGCTCAGAGGTCACTGCCGCCCTCGCCCTTGCCGGGCAGCCCGTTGAGGGGGCTCAGCGCCGGCCGGTTGCTCTCGTTCAGCCGCCGCACACGGTAGCTCTCGTAATGGACGTTGTGGGTGATGTCCTTCAAGTCCTGCAGGTGGGACCTGCCCGGGGCAGCAGCGGGGAGAAAAGGCATCAAGTCACCGTCCCCCCACCCCGCCGTCCCCCCCCACAGGGTGCCGGGACCCCCCACCCCGTCCCCCGCTCACCGGATCAGCAGGTCCCGCAGGAGGGGGAACTCACAGTGCGCCGGGTTCTCCACTGCAAAGCAAGGCAGAGCGGGCAGCGGGGCTGGCAGGGTGCGGGCAGGAGGGCAGGGCGGCGGGGGGGATGCCCAGGGAGCACAGCCCGCCAGGCTCCGGGTACCACCGGAGCACTGGCACGGCTCCACGCCACCATCCGCACTCCCCAGCACCCACCCAGGCAGGGATGTGCCCATGGGTGCTGCTCCCCGCACCCCCGTCAGACCCCCCCCCATACCGGGGGAGGGCTGGGGGTACAAGGGGCTCCGCTCACCTTCAATGATGCCCCACTTGGTCTTGCGCCCCAGCACCCGCTTGCCATTCACCTGGTGCTCCTGGTCCGCCCCCACCACGGCGAAGGGGATCTTCTCCTGCCAGCGCAGAGGAGCGCGTTCGCCCCGAGGTGCTGCCGGGCTCCCCTGGGGGTGTCTTTCTGCCCCCCGCAATGGTCCCCAGGGGCCGGCATCCCCAATCCCAACATCCCAGCGCTCACCCGAATCCTGTCGTTCAGCGCCCTATCATCCGGGTCCTGGTCGAAGTCCTCCTGCGGGTACACGCTGATGGCGTGGGTCTTCAGGTCCTCCTGGATCTGCGGGATACGGGGCTTGAGCTGGGGTTGGGAGGGGGGACACGGGGCACCCCAGGAGCCCCTCGGGGACCTGCCCTCACCCGTTGCTTAAACTCTGCCCGTTCCTCCAGGGTGAGCGTGTCGGCTTTGGCGATCACCGGCACCACGTTGACGATCTTACTGAGCCGCCGCATAAACTCCAAGTCCAGTGGGCGCAGCCTGCCAAGGACCACCGTCACCCCGGGGTGACCCCACCACCATCGCCGCGGGGTGACATGCAGGGAGCACCCATGGGTGCTCTGAGTGGCGACTCACCAGTGACCCGTGGGGGGGACGAAGTAGACGCATCCATGGACCCGGGTGTCCGGGATCTTCCTCTTACGGGTGATGAGGATCTCCTCGCGTAGGTACCTCTCGTACTGCTCGTTGATGTATTTGATGATGGGGTCCCAGCTGAGGATGAGGAGTTGGGGGAACGGCACCTGAGCTCAAACCGCACCCCCCCCTAAAATTGCCACCCACCGAGCTGGGATGCTGAACCTGGTTGTGTCCTACCAGTTCTCGTTGTTGATCTGGTCCCCGAACCCCGGTGTGTCCGTCACCGTCAGCTTCATCTTCACACCCTTCTCCTCGATGACTACGGGGCAGAGATGTGGGTCAGCGGGGACAAAGCACTGGGGAGAAGCAGGGGACCGGGGCAGGGGGTCTGAGGCCGCAGATGCTTCTCCTCGGGGTTGGTGGGACACAACCCCGTGGTGGTGACCTTACCATGGGTGACAGACTGCAGCTGCACCGTCTTGGGGATGCGTTCCTCCTGGCCGGGCTGCGAGGCTTTCCGGCTCACCTTGGACTTGAAGAGGGTGTTCACCATCGTCGACTTCCCCAGCCCGCTCTGCCCTGCGGGGATGCCGGCAGCTCCGGTTTGTCACCCCCGATAAATTAATTCCCCCAGGGCGATAACACCTCGGTATCCATTTGGGAGCATCCCAGAGGTCAGGATAGCTCTGGTTTTCCCCCTCCGTTGAATTTATTCCCCAGGATGATAACACCTTGGTACCCATTCAGGAGCTTCGCAGAGGTTGGGATAGCTCCGGTTTATCCCCCCCCCAATAAATTTATTCCCAGGATGGTAACACCTCAGCACCCATTCGGGAGCATCCCGGCGGTTGGGATGAGCTCACCTATCAGCATCGCTACGTTACGGGGTACAAGATGTTGATCCTCTTTGATTTCTTGCTGCTTAAACCCCTTAAAATCCCGTAAAAGCATCATCTCCCCCGGCCCAGCGGCATCGGAGCCAGGATTCCCACCCCAACCAGGAGCAAACCCCGCAGCCGGCGCTCACCCACAACCATGATGTTGAACTCGAAGCCTGTCTTCATGGTTTTGATTTTCATCTGGTCAAGCACGGCTTCGATTCCCACGTAACCGAAGAGCTGGCAACCCGCCGGGCTGGCCGCCGCGGTGAGGGGCATCTCCTCCTCCAGCACGGCCGGCGGCTCCATGCTGTGCTCCTCAGGCTCCAGGCTGCTCCCTGCATGGGTGGGCAAAGGCGGGTGAGCCCAGACCCCCCCAATGCCCACCCCTCCGCCGCCACCGTTACCCCAGCAGCAGCCGCCCCGGCGGGCACGCAGCCCCGGCACATTCCTGGCAGCCGGTGAGGCTCAGCATGGCAACGGGGCACGCTGCCCCCCCCGGCACCCCGCGGGCGGAGGGGGACGGAGACGTGCCGTAGTGGCATCCTTGGGGTGGCCGTGCCACCGGGCAGCCCTGCCTGTCCCCCACGATGCCACCGGTTGCTCTGTGGGGTGGTTGCACCGGGCACCGTGGCCACCACCGGCACCCTTCACCCGGCCCACGCTGCCACCCGCGCCGAGGCCACCTCCCGCAGCACCCGCTCTGGCCCTGGCACAGCGGGGGGGCTCCAGGCACGGGGCAGGACATGCCACCCCACATCGCACCCAGGCACTGGCTTCTGCCGGGGCGAGGGGCACCCGGGGGGTGCTGGGGAGGGGCAGTGCAGGCACCGGCGCAACCGCCAGCCCCGGGGACGCATGGGGTTTGCCCGGGGGACCGTGCCCAGACCATACCCCATCTTGGGGGCCCCCAGAGCCCTGCACCCACCCCAGCCTTTTGTGCAGCAGCTTGGGGGGCCCCCGAGCCCTTTCTTCCTCCTCCTCCTCCTCCTCCTCCTCCCCGGCACAGCCATTGTTCGGGTCCTACCTCAATGCCGCGGTGCCCTCGCTCAGCACCCCACTACGGTTGGGGGGGGTCCCCCAGGCGCCATCAGCGTCCCCATCCCCATCAGTGCCGCAGCCCGGCCCCCCCCATTCCGCCAGCCCCCGGCTGGCACCAAACCCAGCTCCGGCGAGGCTGCAGCTCCCACGCATGACCAGCACGGCAACATCCCTCCCCCCGCTCCTTCCCTCTCCCCCCGCAGCCCCCTCCCCACCACAGCCAAACCCCTGCGCCGAGTTTGCCGGTTGCCCAGTGGGGTGGGGAGGGTGCCCACCCGGCTGTGCCCACCCGGCACACGGCACTGCTGGCCTCCAGCCAGGCCAGTGTGGACGGGGACCCCAACACTGGGATGCCCCCCTCATCCCCCATGGCACCCACCACCCCCATGGGTGCCTGCGGTGGCACCGAAGGGGAGCAGGAGCGCTGGGTTGTGGGTACCATCCCCGCTGGCACCCACCGGCTCCCCACCCTCCACCGTGTCCCCCCAAGCAGCACCAGGGCCCAGCTGTGGCACCGGCATGGCGGGGCGAGGGGAGGGGTGGTGGCCCTGCCACCCACCCAACTGCCGCAGTGCCCCACGGCGCCTGCGTCCCCCCACGCCGCAGCCTCCCCGCCTGCCACATACGTGCCAACCGGTTCTTGGCGTCGGCGAGGGCTGAGCGGCAGCTTGCCGACGGCCGAGCCGCCCCGCCGAGGCCGCGGCCATGTGCCATGCAGCCTGGAGACGAGGGACACGTGGGCAGGGTCCCGAGCCAGCCCAGGGGTACCAGGAGATGATGGAGCCGAACACGCCCGTTGCCGTAGCAACAGCATCCTGGCTGGAGGGGGGGCACCCAGCACCCTGTGCCCAGCGGTGGGTGCAAACCTGCTGCCTGGCCAGGGCGATGGCAGGAGCGTGGCCAGGCAGCGATGCCCGGGAAGGTGGCTGGGTCGGGGACAGCAGTGCCCTGTGTCCCAGCTCCCCCGTGCCCCAGCGGGTCGGGGTGTTCCTCGGAAATGGCGAAAACAGCCGGGGACTTCCTGGTGACAGCCTGGTGACAGCGGTGTCACCCAGCCGGGGGGGGGGGGGGCTGAAGGCAGGCAGGGTGCTGAATGCAGCAGAGCTGGGGTGCTCCGCAGGCAGGCAGGGAGGTGGGACACCCATGACGCTCACCTGGGCACACCACCGCTCCTGGGGGACACCGGTCCCCCCTGCACCCCCACCCTGGTCCCTGCCAGACCCCCGCCGTTGCCGGGACAGATCCAGAACCAAGTGATGCAGCCGCTGCCTGGAGCCACCCAGGGTGGCCGGCCACTGCAGAGAGGGTGCAGGCAGGGTGCGGTGCTTGCACCACCCCCCCAGCTCCCCAGGGTGCTCCCCGGAGCGCAGCACCCGTGCAGGGGCTTGACCCTCGCCCGCTGTCTCGTGCCGTGCCGGCGGCAGCGCCGCGCAGACACAAACAGCCAGAGGAGGCGGCGGGTGGAGCCACGGGGCGCGTGGCGGCGATGGGTGCTGCACCCACAACCGCCTCCCCCACGGGGCCAAAGCCCCCCCGTATCCCTGCCCTCGCTGCCAAAAAGACCCATCGGCGATGGCCGGCGGCCAGGCGGCCACGTGGAAGCTCTTTGGCATCACCGCGCACCTCCGGGGCTAATGGCTCCTGCAGCCAGACCTGTTGGAGAACTCATTAGAGATGCTCTTATTTTCCAGGCAGGGACGAGTAATCCCGGGTCCATGGTCTCCTCCACGGATTTAATTACTGATGCGGGGCTAATTGCCCGGTTCCCCGGGGAAGCCTGTAATAAGGCGCCGGGGGTGGAGGGCACCGGGAGAGGATGAACCCGGAGAGGAGCTCCCGGCCCGGCTGCTCGCCGCCATGCCAAACCGGGCATCACCTTGGCCGGAAAACGCAGCCAGATGGGGAGAACGCGGCGCTGGGTCCCAAAGGCTCAAGGGTGGGTGAGCATGAGGGAGCCGGTCCCTCCGGTAAAGGGATGGAGGTTCTGGGCGATGCGGAGGGAGAGATGCCCACCACGCCGGCGAGGAGCTCACCACAGCTCTACCCGCCTGGCCGAGCGTGACCCAGAAATGCCGGTGCCTCTCCCAGTGCCGAACGCGACCCAGGGGGACCGTGGTGACAAACCCCATCTGCAGCCAGACCTGGAGCCAGCCTGCCCGGCTGGCTGGGGCACGGGCGGGAGCCCCGGCATGGAGCTGGGGGCCGCCGGGTGCCAGCGGTGAGCAGAAGCAGAAGTGAACCATCGAGCGAAACCCTGCGTCCCGCCACACCGCCTGCCCGCTGGGGACCGGGTTGGGGGGGTTCACCCTGCCCTGGCAGCCGCACCCCCCTTGCCCGCACGCCACACTGCCCGCACGCCGCCCCGGCCATCCCTACCTGGGTGAGCCGGCCGGAGCCGGGGCTGCTGCCGCCAAGAGCTGGTCACCGGGGCCAAATGGCTCCTGGGGTGCAAGGCGGGGAGGAAGGCTGCAGCCCACGGCTCCTCCTCCGCTCCTCCTCCTCCTCGCCCGGGGCCCTGCGTGGGCGACCCAGGCGCTCGCTCAGTGTGGAAGTGAAACACGGCGGCCGCTGGCTCGCTTGGCGCTTCCTCCCACGGGGCGTGGGACCGAGCGTGCCACACCGTCCCGCAGCCACCCATGGGTGCCACCGGCTGGGGGCCACGGTGGCCTCCCCGGGAGAGGAAACTGCGTCCCCACCTCTTCCTGGCACAGAAACGGCTGTGACCAAGCAGTGCCCGCTGGTCCCGTGCCATCTGCAGGGCAGCCGGTGCCCACGCGCTGCCCACCGGCTCGCGCCCCGCTCCGCAGCCTCGGCACACCACACTCTGCCACGCTGCCAAACCCCGCCGTGGTCCCGAGCACTGTCCCCCCATGTCCCCATCACCCCGACTTGGCCCCGAGCACTGTCCCCCCATGTCCCCATCACCCCGGCTCAGCCCCGAGCGCTGTCTCCCCATGTCCCCATCGCCCCGGCTCGGCCCCGAGCCCTGTCCCCCCATGTCCCCATTGCCCCGGCTTGGCCCCGAGCCCTGTCTCCCCATGTCCCCATCGCCCCGGCTCGGCCCCGAGCGCTGTCCCCCCATGTCCCCATCGCCCCGGCTCAGCCCCGAGCCCTGTCCCCCCATATCCCCATCGCCCCGGCTCGGCCCCGAGCGCTGTTCCCCCACGTCCCCATCGCCCTGGCTCAGCCCCGAGCGCTGTCCCCCCATGTCCCCATCGCCCCGGCTCGGCCCCAAGCACTGTCTCCCCATGTCCCCATCGCCCCGGCTCAGCCCCGAGCCCTGTCCCCCCATGTCCCCATCGCCCCGGCTCGGCCCCAAGCACTGTCTCCCCATGTCCCCATCACCCCGGCTCAGCCCCGAGCGCTGTCCCTCCATGTCCCCATCGCCCTGGCTCGGTCCCGAGCACCATCCCTCCACCCCGGCCAGCGCCGCGGGCAGCGGTGGGGCAGCCGGCCTGGCTGGGCAGCGCGGTCACGGGCATTGCTGGGGGATGATTCACCCCAGCCCGGAGCAGATATATGGATGCCTTCACCGGCGTCAGTACTTAGAGCCCGGCGACGGCGGCGCTCATGACACCCCAGCGAGACGGGCAATGAGCCCCAAGCACCTAAACAGGGAGCACCGGCGGTGGCGGCCATCTCCCGGCCACCCCGGCACCCTCCAGCCTTCCCCGGAGCAGCCGCCGGGAAGGGGGGACGCTGGGGGCACCCACCCCATGACTAGGGACGGGCACGGGCTCAACGGTGCCCGTGCTGGTGCGGTGGGAGCCAGGGGCATGGCTGTGCCGGGGAGCCCCGCGTCCTCCCCCCGGCACGAGGCGCGCGCCGAGCACGCCCGAGCGCACCTTGGCCCCCCGCCACCTCCTCCGCCCCCACGGGAAGGGAGGAACAGGATCCGTCCCCGTGCCAAGGCAAGGAGGGATGAGAGGGGAAGAAAGCGCTGGACCTGGGACAAGATCGCGGTGATAGCCGGCACGCGCGGGGCCCCGGTGCTCGGCGCTGCTGCCGATGGGGCACATGTGTCCCGACCTGTCTCCCTGCACCGGGGAAAACGATTAGCGCCGGGGCGGCGCGGGAAGCTCGCCAGGCACCCCAGGGCCGGGTGGGACGGGAGTCCTGCCAGCGCCGTGCTCGGCTCCGTGCCGCATGGCCCCCCCCCACTGCTGCTACGCGCCATGCACCGTGCTGTGCCGGGCGGCATTCGACGCGCCCCGCAGCCCCCCAGCACCGGTGGGGAGGGAGGAGGGAGCCAGTGGGGCTCATCCTGGCCGTGTTGTCCCCAGCGTCACCACGGCCTGCCATCAACACGCTCCCGGCATCGGCAGCGCCGGGGCGGCTAGAAGCAGTGGGGTTTACCGGGGGGTTTTGGCAACGCCATGCCCAGCAAGGGGTTCCCAATGGGGAGAGGGGACAGGATCGAGTCCTACCGTGCTCCGGCGTCACCGCAGCCCAGCCGCCGTCCGCAGCCTCGTCGGGAGCCGCCACCACGCGGGGTCCCCACAGCCCCGCCAGCCCGGCGCTGGGGGGGTTCGTGCCGGCTCCCCCAGGCACTGGCGGGGTCCCCAGGGCCGGCACCAGCACCAGCCCCCCGAGGAAGGCGGGCTGGGAGCTCACTTGCACCGTCTGCGGCTGAGACACCAGCTTGAAGGGGGCGGCCTGGGGGGCCGGTGGTGGCGGCAGCCCCTCAGCCCTCCCCGGGGAAGGGGCGGTGGGGGCCGGGGCTGCCTCCCCCTGGCCCCGGGGGAGCGGTGGGGGCCGGTGGGCCAGGCCGGGGCTGGTGCCGAGGCTGACCCTCAGCTGCGGCCGAGGCAGCGCGCGGGGGGCCACGTCCCGCCCCCCCGGCCCCTCGGGGAGCGTGGGCAGCCCTAGGGCCACCCCAGTGCCATCGCAGGTGGCTGGGGAGGAGGAGGAGGAGGAGGAGGAGGAAGGCTGGTGCGCGTGGGGCTGAGTTGCAGGGCTCCAGGTGCCCCATGATGGGGCGTCCGGCGGGGGGGGGGTCCCCATCCCCGGCTCCTCGGCGATGTGCAGGTCCAGCGCTGGCAGCGAGCCGTGGCTGGCGCCGGCCCCACGGAGGGGATGCTCCAGCTCCGCCGGGAAGACGCTGCCATGGGATGGGACCTTCTTCAGGCTGGGGCTGGCGGCTGGGAGGGGTGCCCGGCGGCTGGGGGGGCGCGGGGCTCTCCAGGCTGGAGGATGAGCTGCGGAGGCTCTCGCCGTCACTGCCCGGCCCCGCAGCGAAGCCCCTGTGGGTCTGGAAGGAGGCGACGCGGACGATGCCGGTGCCGGTGGTGCCGTTGGCTCGGCCGGCGGAGAGGCTGGTGCTGAGCCGGCTGCGCAGCACGGGGCTGGGAGCCGGGCTGGGGCCGGCGGCGGTGCCGGAGCGGGGCGGGTGGCCGGGCTGCAGCGGTCGGAGGCACTCGCCGGTGGCCGAGGACAGTGGTGGGGAGCCGGGTGCCTCGTCCCCATCCTCCGCCTCAAATGACTTCTTGAGCGCTGGGGACAGAGAGAGAGATGGTGGCATGAGTGGCACCCAATGGCACCCAGGGCTGGGCACCCCGCTGGGCTCTGCCCCCTCCCCAGCAGACCCCACGGCCACCCCCGTGCACGGACCCGCAGCCATGCCACGCCGTGCCAGCACCCAGAGGTGCCCCCAGCGCAGCCGGGTGCCGAAGGGCCGTTTGTGAGCCCGTCCCGCGTGGGAAACCAGCTCAGCGCCGGCGGCCCCGTGGCTCTGCCGCATTGTTCACCGCTGGTTTTATCATTGTTCCCTGCGGTTTATCTGTGCCCGGCCGGCCGGTGCCGCCGGCTCCCCACACAGCACACTGCCCGCTTTATTCCCCCTGTAAGGGATCCAGCCCCGAGTAACCGGATCCTCCCACCAACCTTCTCCCCCTCCATCCAAACAGCCACCTGGGAAGGATTCCTGCCTCCTTACAGGGCATTAACCCTGAAGCCTACTGATGGCGAGGCAGGCCAGAGCTATTGCTACACGCAGCAGTAACGTTACAGTCTACGCGGCAGGCTGCAGCCGTGCCTCCCACGCGGCTTCGCAGCACTGACGGCAACCACGAGCCCACGCCGCAGCCCCGGGGCTGCTGTCGGTGTGAACGTGCCCCCCACACAGACACCCCCACCGCCCCATGGGCATGGCGGTGCCTGGCTCTGGTGCAAAGCCTCTTGCCGGAGCAGCCGCCGGGCGGTTGGCAGCAGTGGGGGGCCCTCTCCCCGTGGGCACCACGGCCCAGCCGGGCACCGCCGTGGCAGGTCTGAGCAGCCGGGACCCCCACGGGCAGGAAGCGCCTTCACTGGGCGGCCGCCCCCCTCCCTCCCGTCAGGGCGCGGGGCCCCCCAGGAGCCACGCTCCTGCCAGCTCTGCCGAAACAGCACCCTTTGGTGCCGGCAGCCGGTTCCTCGGCCCCCGGGGAGAGCACGGGGGGCCCAGACCCCCGCCGGGCAGCCTTCCTCGCCCCCGCCGCGCCCCGCTGCCAAGTGGCGGGTGGCTGCCTCCGGCGGGGAGGGCTGGGGGGGGGGGGGCGGCCCACGCTGCGCCCCCTTCGTCCCGGCACGTGCGCCAGCCTGCCCCGGCACAGCACCCACCGGCACGAGGCCGCCTTCGCCCTCCTCTTCCTCAGCCCCATGGCCGCTGCCCCGGCTTGGCCGTCAGTGCCGGGGCAGCGGGGAGGTGGGGGCCCGTCCCTGTCCCCGTCCCCGTCCCCTCCCCAGCTCACCTCTGTGCCCGGGGCTGGGCAGGGGTCAGGGGCCGGGGCGCGGGCGCTGCTAATAACAGCTCTCCGCCGGGAAGGTTATTTCTCCGGCCGGTCCTGCCCTGGTGCCGGGGGCCATGGGGTGACGGGGATGGCATCCCCCTCCCCACATCCTACTCCCTGCTTCGGCAGCCCCGGGGTGGGGGGGGGGTACGCCAAAATGCCTCCTTTCACCCCAAACCTGCCCCCCGGTTCCAGGCGAAGTCGTCACCCGTCGCTTCGGCCACCCCAAAACGTGTCCGGAGTGATGGGGGGGGGCAGCAGTGGGGGGATGCAGGGCGAGGTGGGGGGTGGCAGGGGGGTAGCAGGGATTGGGAAGGGGGTGTCAGGGGGGTTGGGGAGGGTGTCGGGGATTGGGGGGGTGGCAGGGGGGTTGGGGGGATGGAGGGGGGGGTGTCGGGGATTGGGGGGTGGCAGGGGGGTTGGGGGGATGGGGAGGGGTGGGGGGATCAGGAGGGAGGGAGGGTGTCAGGGATTGGGGGGGTGGGGGAGAGGGGTGTCGGGGATTGGGGGGTGGCAAGGGGGTTGGGGGGATGGGGAGGGTGGGGGGGGGTGTTGGGGATTGGGGGGTGGCAGGGGGGTTGGGGGGGATTGGGAGGGGGGTGTCGGGGATTGGGGGGGTGGCAGGGGGTTGGGGGGATGGAGGGGGGGGTGTCGGGGATTGGGGGGTGCCAGGGGGGTTGGGAGGATTGGGAGGGGGGTGTCGGGATTGGGGGGGTGGCAGGGGGTTGGGGGGATGGGGAGGGTGGGGGTGTGGGGTGTCGGGGATTGGGGGGATGGAGGGGGGGGTGTCGGGGATTGGGGGGATGGCAGGGGGGTTGGGGGGATTGGGAGGGGGGTGTCGGGGATTGGGGGGGTGTCGGGGGTGGGGGGCGGCCCGGCAGCGGCGGGGTTAAGGTGCCCGGGGTAGGTGCACACATTCCTCCCCGGCGAGGGCAGCAGCAGCCCCGGGGTCGGGTTTCGCCGCCCGCCCCCCGCCCCGACCCCCCCCCCCCCCGCGGCCTCCGGGAAGAGAGACCGGGCGAGAGACCGACGAACCCGCCCCGCTGCCTCCGGCCGCCCCGGGGGGGGGGGCACAACGGGACGCGGCTCCCGCCCCCCCCCCGCCGCAGCCCCCGGTCCCCCCGAGCGGCGGGGGGGGGGTCGGAACACGCACACGCGGGGGGTGCGCACACGCGAACACGGTGGGGGGAGTGCACACACGCACAACCCCCCCGGAGCGCTTTGCAGTCCCCTCCCCCGCTCCGCACCCCTCTCCGCCCCCCCCGAGGGTGCGCCCCGTCGGGCACAACCCAACGCGCGCGCCCCGTGGGGCGCACCCCACCATGCGCAGCCCCCGGGGGGGGGGGTGGTGGTGTAAGAACAGCCCCCCACGATGCTCAGACTCTGGGGGGGGGCTTCCCCACCCCCTCCCGCTCCGCAGCCCCCCCACGACGCGCGGCCCCCGAGGGGCATCTCCTCCCCGCCCCCCCCCCCCCCCCCCCCGCTACGCAGCCCCCCCGGCGGGCGCAGCCCCCCACGATGCTCAGCCCCGGGGGGGCATCCCATCCCCCCGAGACACCCAGCCCCAGCAGCATCCCCCCCCCGCCCCATAACCAGCCCCCCGGGGGGGTATCCCCCCCCATACCGAGCCCCCGGGGGGGTATCCCCCCCACACACAGAGCCTTCGCGGGGGTATCCCCCCCCATACCGAGCCCCCGGTGGGGTATTCCCCCCCTTACCGAGCCTTCGGGGGGGTATCCCCCCCCCATACCGAGCCCCCGGGGGGTATCCCCCCCTCCCCAGCCCCCGGGGGGTATCCCCCCCACATACAGAGCCTTCGCGGGGGTATCCCCCCCCATACCAAGCCCCCGGTGGGGTATCCCCCCCCTTACCGAGCCTTCGGGGGGGTATCCCCCCCCCCATACCGAGCCCTCGGGGAGGCATCCCATCCCCCCCCCCGCCCCATAACCAGCCCCCGGGGGGTATTCCCCCCATACCGAGACCCCGGGGGGGTATCCCCCCCCCCGTACCGAGCCCCCGGGGGGCATCACCCCCATACCGAGCCCCCGGGGGGGTATCCCCCCCCATACCGAGCCCCCGGGGCCATCCCCACCCCCCCATACCGAGCCCTCCCTCGGGGGGTATCCCCCCCATACCGAGCCTTCGGGGGGCATCCCCACCCCCCATACCGAGCCCTCGAGGGGTATTCCCCCCCCAGCCCCCGGGGGGTATCCCCCCCATACCGAGCCCCCGGGGGGGTATCCCCCCCCAACCCGAGTGGGGGTCTCGCAGCCCCCGGGGGGGTCACCCGCGGGAGGGGGGGGGGGTGTCTCGCAGCCCCGGCCGCACCTTCGAAGTCGGAGAGGATCCCGTCCAGGTGCTCCCTGACGGAGAGCCGGGCCATGCCGGGGCGGGGGGGGCCGGCGGCTGCCGCCCTCCCGGGACACCCGCATGGGGAGGCGGCAGCGGAGCGGAGCGGAGCCGCGGCTGAGCCCGCCGAGCCCCGGGACGGGACGGGACGGGACGGGACGGCGCCGGCTGCCCTCGGCGGGGAGGGGAAGAGGAGGGGAGGGGAGGGCGCGGGGGGAGGGGAGGGAGGGAGGGAGGGAGGGGAGGGGGGAGGTGCTGCCCGCGCCCCCCGCCCCGGCTGGACCCCCCCCCCCCATCCCGCCCCGGCTCCCCGGGCCCGGCCCCCGGAGCTCCCCCACCCCACCCCGTCCCCCCTGTCCCCACCCCCCCCAGGCCCCCGCCACCCCCGGGCACGGGGGGAGCATCACCTCGGGGGGGTTCACCCGCCCGTCCTGCCCCACGGCCCTCCCCCTTCCAAGGGGGCACCCAGCTTCTGCCTTGGCCCTGCTGGCTCTGGGTGCTGCCTGTGCCCCCACCGGGGCTGGGGGGGGCCTGGACAGGTTGGGGGGTCTCAGGCAGGCTGGGGGTCCGGGAAAGATGGGGGTCCCGGGCAGGTTGGGGGTCCTAAGCAGGCTGGGGGTCCCAAGCAGGCTGGGGGTCCCAGGCAGGTTGGGGGTCCTGAGCAGGCTGTGGGTCCTGGGCAGGCTGTGGGTCCTAAGCAGGCTGGGGGTCCCAGGAGGCTGGGGGTCCCAGGCAGTTTGGGGGTCCCGAGCAGGCTGGGGGTCCTGGGCATGCTGGGGGGTCCCAGGCAGTTTGGGGGTCCCAGGCAGGTTGGGGGTTCTGACCAGGCTGTGGGTCCCAGGCAGGCTGGGGGTCCCAAACAGGCTGGGGGTCCTGAGCAGGCTGGGGGTCCCGGGCAGTTTGGGGGTCCCAATCAGGCTGGGGGTCCCAGGCAGTCTGGGGGGTCCCAGGCAGTTGGGGGGTCCCAAGCAGGCTGTGGGTCCCAGGCAGGTTGGGGGTTCTGACCAGGCTGTGGGTCCCAGGCAGGCTGGGGGTCCCAAACAGGCTGGGGGTCCCGAGCAGGCTGGGGGGTCCCAGGCAGTCTGGGGGTCCCGGGCAGGCTGTGCACCGCAGGCCTCACCACCACCCCCACCACCACCACCCCCCCCCCGGGATTTCCAGCTTGGAGCAAGCGGAGGAAACGGCGCTGGTGCAGGCAGGGCTGCCTGTCCTTGCCTCCTGCCTGGGGGTGCGGGGTGTGTGCTGGGGGTTCCGGTCCTCTGGTGTGGCTGTCCCTGCTTGGGCCCCTGTCCCCCGCCCGAGCTCCCGGAGCATCCCTAGGGACCAGCTGCAGGGGACCGCGCCTCCATCCCACCCGGGTGGTCCTGCCCACGGCAGCACCCCAGGGCGAGGGGCTGCACCTTGGGCCTAGGGGATGCTCAGGGTGGGGGGCATCATCCATCCCACCCCGGCTGCCAAGGGTTAACCCCATCCAAGCCCCATCCCGGGATCGACAGCAGATGTGGAAGGGGAAGGAGCTGGAAATCCCTTCTCCAAACAGGGGTCCCGCGGCGCGAGCTCTGCTCTTCACCACCCTCCAGCCGCCACCGAACACCCACCGGCTGGGACGCATCCCTGCGCTGGGCCCCAGCCCCATGGGGTCCCCCAGGATCGGGCCCCGCTGCGGCGTCCTCGCTGGGGGATGCGGGACACGGCCGCGGTGGCCCGGGCGGTGGTCAGGTTTTGGGGCGTTCGAAGGTGCCCGCTGGCTCCCTGGGGAAAGGGCTGGATGGGCTCTCACCAGCCGCCCTGCAGCTTTTTGGGTGCAGGTGGGTGCTGCCACCCGCGGGGGCCGCGTGGGGCGAGGGCCGGATCCAAGGTGAGCTGGGAAAGAGCCGCTCTGCTTTCCCCACAGCTTTGTCCCTTGGCGATGGTGCCGGCGCCAGTGACGAGCCCACCGAGCCGGGTGGCAGGGAGCTGGGCTGGGTGCCCGGGTGGCGGCGAGCTGGGCTGGGTGCCCGTGGCAGCCCTGCCTGCCCCCAGCACCCCGCTTGTGCCGGCACAGCACCCCGGGGCTGCGAGCGCTGAGCACCGCGCTCCTGCTGCCGAGGCCGAGAGCGGTGGGGAGGCACCGGGGCCACACCGTGGGGAACCCAAAATGACTGGAGGCAATCCTGGGACCAGCACCCTTCCCACAAAGCACCCATCGCAGCTGGAGCCAGGCGGGTGCCGTGCCCGGCGGAGGCAGATGCGGAGCTGCCGGGCTCCGGCGCTGTTGTATTCAATGAAGTTGGGGGGGATTTATGGCGCTGCCTTGGCCAGCCAAGCTGGCCTGACCCAAAAAAAGTGGGCAGGGGAGGTGGGAGCAGTGTGGCCGGACCCCGCGGGTGCACCCTGGGCTGGCACCCCAACCGGGGTCTGACCCACGCTCGGCACATGCTGGTTTCCCCCATCCGCGGCCGGAGCATCCCACCGTAAGGGAGAAGCTGGAGCTCTTGCGCAGCGTTTAGAGCAGCGTTTCAGGAGCAGCTCGGCTTCCCCGAGGAGTTTTGGAGCTACGAAAGCTCCACAAATCTCTAACTCTACGGCAAATAGATTTATTTAAATGCGTTGAATTTTTTAACAATAAAGAATAACTCAGAGCTGCCTGCGGCTGCTCGGGGGCTCGCTAGCACGGTGCCAAGCCCCCGCCGCGCCGTGGAAGAGCAGTTCGGAGCAGCTCCGGAGGAGTTTGGGTGGTTCGCGCCAATTCTGGAGCTGCTCTGAAGGACGCGGAGATCTTCAGAGCTTTAGGGCTTTTCTGGAGCAGCCTCGAAGAGGCTGGAGAGGTTTCAAGACATTTCGAGACCTTTTCGGAGGACGTGCAGAAGAGCTCGAGTGCTTTGGAGCAGCTACAACTATTTTTTGATGAGGTTTAGAGCAGCTTCGGAGCAGCGTGGAGCTGTTTCAGGGTTGCTTGTGCCTTTTCGGTGTCGTTCGGAGGGGGGTTTAAGGGGGTTTCGAACTGTTTGGAGAAGTTTAGAGAGGTTACTGAAAAGTTTTAACGCCGTGGAGAGGTACGTTGGAAAGGTCCGGAGGAATTTCTGGGGCCTGTCGGAGGGCGTTAGAGCACTTGAGGAGTTTCACAGCCACGCAGAAGAGGCTTAGAGTGCTTCAGAGCTGCTACAAGACCTTTTTTATGATCCATTTTGAGCTATTTCAAGGAGTTTTAGAAGAGTTTAGAGGACTTTTAAGAGCTACTTCGAGCCGCTCCAAGCAGTTTTAGCATCTTGGTGCCTTTTAGGGCTGGTTTGAGGAGCCTGAGAGCTATTTGAGCAATTCAAGTGCTTCAGCGCTGCCCAAAAATCCGTCCTTCCGCAGCTCCGAGCTGTTCAGAGGCGGTTTACAGCTCCTTGAAGCGACTCAGCACCGCGCCGATGCTCCCGGAGCCGTTCACTTACCCCATTTCTAGAGCAGCTTCACGCCGTTGGAGGTTGAGCTTCTCAGAGGAATTTCTAAAGGATTTTTTAGCGGCCTTTAGAGACATCTTGGTGCGCGCTAGAGCCGCTTAGAGGGGCGTAGAGCAGTCTAGAGCGCTGCAGAGGTGTTTGTAGAGATGCTCAGAGCTGTTTTCGGAGCAGCTCAGTGCTCCTCAGAGCAGTTCAGAGGAGCGTGCAGCAGTTTGAAATAATTTGGGGTGTTTTAGAGAGCTCAGAGCGTGTCAGAGCCATTTCCCAGCAGGCAGAGGCACTCAGAGCTCTTTGCAGCAGCTCCGGGTGCTCCAGGGTTGCTCGGAGGAATTTAGAGCAACAGTCCGGAGTGATCCGGAGGCTCTCCGGGAGCCGAGCGGGTTATTTTGCAGGTTAGAGCCCTTTGGGGCGGCTTAGAGGGGCTGGGAGGCGGCGGAGGGAAGCTTAGCAGGGTGTGGAGCGGCTTAAGAAGCTGCTTCGGAGCGTTTAAGGGATTTTTCGAGCGGTTCAGAGCAGCCGAACGCTCGGAGGGGTTTAGCGCAGTATGGAAAAGGGAAAGCCTCCGTGTCCTCACCTGGAGCAGACCCCAAGCGCCGAGCCACAGGTCCCGTCTCAGCCTTCCCAAACCCCCCCAGAGCAGTGGGACACCCCGGGGTGGGGACACAAAGTCGCTTCCGAAGGTCCCTCACCCTCCCCGGACAGCGAAGGGCGAATCCCATCCAGGTCCCACTGCGGGGGCTCGGCCGATCTTGGCTTCTTTTGACCTTGGCCCCAGGAGCCTGGTCCAGCCTCCCCCAATCACCCCCCCCCCCCCAAAATCAGGGCATTCTTCAGGGCAGGAGGATTTCCGCTTCCATCCAGCCCCGCCGGGGAGCCGGCGCTCGGATGCTGGGGATGCTCCGATGCTCGGAGCCACCCCTGCGGAAAGAAGGTCTCGGGGCAGGAAGAGTAACAGCTTTTAATCCGACAAGAATTGATACATCATTTAAGACAATACTGTTTTTGCCTCTTTTTTCGGGACTTCCTTCACATACCGGTTGGGAAAGAGGAACATTTTCGGGAAGTAAAGTTTTTGTGGGTTTGGTTTTTTTGTTTGTTTTTTGTTTTTTTTCCATAGGGACTTTAAAGCATGGTGCATGTGCAAGTCAGTGCTTTGTTTGCTTAAAATTTTTTCCCGGTGCTTATTTACAGTTACAGTACCTCTTTGTGAGCGACAGGAAAAAAAGACGATTGTTTGAACTGGGGATCCGTGATCCCAAGTCGAGAAAGGCAGATCTCCAGTATTTATATATTTATACATATATATATGCTTTTGTGTATACACAGATACATTTCTCTCTTCTTTAAAGTATTAAAAAAATGATCAACCTTCATTCTATAAAAATACCTACTCTACAAGATAGAAAAATTTTCCCTCTCCAAGTATACACTGATTTACACCCAAAGCTTCTCTGGAAATGTACATTACGTGGCTTCTTCCCGCGGACTCGGGGCAGGGAGGGGAGTGGATGCCGGGGACGGGGTGCAGGAGCACTGGGTGCCCCCCTCGGCCAAGGTTTTTGGGGCTCGCCCCCACCCCACTGCGCCTCGCACAAGGCCACGGGGGGGTTGAGCACCCAGAGGCGATGCGGTTCAAGAGGGGGGTGGAAGAGGGAGGGTCACGGCGGTGGCGATTTGGCCGGCTCCGGGTCCTGGGGGCCGGCAGCGCAGGGGGCCCACGAGCCCCCGGGACCCCCCCAGGAGGGACTAAGGCTGCGGTAGCTGCCACCTCTCCCGGCCAGCGGCACCCTCCAGGGACAAACGCCTCTGCCACCGCCCCAGCGTGGGAAAAAGAGACATGCCGCCTGCGTGGAAGCGTTTCGGGGAAGAGCAGGCCCCCCCCCGCCCCAACCGGTGGCCAAGGGATCGCTGTGGCTTCTGCTTTCAGGCCACATCGGCATCTCTAAAACCTGACAAGCAGGAAAAGAACTGCTTTTTGGGACCCGACGTACTAAGTGAAGCCAGATCCTGGGGAGTCCGCGGGCTGCCTCCTCCGGGGAGCCGGAGAGGAGCAGGTCGGTTAAAGCGGGCACTCCCTGGGCTCGCGCTACGCCGCGGCCGCTTGTGCCAGCAAGCCAAAAGCTGTCCGATGTAAACATGGCTTTTGTTTCCCAGGGAGCTGCTGATGTATCCTCTGGGCTCCTCTCCCCGCCGGCATAGAGATTTCAGCTCAGGCTGATGCCAGGGACTGAGAAATAAGAGCAGAGGCTCCGGCCCCTGCCACGGCACAGGCGGAACAGCGGGGAAAGGCGGCCGGAGCGGGCTCTCCCTCCAGGACCGCAGCTATCACCAGCAGAGCCCTGCTCCGGCTGGGAATGGCACAGGCCACTGTCCCCAGGCCAGTGACCTTGGGAGGCAACGTCGAGAGCTCAGCCCTCTCCGCCGAGGCTCCAGACCTGACCCCGACCGTCCTCGGCCGCTGCGTGCCCTCGCCAAGGCGGGACGGGCAGAGACGGCCAGGACCAGCCTCCAGTGCAAGTTGAAGAGTCGCAGCCTTTCCCCCAGTTCCCGCAGGCTGGACAGACAGCATCCGTGTGTCTGCAGCTGGGACCGAGGGGACCTCTCCTCCCAGAGCCAGCCCGGCTCAACAGACACCTGCAGCGGCCGGCAGAAGAGCTGGGAGCAGGGAGGAGGGCAGCGGGAGCCGTGAACGCCAAGGCGTGCCGACGGTAGCGAGCCAAGGACAGTGAAAATAAATAAGGAGGCAGGTGACAAAGTGCGCTTACGCCCTGTCCCAAAAACAGCCGCTCCCCTGCCTCTTTCTGCCACCGGCGAGCGAGAGAGGAGCCAGCTAGCTCTCTGCACGCAACCCCGTCCCGAGCAGAAGCGGCAGGGCAAGGGTTAACTGTGCCAGCTGAATGAGGACATTTGCATTAAGTTAATTAAAAAAAAAAAAACAAAACACCAAAAAACAAAACCTCTACAAGTCTGGGACACATTTCCCTCTTTCCCAGATCCGCCCCAGTGAGTGAGTGTGTCAGGGACACTTTGGCAAAGCAGATACTTGGGCCGGACAGGGCAGCAAGGGAAAATGTCAGCGCTGCTGCTTCCTCCTCCATCCCGTTATCCCGCAGTTCAGAGAACCCCTCTCCTTACAGCCCTCGCGGTGGCAAGCTCCTGTTCGCACCCCGCGCGCCAGAGGGTCTGACGCCGCTGTCGGGGCAGTTCCCAGCTTCCTCCGGCTGTCCGTTGCCTGTGTTTCTTCTCCAGATTCCCTTTCGCCCCTCAAATCCAGAAGGGTTTCAAAATAACGGAGTCAGACAACAAAGCCTTGCTGCTGGTTTTCTTTTTCCCTGGTCCGCTGGCTAATTCACCCACCGACCTGACGCGATGCTTCCTTGTGCCTTCATCAAGAGCAAAGACATTTCGAGTCCCTCTTTATCCTCTCAGAGCACCAAATCCACACCCATCGACGAGCGCACAGCCGGCGGCTCTCGGCCACCCTTACTTAACTTCCAGGATGGAGGGGTTCGTCTCCATGATGGCCACGATGATCCTGTCGATGTAATCCTGCAGGCGGAAATTGATCTCCTCTTGCTTTTGAATTGCTTCCATGAGCTGCAAGGGAGGGAGAAAGGGAGTGAGCGGTCACCGCCTGCCACTGCCCAGGGACAGAAGCGGGGCTTCTCGTCGCTCTGGGTGCCCACGGAGCTTTCCCCCCTTCTTCATTCCGGCCTGGGATGTTCCCGGCCACGTCTCAGCGGCCAGGGAAAACACCCTCAGCTTCTGGCTCTGCTCACTCCTGTCCTTCCTCAAGTTCTCAGGCCGATGGGAGCCTGGAGAAAGCAGGGAGCATGGCATCGCCCTTTGGCCCCCGAAACACCCAGGTGTGTTTCCCCACTTCTTGGGGTCTGAAAGGTTTAATTCCGACGCTTACGTGGGCTCGCACACCACTACCTGGGGTACAGCCACGGAGCAGGGAGAACATGTGCCAGAGAAGCCACGATCTCCAGGGTAGATGTCCCAGCTCCCTGGGGTTTTAAGACAGCTACAGACGGACAGACACACCCCGTGTTGGCTGGTCTGTCCCGGGAAGAGGAAGGCAGTCACAGGGCAGGCAAAGCGGAGCTGCCAGCATCAGCAAACTGGAAGGGAGCAGCTTCCCCTATTCCCAGGAAGGAGGGCTGGCAGGCAGGGGAAGTCCTGCGAGCTCTTCAACTAGTTCTGTGGGTATTTCTTTGCTCACAGCAGCTTTCAGGTGAATTTTGGGAGCGAGCTGTATCACAGAGAGGGCCACATCGGCTCCTCCCAGACTCTCGCTTGGCTGAGAGGAGAGGAGATGCACCAGCCACCCCGGGAAGATGCGGTCTGAGGTAAGCAGTACCCCGTGGCACGTACCTCGTCTCTGGAAACCGAGCTGATCTCCGCTGCCAGGGATTCGGAGAAGGAGGCTGAGAAGAGATTCTTGGCTCCCTGGATGCTCAAGTTAATGATCTGTCCGTTCAGTTCATCGTTCTGCTCCTTCAGGTTCCTGTTATCCTGTTCACAACAGACAAACCAGATGCTGTTGAAGCACGTGGCGCCCTCAGAGCAGGTCCAGCCGGGGAAGGCAGGGGCTTTCGTCCTAACCAGCAGCTCACGCAGCGCTGGGAACAGCGCACGGTCTCCTGACTCAGTCTCGGCAGAGCCTGGAGAACCTCTGGAAACATGGGATATGCTAGGGAAATCCAGGGGACACAGCAGAGAGAAGGACTCTTGAGCGTACGTGCCGTCCTTCAGAGGAAGGAGCCAACCTCTCCCATCCCAGGACAGGAGAGCAAGACAGCAGCGGGCTGCCGGATCCACGGTCAGTTCCTTGAGAGGGAGTCCCTGGACTCCCGCTGATCGCTCCTCCGTGTCAGGGAATCGGCATTGCCTTTACCAGACCGAGCAGCCGAGACGCTTCCCTCCCTGCCCAGCCCTGCATACCTGCTTGAGCTGCTTGATCTCTTGCTCCAGCTCCGTCTCCCGTGTCCTGCTGTTGTACTCCTGGAGCCCCATGCTGCTGCTCCTGCCTCGTCGCTGCTCAGCTTCCAGTTTGAAGAGCTGCAAGTGCTCGAGCTGCTTCCTGAGGTCCTCAATGAGCTGCAGCACAAGGGAAGAGGACAACCAAGTGCTGCATCCCCTGCAAGTCCGGCAGCTCGCACTGGCCGTGGCTGGTGTGACAGAGGGGCTGTCCCCCAGATGGGAGCGACCCCATCGATTGCTGCAGCAGGATTAACAGACCCTTTCTGGGGGGACACATGGCTTCCCCTTCCTCTCCCACGCCTCTAGCGAACAGGAGAGGGGGAGCTACTTAAATACGTGAGAGCAGCCCTGGAAGGACTTTGTTGGAGCAGCAAAGGTCCTGGCTCTGGGTCTGCAGCAGCAGACAGACCCCCCCAGCAATGCGGGCAGCTCCCTCCCGCCACAGCGCTGTGAATCCCCGTCTCACCCGGGTGCTCTCAACATGGCCAAAATGACAATAATTTCCACTTTGAGGCCCAAAGCTCCTTTTTTACCACAACAGCAAGCCCTGCCCGAGCCTCCAGCTGGAATTACCGACTGCACAGACACCCCGAAGGGGCTGGGGGGGGGCTGCATTTCTGCCCCTGAGCACACAAGGAGCTGGCAGCTCTCACCCAAGCAGCCTCGCAGCCCTCTCCTCCTGCCTGCTGGCTCCACGTGCCATCGTCACCACGCTTCTGCCACCGCTCCTTCCACGCAGGAGAGAAAAGGGCCCCACGGGAATGAGCCTGGGTGGCACGGCCCCACTGGCTTTGCAGATGAAGACACGCTCGGCTGAATTTTAATGCAGGCAAAAGCGGCAGATGTTATATAGCTATACTGCTGTACTATCTTTCTCTGCCCAGGCAGGACTAAATGCTGCAGTTATATTTATTTTTGGAGAGGCTGCCGAGGCCAACTTCCCCACATAGCCCTAATTTGGGGGAATAGCAGGACAGGGCTGTGGCAGGCAGCCCGGACTCTCCTTACCTCCTGCGTCGACTCTTTCTCCTTCTGAAATTGGTGCCTCTCCTGACTCAGCTTGTCCCCCATCTTCCTCTTTTTCTCCTGCTCCTCTGTGAGCTGCACAGTGAGGTCTTCAATCTCATCCAGCAGCTTCTGCTTCTCCTGTAACGACACGGAAGGCGATAGTCACAGGGCTCGTCTTCATTCCCACTCGCTCAAGGACACGGCACACGCTGAGCACCGCGGGGAAGGCTCTTCTCGCTGACGCATTCGGCTGCTCTGCCTGCTGGGATTTCATTTGCTGTCTGAGGGCTTCAGAGCCCGACTGCTTTGGCAGCAGCGAGAAGAGCCGCACGCCAAAATAGCACTGCTAAGAGAGAGGCAATAAGAGATGACTCAAGAATAAATGCGCACAGGCAAATATCCGCACTTGTGCGGCTTTCTGGGCAGCGTGGCGCTGGCGTGGGACGTGGCTTGGGCAGGACTGGGGCCAGCACGGGGGCTACAGGCCAAGAGGAGACATTAAATCGTAAGGCTCCTGAGGTCTGAATTTCAGAAAAAGCCAACAATCCAAGATCTTAAGCCACTGTGGGGACGCTCATTCTCAGTTTCAGATATGAAAGAATTTAACTGAGGACTGACCCAAGAAGGAATATGACTAGTTCCAGCCAGGATGTAAAACATACAGCCCAGCTCTCCCGCTCTGGCCCCTTCTTGTACTCAAAGCCGTGGCCCAACGTTCGAGCTGGCGGGTAAAGCTTGTCACTTGGCGATGACGACAGCCCTGCGCAGGACGCTCCCCCGTACAGCAGCACCCTTCTGCCTGTCACCAGTTCACCCCCTCCCCAGGCTCACCGCTTCCAGCCCGGCTCTCCCCCTGAGGAAGGTTTTGGCTTTCAGAAAGCCAAACATGCCACCAAGACCCCGGCCAACGCTGGTGCTGGATGGCCCAGGCCACAAAGAGGTGAGGAACCGCTCCGAGGGGGAGCTCCAGCTGCTGGGTCTGGGCGCGCTGCTCCACGGAGCAGAGCACCAAAAGCACCACACCAGCAGGAAACGCAACGCTGACGGCAAAATCCTGATTTCGGACAACGGGCAAGATAGCAGTTCGTCAGCAGGGCTCCTCTCGGCAGCAGGGAGGGGCAGCGATTGCACCTCTCGCTCCTCGTTAATCCCATTAACTGTGGAGAGAAGCAGCGCCGCTCTGCAGAGAGATTAAGGATCAAAACCAAACTTTGTGTGGCTGAACACACCTAGGCAGGAAATTTATCCTCCGACGCACGGTGGGTTTCCTACCCCCAGCCTCAACGCACTGCGCTTACAAGGTCTTGGCAGACAAAGACCACTTCGCCATGGCCAGGCAGAGATGCAGTGCTCTCCCGCAGGCTCAAAGACTGGATGAAATGCTTGGGAGCCTTCAAGCTGGGCAGAGAGGTTTGATTTCCCTTAAATTTTAATCTCGCATCTGCCACAAGCTTGAACAGAAACCAAACACAGCCTTTGTAGCAGATGTTACATCTGTAACCCACATTCTCTCCAAAAACAAGGATCTTGTCCATCCCGTGGAGACTGCGGTGCCTCGGCACGCCTCCCACCCCGGCCCCGCCAGCAGCTGCACGGCCTCGAATCCTGAGCAGGGCGAGAGGGGAGAGGATCTGGGAGATAACCCGGCACTTTGAAGACTCAACACGCAAATCCCAGCGAGGGCTTATCTGCCCGGGCAGGACGCAGATAGGGGAGGTGATCGTGCCCCTGTACTCGGCGCTGGTGAGGCCGCACCTCGAATGCTGCGTTCAGTTTTGGGCCCCTCCCTACAAGAAGGACATTGAGGTGCTGGAGCGTGTCCAGAAAAGGGCGACGGAGCTGGTGAGGGGTCTGGAGCACAAGTCTGATGAGGAGCGGCTGAGGGAGCTGGGGTTGTTCAGTCTGGAGAAGAGGAGGCTGAGGGGAGACCTCATCGCTCTCTCCAACTCCCTGAAAGGGGGTTGTGGTGAGGTGGGTGTTGGTCTCTTCTCCCCAGTGACAAGCGACAGGACAAGAGGGAACGGCCTCAAGTTGCGCCAGGGGAGGTTCAGGCTGGATATTAGGAAAAAGTTCTTCAAGGAAAGGGTTGTCAGATGTTGGAACGGGCTGCCCAGGGAGGTGGTGGAGTCACCATCCCTGGAGGTATTTAAAAGACGTGTGGATGAGGCGCTTCGGGACATGGTTTAGCGGTGGACTTGGCAGGGTTAGGTTTACGGTTGGACTTGATGATCTTAAAAGGTCTTTTCCAACCTAAACGATCCTATAATTCTATGACGTGGACTGTCCCGCTGTGGGCTGCAGGGCTGGGGACAAGCTTCCACAAGAGGGCACGAGTCCCCTCCTAACCAGCCGGGACAGGGCTGCCACCGCTGCGGCTTCCCGCAGGCTGCACTGTCACAGAGAGATTTATTAGGGGTTTGTTAATCCCAGCTTCCAAGCCCAACACTGGGAACCCGCACGGATAGCGGTATGGGACAGCTCTGGTCCGAGGCGAGGCCTGCAGGGACTGGAAGGCAGAAGAAGCCGATTTACTCGTTACATTAAACGGATCTCACGCAGACCCTTCGTGTAAATGAGAATTTCAGCTCCGGCCATGCGAGGCCACAGGTGGGAACCCAGAAACACCGCTCCAGCTCGGGCAGCCCAAGCACACACGGTCCTCACCTCCTCAAGTCTCTCAATGTTGGCTTTTAAACAAGGGACGCAGGATCTCAGCTCGCCGTTCTCCTCATCCAGTTGCTGCAGCCTGCGACAGTAAAGAGACGCGTAAGAAACTCACCCGAACATCCCAAGTGTAGGAGACTTGGTCGCAACATCGCTAGGAATATTAAACCAGGACCTGCTGAAGGCAAGCCAGCAGGGATTTATCTTTTCAAAGCAAACCCTGAAGCTTCCACTATTTCTACTCCCAGGGCAAAAAGAGGGGCAGCCACAGGACTTCTGGCGAGTCCGCCGTCGCCATGCCTTCCTCAGCCAGATCCAACGCTATTCTCTAGGCCAAGGGCTTCATCAGCCCGCGGGCAAGCTGCAGCACTAGGCACCCAAAAGCAGACACATCGCCTGGGCAGAGTCGGAGAAGGGGTTCAGAGAGGGCTTCAGCTTCACATTCTCCAGGTAAAGTAATATCCATTTGTCATGGTAACTGTCCCGCTACCAGCCCGGTAAAAAACCCCACTGCCTTCAGTTTACTGTAAGGGTTGAACAATAGCAAAACACGTTCTGGAAAAGCAGAAAAAAACCCGTCGAATAAATTAAACCTCTCCCGTATCACTTTTTCCTTTGGAAGCACCCTGTGCAGGACACTGCCTGATGGACAACTCTTCCTTCTCAGATATTTGCCTGTTTCCATGAAGGTGGAAAACATCTGAGCATCAAACGTACTTCCACGGGTCATCCATGGGAACAAGCACTACCAAACCACCTCTTCATTCACACGCTGCGGGGCAGGCCCACGGATGGAGAACGTGAGGGAAACGTCAACTGCATCAGGGAAATTCAAATAAAGAGTCTGAGACTAGGTTCGTGGAGGGGCTTGACTTTGGAACGAAGGTAGGAGAAGTAGCCAAAACTCATCTAATGACTTTCGTTACACCTTTAACCAAGTTAAACTCACTGGCTACCGCACTTTGTCTCCCCAAAGGCTGCAGCTGCAAAGCGTCAGCCCGTACACGTACTCCAGCGTGTACGTGCGGGTCCGGGAGACCTGCCACCACCCAGCCCTGCCCCAGCCCCACCTGGCCTGCAGGTTCTCAATCTCAATGCTCTTCTCCCTCTCCATTTTGCTCAGCAGCTCCCTCTGCTTCTTGATCTCCTCCAGGAGCGTTTGGTCAGCTCTCAGCTCCTGCTCCTTCAGCTGTTCCTCGAGAGCGTTTGCTCTGCGGAGAGGAAAGAGAGAGAGAAGATTAACCGCTCCTGATGGCTCACCCCCGGCACGCTGCCATCCCAAGGGAGGGATCAGACTCTCTTCCCAGCCTTTCTTCCACCCCAGAGAATAACCGGGAGAAGCAGACTGTAGAAGAGAGCGAGCTGTCAGGGGAAGTGCCCCCGTCGCCGTTTCAAGCAGCAGGTATACGAGAGCTTCACTTCGTCCCAGCAGATCCAGTGGGAACGCAACACGGTCCATGAAATCCCCAAGGACACTACTGTTGACCAACACAACAGTCAAATAAAATAAGCCGGGGCGTACATGCTGCTATTGTCTCTGTCTAGTTTTTTTAAGTCTCCAGGCTGCATCAAAACCCTTTTTAAGGGAGAGGCCAACAAGGGTGAGAAGTGAGGGTGAAAGCACAGCAATCATTTTATAACCCACAGCCTGTGGGTCACAGTGACAGCATCACCCAGAACGAGCTACTTAATCAGCATCTCATCCCAATCCTCCTCCTTTTCACTCTCCCATTTTCCCAACAAGAAGTAAGGGATCTGCAGGTCAACTTTCTCTGTGTGCCAGCGTAACGGCAATTGCCACCCGGTCCTGAGGCTGTGACAGTACAGGCAGCGGCCGCCTTTGCTCAGACGGGGCAGAGGTGTTGGCCAGCACGCCTACCTGCCCGCTGCAGCACATCACCCAACCCCAGCAGCGGTCCAAGAGCTGAGCTTTGCCAGGAGGCCGGTGTGTTGGAGTTCACGCAATCGCTTTGCATGGGCGGGCGGGGAAGGCTTTTGCCAGATGAACCCATTCTTCAACCAGCAACGAGTACGCTCGGGGCTTTACTTGATGAAAAGCCGACTGACGCTTCTGGGCCAAGCCGCTGAAGTGAAAACATTTCCCTCGCTGCAAAGTTTAGCAGGGCTTACAGAAACCTTTGCTTGAATCGCTCGGTTCCCTGACACGATTGTTACTTAACAGTCTTACAGCCCTATAGATAAACTCCTGCCAGGTTTATCTGCCGAGGGTAAATACACTGCTGGAAGAGAGAAGCCTGCCAGATTAGTAAAGACGGCGATTACATCAAATGGGATCTGCAGGGCTACACCCCAGCCAGGACGCGAAAGCAACAGGATCAAGGCTGGCTGCGGGGAGGGCAGAGGTGGTGGTAAGGACCCTGCTGTACCTTCCACCCACGTCTAACGGGTAAAATGAAGTCCAGAAAGAGTTCATACAGAGCGAGTATGAAGTATATATCCTTCCTGAATGGGAACCTTTCCAAGAAGCATGACTCCCCTGCGGTCCTCTGAGCCAAGCCCTGGAGCTCCAGAGCTCCACAGAGACCTTTCAGGGTGGACACGTGGGGCAGGGAAGCACACAAAAATAGGTGTTAAAAAAAAAAGTCTAGAAAGCACTGTTATAGTTACGTGCAACTGAGCAGAATATTGCAAAGGAGATATTTGCCATGTGTGCCGGCTGAGCTGCAAGCCGTTTCCTGCGCTCCTGGGAATTTGCCAGACACCCACGAAAGCGTGTGCAGAATGCCACGATCCCACACGAGGCCCTCGTGCAGAGCAGGCAGCCTGAACCCCGGCTGGGTTTAACCACGGCTATCCTCTGCTGGGGTGGGATCGGATGGCGGAGGGCAGAGCTGCGAAGCTTTCCTGCTATTTTCTGTCTGTCTCCCTTCTCTCCTGCTGTCTCCCTTCCCCGCACGCTCCGGCAGCTCCTGCCCGCGTGCCGGCAGGCACAGCTGGCCCACAGGAAAGGCACAAGGTGCTGGAGAACGCGGAGGGGGGAAAAGAAAAGGCACCACAGGCCACGCTAAGTTGCATTTTGGCCATGACGCAAGCCAGGCTCCCTTACCTGTGCACGAGCTGCAGGTTTTCCTGCTTGAGGCGGCTGTGCTGCTCGCCGTTAGCAGCCGTGTCCTTCTCCAGCTCCGTCACCCGCTTCTCCAGAAAGACTACCTGCGCGACGGGAGAAAGGAGGATCAGCCGCCCGTGCTTAAACCCGCTGGCAAAGTGGCGCCGGGTGCCGGAGCAACTCCCACCACCCCCAGCACGCCGCACGGGCGCTCTCCGCTCACTTCGGGGCCGCCGCGGTTTGTTGTGTGCCGATTCCGAGCCAGTCGCCCCAAAGCATCCTTTTAAAACGTCCCTTTACACCCTTGTTTCTCAGTTTTGGATGTCTCCTGCGTACCAATACAGGGCCAAATGCTTCACTCTTTCCTTTCTTCATACCAAAATCCTACATGGATGTCTAGAGGGATCCCACCTGGATCACCAGAGCACCGGTGCGTCCAAGTGCAGCCCCAAGCCTGGGGATAACCACCCGCTGCCTGAAACAGGACTGAAAGACCCTGGGTTCACAGCTGCGCGGGGAAGGATCAGAGGTATTTTCTCCCTGTACCCATACAGGGCTTATTTCAGCTGTATTTTGCATTTTCATTCACTTTCCCTAAATAGCGCACAACTTTGACGAGCAAAGGGGGTCGGGAGCGCCCCTCTACTTCCCACCCAAACAGGAGTGTGGGTGGGTGGATGGGGAACGGCAGAAGGACAGAGTTCGTGGTCCCAAAAATCCCATTTATACCCGTACAAGAACAATCACGAGAGGGTCAGTTAGGAGCATGTCTCCAAACATAAGTCCTGTCGAAGAAGTACGTGCACGGTTTCCCAAACCACATGCCTTCAGGAACATGAGTGTTTTATTCAACTTTTAGACTTGGAAAAGTACTGATTTTTTAAAAAAAAGTCTTCTATGCATTACAATTATGCATTAGTGGTCAAGCACGGGGACAGGCTGCCCAGGGAGGCAGTGGAGTCACCATCGCCGGAGGCGTTCAAGGAACGTGTGGACATGGCACTGCGGGACATGGTTTAGTGGGCATGGGAGTGTTGGGTTGGTGGTTGGACCTGATGATCTTACAGGTCTTTTCCAACCTTAATGACTCTGTGAATTATAGCAGAGTGCAGCCACACACATACTTATTTCTCTTTCACATTCTGCTCCATGCAGCTCTTTGTCATTCCAGAATTAAAAAGCCATTTTCAAGGAGTTTCAGCAAATGCTGAC
This sequence comes from Gavia stellata, assembly GCF_030936135.1. Taxonomy (NCBI): domain Eukaryota; kingdom Metazoa; phylum Chordata; class Aves; order Gaviiformes; family Gaviidae; genus Gavia; species Gavia stellata. Next base: position 17,854,642 of record NC_082611.1, on the reverse strand, counting down.
ACAAGCCACAACTCATCTATCTTTACCTCTCCTGCGAAAGCTGTTTTTATTTAGGGAGGGCCAAACAAAAGCTTTCTTCTGCTCCTGCCCCGCTCCCATCTTGCCCTACAATCCTTTTCTCGTAACACCCCAATAAAACCCAACGGGACCAGCGCAAAAATCAGCTTTACATCTTCACGGCACGAGCAGCAGCAGCAAGAGCGCACGAAGGAAAGGAAATCCTCGTTTCGCATCAGGCGACTTGGCTCATCTCAGAAAAGCAGAATTCGAGGACATCTTATTACGTGAAGCAGAAATGAAAACGCCGCCTGCAAACAGCTACGCCCTCCTCCCGGGGAGCTGGAGGGAAGCCACCCGCACTGCAAGCGGGGCAGCGCACCTCCACCCCTGGGAGAAGGCACCAGTGCCACCTCCTGACTCAACCCAGGACCTCCGCAATTCGACTCAGAGCGCTCTCCTTCTCCAGCCCCTCCTCGATACGGAGGGCTTCGGAGGTCCCACCTGCACCGCTCTAGCCGCCGTCAGCCGCGCAGTAAGAGAAGCTTCAGCCTAACCCCTGCCTGGGGATCTCGGAGCACTGCAAGCCACTACACGCTCCGGGACAGCGTAGACAGCACTGCTCTTACCTTGTCCGTGATGTCCTCTTCTGCGCACTCCAGCGTATCCCGGTAAGAGCCCTCCATCATCCCCACGGACAGCGCGCTCGTCTGATGCAACTGTCTATAACAGAGACAAACCACCCCAAGCCCCAGCAACACGAACATTAGAGCGAACATCGCAGGACATGGCAATTTCAGATGACAACCGCTCTGGCAGGATCCGGTCCCCTCTCTCCCCTCCTCAGCCGCCACCTCCTTTTCCAAGGGGATTTAATAGCACTGCTCCTTCATGGGCTGCAGGATTTACAGCAAAGGACGGCGTGGGCCAGGTCCTTCTCACCACCACAAGCTCCAACGGGCAATGAAGCTCACCGCCTCGGTGCGCCCGAATAACAGGGCTGAGCGGGTGGCTGCTTACCGGCTGAACGAACGTGCCCTGCGAGGGAACCGCAGACGTGGACACATGCTGCTGGGACTTCATACCATGATCATTTGTTCTTGCTCTTTGGAATGGGAAGAGATAAGAGCTCACTCTCTTCACTTTCTTTCTTTAGGAAGGTACCAAGGCCGTGTATTATCCGGCAAAGGACAGAGTACTCCACTCTAGCCGCTGATAAGGCTAATAAGAAGTGGGGGGCAATGGGTGTTAAGTGGAGGGAGGGGAGGAAAAAAAAAAAACCAACCCTGAACCTGTTGTGAAACACCTCAGCCCACCTCCCCGCACCAGCCGCGACAGCCGAGAGCGAGCTAATCATTAGCGAGGCTTTGCGCCATTGGCGTCTGCAGCTTTGCGGGATCTGAAGGACACCCCGTGGAGGGGCAGACCTGTGCTCTTAACCCTCGTGCTATCGCTGCAGATCAGCTCCGTCGCCTCGCGGCACGAGAAACCGCTATTGCCCCGGGGAGGGGTTGTTGGATTCCAGCTCTGTGAATTCCCAGGCGGATGCTGCCTGGAGAAAACCGCTCTGCTCTCCCACTGCAACGTAAATGGTGAGTAGCCTGAGCTACCTGTGAAGCCAGCGCTGCTTTGAGCAAGAGGTGAATGAGAAAACCACAGAGGTCTCTTTGAACCTCGATTTTTCCGAGGAATTTGTAACGTAGGCTCTCAAATTCACCCCGCTACGCAACACGCTCATGCAAATATTCATGAAACAGAACGGGCATTTGCCGAAGAGACCACAGCCGAGTACCAGCCTTATTTTGCATCCTCACCCTGAGTATATATTTAGATTCTAAAGTCTCGGGCACATTTGTCAGTTAAATCATGCCAAGCACAACAGGGCCTAAGCAGCTGAGATTTCTTGGCACAAGCAGAACCCGGATAATAAAAATCAGGAAAGAGCCCTTACCAAAATAAAATCAATTTCCTAAAAGCAAATGTTTTGGTATTATTCAGTAATCACAGTATTTGCAACAAAGGGCTTGCTTTGGGCTGATCTTAAGGATCTGGCTCTCCTCTGCAGGAAAACGCCGTTATCTCTCTCATTATCACCAACTAAACTCGACTGCTCTTGAATTAACCAATATTTACCTAAGCCCACAAGCCCCAGTCTCAGAAAAGCATCTTGCAAATGGCCAGGAGGGCTCAATCCCCCGTAAGACAGGACAGCTCCATTCCCAAAAGTTTAACTCAAATCCTCCCTAAATTTGCTCTGTCAGACACGGGAGGAAAAAACTAGTCTTAAAACAGGAAACCTGGGGACAGGCTGCTCCCTTCGACCTTCTTTCCTGCCAGTGTTTTTAACAAAAATCTAGAAAGTAAGATGACCGCAACTAGGAAATGTAGTATCAAGGACCTGCTTCCTTGCCAGGAGGGGAAACCGTGCCAGGGGAGACTTGCTGACCGCAGGAAAACCGGAGAAGGGAAAGGTGTGAGAGCACAGCCGGGAGGGAGAGGCGTAGAGAAGCTGCTCGGGTCAGCGCAGGGAGCAGATGGAGTGCCAGGGCACAGGGGTATGAGCATCACCCAAATCGAGCTGCCTATTCCTCTGCAGCATCCCTGCCCCGCTCAGAAACGAGCAACGAGAAAGCCAAGGACTGCAGAGAGCAATCTCCCTCCCGAGCGGGGCAGAGGTAGGCAGGACAGCTAAGATAAGCCTCAGAATACTCTTAAAAGCACGACAACGGGGGAACAGGAGGGATGGTGAAGCTGGGAAAGGAAAGATGAGCACGAGGTGTCATTGGGAGGGGACGGACCCTCTGCCCCAGCGATTCAGAGCAAACTCTGCAGCTTCTCCTGTGCAGGCAGGGATAAAAACGCCCCCAAGGAAAGGGTGACCGGCACCACGTGAGACGGTCCCGCAGGACCGCAGCAGCACAGCGTCGAACCCTGGGGTGGGGTTACCTGCAGCCGCCCCCCAGGAACCCCCCAAAGCCCCTGACCGAGCAGGGAGGGCTGCTCCTGCAAAATCGTGTGCTGAGGATTACACTGAGCAAAGTAAAAACAGAGCCAAGAGAGTCGTCTAAAGTGGCCGGCTTTTTTGGGGTGCTGGAGAAAGCCCTCCGAGCGGGTGTACCGACTGGTTCGGTCTTCTAGAGGCTCTGGAGACCCACCACGGCGATGCCGGGGAGGAGACAGCCCAGCCAAGCAGTCCAGAGGGACGTGTCCTTCTAGAGACTCCTTCCCCGCTCCACGTGCCCCCTGCCAGGGCAGCGGCAGGACGGAGCGGGGAAAGCACCCCTACTTTTGTCCTGGCAGAAATCAGGTTGACACCAGCCTCCAGCTGCGTGCACGAGTGAGAAATCCCCATTTCAGAAAAACGGCTGTTGCAAACTCTATCGGAATTAAACCTGCTTTTCCCCAGTGCTATGCAACACGTCCAGAAGTAAGACGCCGCAAACTTATTTTGACAGCCTTCCTTCCGCGGGCCTGGCAGCTTGTACGGGCACCCCTCGCACCGAGCAGTAATAGGAGTATGAGCTTACCTTGCCACCTTCTTGCTTGAGAGTCTTTTATTTGGACTGTAAAATGAAGAAAAAACAGGAAAGAGTTAGGAAAGCTGACAGTGGAGAGCAAGGGAAACAGGAACTGCAAGCACTCCGGGGCACATCCTTTGCTCTGAGAGGGGAGCACCCACGCGGCATGCACCACCCGTGCAGCCCGGCCACCCCCGGTAAAAGGCAGGCGAGGAAACCGCTCGCGTATTTAACGACGCGGCGATAACGAACCAAATGGAACAACGCCGCAGACAACCTCACCGCCTCCACCAACGGTATCGTCTCACCGGCTGATCCCTGTCCTGAAAGCTGATCCCCAAGGAAAGCGCTAATAATAGCGGCGCGTTTGGTGGGCTTCAGCCCTGCGCCGAGGGCAGCCCGAGCTCGGTCTCCGGCACCCCGCAGCACCCCAGCCCTCCCTCCCCTGCTGCCCCCCCACCCCAGCAGCTCCCTGGGGGACAGGGCGCACCTCCCGCCCGCTAACGGGCACTTCCATCCTTCCGCACGCTGGTTTGCGCTTCTCGCAAAGATTATTCTCGCTGTTTGGCTTTGGATCACCAGAGAATTGCTGCCTACTTGTAGCTCAGAGATTTTAGGAGCTGTTGATCGTGTCCCTTTCTGGATTTTAAGCACGGGCACTGTTACAATCGCTGGGGAGGGGTACGAGCTCTCCTTTGCACAGATAACTGACGGAGATCACACACCCCGACTCCGTATATGCCCGAGCCAGCTGCCACCATACCACAGCGGTCAGGGTTTAGCTAGTGCTCAGCGTGACCCACGGCACGAACAGCCAAGGTCTGTGTCACCCTGCCCCTGGGGCTGGGGCTGCGGGCTCTCCCCGCTGCGAAAAAAAAGGGCCTTTTTCAGAAACGGCTACTTGCTGAGATGCTCCTTCCAGTCCTTCGGTCGTGATGGATGCAGCTGCATGCTAATGATGCGAGCGGGGCTGGGATCTCGCTCCTCGTCTTCCACCCAAACACACACTGTTGTCAAAGAGATGCCACTGGGACACATCACTGATACCAAATCATCACCGAACGACGGCAGCAACCACTGCTCTAGCCCGAGCGGAGAAGCAGCAATTGCATTCCTTGGTGCTTAGCTCAGTTTAAAGCAAAAAAAAATAAATAAAATAATCTGGGAGACAATTCCTGCCCAGAGCTGCAACAATTATATTAGTTCTTAGAAGGAGGAATTACAAATAGCTGAGGACAATTTTCTTTTTTAAAAAAAAAGCGATGACCGACCAGGGGCTGTTGTCAGGGTTACCGGCCCTCGTGTCAAAAGTGCATCCTCAAACCCCAGGTTTCCGAGGAGCGCAAGAGCCGCTGCTGGCCGGGCTTCAAGGACGCTCGGCACCCACCCGAGGGGAGGAGGTCGGGCCCTCGCGTTTGCCAGCAATTGTAACGAGTCACGTACCGGAGAGAGAAAAAATATTTTTCTCTGCGAACAGCTTATCGGAAAGCAGTGCCGGCACCTACGGGTCTCTCCGGAGGGGATGAGACACACCATCGCTGCTTCAAGGGCACTAAAACAAAACGTAACTTTTACAAAACTGGTTCATCCCAAGCTCCCGGCGGATTTCTTCCCTGCCTCCCCGTGCCGCGGGCTCGGGCAGCAGTGCCCCGATGCTGGGACCAGGCTCCCCACCTTATTTCCGATATAAAAACACTGTATGTACGCCCACAGCCTTTAAGAGCGAGGCTGTTACACGGCAGCTTGGGCTTCACCCCAGCCGCTAGCATCCTCTGGAGCGGGTGTCTTCAGGCTTCGCCTCCCAGGCACGGCGCGAGGCTGCTTGGCCCAGATTTTGGTCCGGTTTCTGCCCGCAGTCTGGGACTCGTCCCCTTGCACCGAGGGCTTCACGTCGCCGGGAGCAAACAAGAGGTCCTGCCACGTCCCACCTGCTGCACAGGGACACCTCTCACCTCCGCACCGCAGAAGGGGCGGGTGATGCCCCTTCCGTCGGGTCAGTGCGCAGGGGCGCTTGGAACAAATTTCCAGCAAATTTGTGTACGGGAAAGCCCGAACACAGATGGAGGAACCGCACCTACTCGCCCTCAGCCCAAAAGGCGCACGTTAAATCAAAACCTATGGAATTCTCCCCGCGACAGCACGGGACAGGGAAGCCTCCTCTGGAAATGCCATCCATCGCAGGAGGCTCTGAGGCGTTAGCTCAGCTTTGCAGGGAAATTTGGCGGAGAAAGCCCGAAATGGAGTGGGGCTACTGGCGCATCCAGGGAAGTCCAGCGCTCTCCTTAATAACTGCATAACCTGAGACCCATCGCTGACCCTCAAGGCCTCCAACAGCAAAGGCAACTGTTCACCCAAGAAAGAGAAAGGGAGAGAAGTACTTCTTCCATTAAAAAATTTAAGATCAAGCTCCTATTTGTTTTCCAGTTGTCTTCCCATAGCTATATAGCCCAGGAGAGCTCCCATGTCACACTGTCCCTGTAGAGGACAGACGGAGACCAAGAGCATGACCAAAAACCGGGCTTGAAAAAGCACACCAGAAGCAAGAAGAATGATTATCATTAATACCACCGTCCTTCCACCCAGTGGACTGCAAACGGGTCTGCAAAAATAAACAAACAAATAGAAATCCCTCCCCACGCGTCCAATCCGCGAGTCCAGCTGCTGGTTGGTAGATCTCAAACGTTACGTTCGAAAGCTCACGAAGTTCCTACGCGAAGGCCCCGGCATTTATCACGTCGACCCGGCTAGCGGTGGCACGTGAGTGGGCAGGCAGCTGGCGAAGCCGGGGGAAACAAGATTTTACTGCTGCAAAGCGAGAACGTCTACAGGAGAGGTCCCAAGCTGCAGAGAGCAAGCTGATGTTTTCGGGTTACTGCTGCCGCGGGAGGACGGGGTGTATTTACCCTGCCAGGTTGAACCAGCAACTCCGGCGTGCCCCCACGCTGGGTATTAGCGGCCAGAAGACCTGGCGGTCTTTTCCTTGGTGACAGAAATACTGTACACGATCAGCTTACGGCTTTGAGTCCCGATGCAAGGACTGCGTTACTCGGAGCGTGGCGAAGCACCCACCACTCAGCAGGACATGCAAAGAGGCTGCCCGGAGCAGAAGGGAAGACTCTCGCTGTCTGCCAGCCTCCGTGGCTTGGATCAAAGGAAACTTCTGCTCGCCCTCCGTCATGTTATCACAGCCTTTACCACCTGGAGTGGCTCACCTCGTTCGGTGAAATTCATCCCCTCTCGCAACCAGGAATCAAGCAACGCACCAGCAAAGGAAAGCCGTGCAAGACAAGGAGAGTCTTCCCTTCAAGAACATCATTCCCAACACTGAAACGGCCACACGCATGCCCAATTACCTATTCATTTCAAGATCATTCAGGCGAGCAGAAAGATCCTCGAGGCGGTTGATTTGTTTGTGGCACTGGCTACAGTAAAACTCAAATGCTTCATCTGCGATAATGCTGTGCAGTTTCGCAGCGAGCGGATTGGTGCTAGAGAAATCACAAGGGTCATTTTAACAGGACAGAACAGACGGGGCCGATTTTCGTCCGTGGCTTCCACAAGCTGAGCGTACGTTGGGGTAGGGGAGCTTTTGGTGTGAGACGCGAGACTGGCAGTTAAAAACTTCAGGGCAGATTGCGTCACCTCCCCTCTTGATTTTAGAAGCCAAATCGCAGTCAATATGGAGTTGCTATAAATTAGCAGGACTTCCACCGCCTTCCCACCCAGAGACTTACAGCAGCTGAGCTTGGCTCATGTTTCCAAACCCCTGTGCCTGCCGGCTCTTGCGGAGGACCCCCCCGAGGGCGCAGGGAAGGCGAGGTGCATGCTTCCCACAAACCTACGCAACTACAAAATTTATTTTATACCACGATTTTCCAAGCAACCCGTCTCAGGAGGCTCTAGCGATGGTCCTGGTTTGCCTCGGTAAACGCAGAGCGAACTCGCGTACCGCTGGACCGGGTGCCGTGAGCCAGATCTTTTGGTCAGTCGTACGGTTTTCCAACGGGATGCTTTAAAAACAGAGCAGCCGTGCTGCTGCGGACCCTCCGCTAGTAATGCACGGAGTCAGATTTGCATTGCAAAGAGCTCCCCTTTGAAGCTAAGCTCAAAAAGGTGGTTGCGATTCAACCGCTTTCTCCTCCAAAGTGAAGCAGAGAGAAGCTAAGCAGCGGTGTTGCCTCCCCGTAGGGAACATCGTTTGGCAAGGGGACACGGAGGTCTACACGACTTTTAACAGCCTGGGGAGCTAACGGGTCCGATCAGCGCTTCATTTTCAAGCGCTGACGTGGAAAGCAAGCTGCTGAGGCGTTCACCGACACTTGGCAAACCAGGGAGCCATTTCCCTCACCTGACATGACTTGGGCAGGACAGGGTTTGGCCAAGGGATTCTGAACAGCCACGGGTTTGCGTTACTTTGGGGCCAAATATACGCCGCAAGTCCTTTCTGCAGGAAAACACGCTTCTGGAAGCCACGGACTTTAATCAAAGAAAGGTTAATAGTGAAAAAACAAAGCAGTTCAATAAGAGAGACAGGTAAAGGTGTGAGCAAACACAAGCAAGCTTAAAACCAAAAGGCATCGGAAAGGGCTGGTCAACCCCGTGATACAGATCCACACTGGCAAGTCCTGGCCCGGGAGAGGCTGAGTGCCGGGGACGCCCCAGGAGGGGTCCCCTGGCTCCAGCACCTTTGCGTAACCCCTCACTGAGGTTTTTGGGGGCAGTGGGGTGTCAGCAGCCCAGCCATTCCCAGGGTCAGGCCTCTGAGATTGTGCCATCCGTACAGTATTTCCAAGCCCCCTTAGAACAGGCAACGGGACAACAGTAAACACCAAGTTGCTCACCTCTTCCCATTCCTGCAGAAAAAAAATAAATTGAAAAACATTCCCCCTACCCTCTAGGGCAGGTTTAGACCCAGGATAATCATTATCCACCAGCAGTCACTTCAGTTGCTCGGGCTTTGCGCAGGGTAAGAGGCGACAGAAGCTTTGTGGCACCTGGAAGAAGCGATGGGCCCTTTTCTGGCTGCGCGTGAGCCCCGTTCGGCGAGTCCTCCTCGCCCCTGCCGGGAGGAAGAGCGAGCTCACCCGCCTGGGTGCATCGCGGGGCGAGGCGTGAACCCCAATCTTAACAAGCGTTAATCAAAACGGGAAAAGCAGCGTAGAGGAGAACCCGCAGGCCAGCCTGGCAACTCTTCGGGTGCGTGCGGATATACTTGGCCTCTGGCCGCGTTGGTCGCTTGCCCGCTGAGTGGGCGAGAGCTCAACCGCGCTGCGCCTCGGGGCGTCCCCACCTACCCCGCGTGGCAAGCTGCCACCCCCTGCGCCACACGCGGCCTTCCTGCCTCCTCCCTCCGTCTCGCGGAGTAACGTTCACCTTCCAAAGGTCATCGGTGCTTACTGGCACAGCACGGCGGCAGCCGAAACCGGTGCGTGCAAGGAGGTTTTCCTTTCAGCTGCCGTTTGATTCCCACCAAGCGTTGCAGAGAGGCTTCTCTTACCGGACGGACGTGCCAGGGAAGAGGTGGCAACCCAAGAGAAGGGATCGCAAACACACACGCAAGGACTAAGCAGGAAAACGCAACACCCCATAGTGTTCCCTGGAGGCTCTTGGTTCTTGCATTAGTCCCCCGGTGAAGATCTGGAGCCGCGGCAGGAAAATTTGTCGACTTTATTCCCACTTAAGAGACTCTGGTAACAGGCAAAGGGTGCGTGGTGATGTGACCGTTTACAAGCGATACTGTCCCGCGTATGCAAACCACAGCCAAAAAAAAAGTTCAGCCAGAACCAGCGATATCCTGTAGTTCTTTAAGATTTCACCACACTTACATGCACTGGAGAGGCAGGGCTGTGTTCAAAAAACCAGCACAATCTCAGAGAACGATCAGCTAAGGACCTTCACGCACGCAACAATAATCCAAGGTAAGGGCTAGACCTGAAAAGCATGAGGAACTCCTCCGTTTCAAAACAGAACCGCATTCTTTACTCCGGAGGTTTTGCAGGGTTTATCTGCAGCCTGTCTCCCTAGCAAGCCCCAGGAGCGAGTCTCCAGCGTAAACCACCACGAGCTGCGTGGCCACGTGCCGAGTGAGCACCTCCCGGCAGAGGAAAGATGCTGCAGAGCACGATCTCGTAGATAAGATCCAAGAGACAGAGCAGCAGAAAGAAGGGAGACGGTGCCCTGACAGAGGAAGATTTGAACACTGGGAGCGTAGGCAAGCTGGGAGCTGCAGACTGATATTAAAGAAAAAAATTTAACTGATTGCAAAGCTCCTTTAGCTAAGTATTTTCTCACCAGGAGCCTTCTGGACTAGGTTGGAGGCCCACACTCAAAAGAGAAACTCAAAACGAACACTAAGGCTGGTTTTTATCCGAGAGCCCTTCCTACGCTGCAGCACCAGTACAGCCATACTCGGCACTTCTGCACCGCGCAATCAAAGCGTGGATGAGTGACGTGTCCCTTTCACCGCAGCGTATCCCATCACATCAGGCGCTGGAGCACTGGTTTCCTGAAGCGATGGGTTAGGTAAGCTTTCCAGCAACACTCTGCTATCGCAGGTTTAGGTAACACCTTCAAAATTTGTACCAGCAAAAGAGAAAGTCAGCCCTGACCTGCAGCAAAGCGCAGGCACAGAGATTTGACAGTTCTTCCCTGTCAGCCCCGTGCAACCAGAATCACCCAAACTCTACAAAGGGCTTTGGGAAGCTGCTAGAAAACAGGCAGGCAGCAAAAAAAAAGTTATGACAAGTTTACGCTGCTGCAGAAAGGTCACAAACATCTATAATCCCAAAGGAAAAAAGTATGTTCTTGTCTCCAACACAAGCACATGGCTGGTAGGGACCACTCCTGCCCCGCGCAGAGACGCGCTGCCCGACGGAGGAACGTGTCCCCAGTGTTACCTGTCATCACAAAGACTTTGTGGGCTGCGGCAGCGGTTGATCATTCCAGCTTTTACTTTTTTCCCTTAGAAAATAAGCATTGACGGGTTTTGTACTGTCATACCAGCTCGGGCTGGAAAACCAGCGCTTCCCCGGTTTCAGACCCCAACGCAAGGAGTGCAGGAAAACGCGACAGCCTGCTTCTCGCTCCACGTATCCCTTAGGCTGCCTAGAGAAGGAAGGCTGCCGCAGCTTGTGCAAATCCAACCAAGCATCATATCAAAGCCAAAAATACAAGCGCAAGAGAGAAGAAAAACCAAGACGTGTCGTCCAACAGGACCAGGGGTAAAGCTGCATGGCGGTTTTCTCTAGCAGAAGGTTCTGTGAGGAGCCACATCCCTAATAAGAGCGGGAACGTGATGCTGTCCTGGACGCATGTGAAACGCAGGCTGCTCTTCCACCTGCTGCCAGGCTTTAGTGCCTCTGGATGGGAGGGTGGGCACTGTTTAGGAAAAGGAAAGACTGAGGGAGGCAACTCCTCTTCCACTTCCAAGCCGATTATCCCCTTGTATCCAAAGTTTGCCAAGAACCCCCTCTTGCAGGTCAACTGGTGAGCGAACCCAAAGGAAACAACCGTCTCACACAGAAAGCACAGGCGAAGACACTAAGCAACCGAAACCGGTTAAAACATCGCCAGCGCTGCGCTGAGCATTACCTGGGAGACAGGAACGAGGAGCTATTAAAGCTGCTTTCCCCATTACACAAGCTGTCCGAGAACAAATCTGCTTCATTCCCTTCTCCGTAATCCTCAAAATGCTCCTCTCCGCTAATGACCGTAACGATGGAGTGGCTGAGGTCCGAGCCCAGGGGCAGGTCGTGCGGATGGGATCTGTGGGAACAGAGGGGAAGGCATTAGAAGGTGGTCACCGCAGCAGCCATTCCAACTGCATCCAATACATCCGCTTTCCAAGTCATGTCCCCTATTTCGGTTGACCAGGCGAGCTCTTCCTTACAGTGCAATTCACCCTGTGCCTTGAACACCGAAGGGGCAGCCCAGGCACCACCGGGAAGCACGCAGCAATTTTTTTTTCCGCAATAAACCAATGCTTTTTCACGCAAGCTCCCCTGGCAGCCGCGACAAAGGATTTGGGGGCAGTCAGACTTGCAAGACAGTAGCCAGGGTTGGTGGCAAGCCCTTGCGCGACACGGACGCAGCCAAAAGCACGGCAGAGTAAAAGCTCAGCGTGTCCCAAGGGCACCCTAAATAGTTTTGAGTTACATCGTCAGCCTACGTGCCGGGCTCACGCTCATTTATTGCTGTATAATCCTATCAAGAGCCCCGCACCGGGGTTTAACACCGTAACCCCCCCGCCACGACACAAATCCCAGCGGTTTACGGGCAGCTGCCAAACCCGGCAGGGACAGACCCCCCGGCAAAACAAAGGAGCCCTTTCCCCGCTCCTGCTGGGAAAACGCCGTACGCGCCCATGACAACCTTGGAGCGGGGGAATGCTGTTTCATGTCTTTTTAACACTGGATCCAGAAGGCTGTAGTGCATTAAGCCTCAACCTAAACCCTGAACACACTCAGCACGGGTCCTGGGACGTCCCCTGCTTCAGAGGGGACACAGCTCAGCGCAGAAGTCATCGTTTCTGTAAGCACCTTTTCACGGGCGCAGCGTTGTACGAAGTCAAGCCACCGTGGCTGGTGCACCCGCTCTCAGAGGACCTTCCTGCCCAGGACTGCAGAGGTTTTAAAGTTAAGCTGGGGGGAAAAGGCAGGGGGGATGTGTAAGAACCAGGCTGTGAAAGCAGCCCGCGTGTTTATGAGCCACAGGTATGTGTTTTGGGGGGACTAGCACCGCTCTCCTCTCCAAAATTCAATGCTAAAAAAAAAAAAGAAGGGTTGCATTATTATAAAAACTGATATTTCAAGCTATGCCCCCCATCTTCATCCACTTGCTAGGAGAAGGAAAACGGGGGTATGACTAGATTGCTATATTAAATCAGAAAGGAAAAAAGATTACACACAAGCCATTTACGATAAAAACCTGCACCATCTGAAGGATTTGCCCTTATCCCGCTAATAAAAACATGTCAACCCTCCAACCAAAACAGCAGCAGATCTCTATTTAACCGCATACGAGTCCATTCCAGCTTGCGGGCACCCGCACATCCTCCCTGTGCGCTCGAGAAGCGCTGTTATTCCCGCAGCGGTATCCGTCAGAAACCCATCCTCCCCGGCAGTGAGTCAGACGCTGCACCCAGCAAACCATTGGCGAAAGCATTGGAAATCTCTCCAAGAATAGAAGGCAGGGGGGTGGAATTTTGAACTGGCAAGCAAAACCCAACCCTAAATCTCTAAATTTGGGGCTGTGGTTTGACAAGCACCCGTACAGAAGCAGATCTGATCAGGCACCTGGGAACGCTCAGCCAGGGATGCTTCGGGCAATAAATAGTAGGAGTTATTTCACATACACCTATTGGGGGCTCTAGCGGTCTTGAGATCCAGAGTCCAACTAATCTTTACCGCACCCAGCCTAAATAACCACTTAAGCTCAAACCATCTAAGGTATATTGAGCTTTAACAGCTACTGAAAAGCAGCGTTGAAGCTCTGGTTCAGTCCATCAGCTGCGCTGGGCGGATTGTACTTACTGACTGTCCCCTGGAAGAGCTCTGGGCATTAGAGGTGTAAAACTGTTGTCCTACCTGGGGTTTGATGGCACCAAAACTATCCCTCCACAGCTTGGGAATAGATTTCCAGAGGTTTCCGTCTCGAGCCTTCCAACTCTTCAAGACAAATGAACTTTTTCCTTGGTTTTTTGGCTAGCTGGAATTTGCGCCCATTTAACACACCTGGCAACAGGCACCACTGCGCTTGGACAGAGCACCCAAAGGACACCCGCCCTTCCCAGGCCTGGGAGTAGCAGGGAAGCCTTAAGAATAACAATCTTAAAAAAAAAAATTCCCAAGCGAAGTATTTTGTACCTACAGGCAGGTAAATCCGAGGCACGGCATTTTCCCCAGAAGACGAGAGCGCACGCAGGCTGCCATGGCCCCTCCAGAGACACTCCACTCGGTGGTCCGGGAGCTCCGTGACCGATTATATCCCGATTTAACTGTCACTGAGCTGAATGTGCTCGGGCAAGGAGAGCCTAGCCAGCTAATCTCATTTTTTTCTCTAATCCACAGCACCCTTTCAGCCCCGGCGCTGAGCATCCAGCAGCACTGACCGCTCACTGCATCTCTGCTGTCCCCAGATGCGATTTTGGGATGGGAGGGATGCCCGGTGCTTTCGAAAAGCAACGGGAACTGTAAGTACCCGAGCACCAGACCTGAGTGGTGCGGGTTCGGCCAAAAAAAATAATTCTGTGCGTTAGCAGACCTTAAGCAATGACGGTTCCGGAGGTTTCAGTGCAGACCGGTGCTCTTGGGTCACTATTAAAGGAGTTACTCCCTCCCGTCCTGCCTTCCCAGCATCCCAGTTTCGCCCCCAAAAAATACCTTTTCTTGCAAAATCTAGGAAATGAGGCGGGCCCAGGAGCAGTTTCGCCAGCAGCGGTTCAGACTCGGGGACAAAGATCTTAGCTCACGCTTCTGTGCTTCAGGCACAAGTTTAAAACTAGTTATTACAGGAGGTGGTTGCACATCAAAGGGCACACGCGTGTTTAGGTAAAACAAGAATACGGTGAGTTCCCCTCCTGACTTGAAAATTACATGTTGTATTTCTGGCTTAAGTGATAGATTAAAAACTGCAAGTATTTCAGGTGTTTGGATCATCTGAGAACTTATTTTAGAGGTTAAAGATGCTAATGAGGGTACAGAAGTTCTCCCAAGGCAAGCAACGATTAACTCAAAGAGATTGCGAGGCCGAGCTCCAAAACAGCCTACACATGGTGCAGTCTAATTATTATCATTATTCTTAAAGAAGAGCTATTTTGGTCTTGCATGAAGTTACAAATACAAAGAACAAACCAACCGGTTTCAGCAAGACAGACTCAGCCCACTTTATTTTAAATCCTCAGGCTGCGTTTGCCTCGGTTCTCGTCTGCTCCCGGTTCCTGCCCCGCACGGGGAGTTATGCTCCTCGCCGTTCCCACTCACCCATGCTCCGGCTCCTCGATGGGATCCGTGAACTCCGAGTGCACAGTGGAGTCGATGGCACTGTCCGTTTCTACTTCGTCGTGCATCTCGTGATGTACTAATGTGCTGGTGTCTTCATCCGTGAAGGTTTCGCACTCGCTGTACGTGCTCTCTGAGCCCATGTAAGCGCTGTCAGTCACCTCATTTGCCTGTTAAAAAAACACAAGAGGCAAGAAAATAAGATAGTATGGCTACGCGGTTTCATTGCAGAGCAGGACAAAACACGTATGGGGCAGGTAATTACTGCCGCGGTGCCTTTTTAAGCACAGAAATCCAACCTCCTAAATCCAGCGTGAGCCGTGCCCCATGTCCAGGTGCTGCCCTGTCTCCAGGCTCAAGGACCGAGTGCCGTCCCCGGGTGCACCACGGCCTTCGGGCCGCGCATGCTTTGCAACAGCGGCGTTTGGAAAGCAAATTACAGAAATATATACTAAATAAGAGTCGGAGGGAGGTTTTGGTGTGAGCGAGTATGGATTTGTCGAGTCCAGGAGGGATTACCCGCTGCTTACTCAGCGGTTCTGATCACCAGTGCTTTCCCCCACTCCATTTGAGGAGGAGACATTATTAATCTGAATTCTCTGCAAAACCCACCATTCAAAACTACCAGTAAGCCCTTAAAGCGCTTTTTCCCCCATCTAGTAATACGTGGGCACCTTCCATCCCTCAATAAAAAATAAACTGGTTTATAAATCTTCATTACAGCATCTAATTTGCAGGGACTGCAGCAGCAGGACACTCAAATCTCCGCACTTCAGCTGGAACAGCATCTCAAATATTTTGCGCTACTTCACCAGATCCGTTACCTGCAGCAGGCTCTAGGAAAGAAGCACGATTTGGTTTTTAAGACAGCACGCTACGAGCAGGGAGGACTGGGTTTTCCTCCCAGTTCTGCCCCTTAGGCAGGCATTCATCTTCGGTCCTGCCCGCCTGCTCGTACACGTGGGCAGGGATGGTCCTCCCTGGACACACACGGTGCTGAGCCTAGAACCATCCCGATGTTTGGACGGGAGCCGTGGGAGCACTAGAAGAAATACCCTCCTCAAGCAAAAGCTCTTGTCACCCATCAAAGCGCCAGCTCATTTCCCAGCATTTACAGGATTTCCCCAGCGCATCTCAGAACAAATCAAACCATTTTTGGCTCTGGGATCTCAACGGTGGTGGGATCCGTCAGTGCTGGCGCTGAGCTCCAGCTGATCCCGTCGTGGGATCAGGCAGAGGGACGGGAGCCCTCCTGCCTGGCCTCAAGAGAAAAAGATGCTCATGAAAAGCCATTTGCTCCATCTGAAGTTCACCCAACGGGATCAAACTCGCTCAGCGCCTGGCTGAACCCCCTCCAGCACGGCAAAGCAGAAGCCTTTTGAATGCAGGCACCAACGCTGAAGCAAACCTCTCTTCCTCTGCCAGAGAGCACACAGAGCCGCTTTCAGTGCTCTTCCCAAGGATCTTTCAAGAAAACCGAGATTTCTCAGAGCCCTGTATTACAGCAGCTGGAAAGAAAATGCACAGACATACCGTCCTTGCGACAGCAGAATGAAAAATTACGTTAGAGCTCTTCCTTCAAAGCAGGAGACGCACACGGCAGGATGGAAGAGTCCTGCTCGTTGCTGCGGACGTTGCCCTCCGGTAGAAGAGCAGCTTTTAAGGGCATGTGCCGTATTTGTATGGCAGGAGAGCACCAGACCAGGAGAGACAAACGTCCTGCTGCCATCGTGTAGCCTACACTTCGCAAATGCTGCTCTCGCCAGCCTGATTCTCCTCTTGGGGTAAATACTCACCCCCCCAAGAGCTCCTGCAGCTTTTCACTGGTGCAAAGCGGCTCAAGACACAACCAACGCCTCATTTTGTTTCGCCCACAAATTCCCAGGCTGCCTCAACACATACGAGGCCAAAAAGGGATAGCAAGAACTTGTACAGGCACTCTGAACACCTTGAAGGGATGGATGGAGAACAGCGGTTCCTATTCTCCGCGGACACTGGGGAGCAGAGCAAAGCGACCTAGTCAACACCCCGGCTTTGCTCCCTGCCGAGCGCTCTCATCAGCCCCTGTGCCAACTGAGCACACTCAGCTGGGCGATGGAGACAGACAGGAACCCCTCTTGTAAGCTTGGCTCAGCTTTCGTGGACCCACGCTGACCGAGGGACACCAGCATCTCTCCAGGACACCAGCCTGAAGTTAAACGCGACATAAACCTTCACAGAACCGGAGTCTAAAGTCAGCGTCAGGAACAGACGGGGTTGTTCAAGTGATTCAAAGCGAGCTGCTGCAGCCAACGTCATCCCTAGCATGGGAGAAGGTGGCTTTCACTAGCCTTCGAGATAAAAACAAAAGCCTCCTAAAACCCCCACCCACTTTAAAAGCATAAATCCAGCAAGACTACTTACATACCTAAAGCTGGGAACTTGCTTAAGTGCTTTACCAGATTTAATGCTGCACTTCCTAGAAACACCAGTCAGGTTCTTAATGCTCGAGCAGAAGGACAAGGAGGATTTGGAAGAGGAGGCTCGGTCTGCCAGCTGGCTCACGGACACAGGACACTGCACCATCCCGGAGCCGAGCCCAGCAGCTCCCCAGCCTCCCAAGGAAGGTGTGCTCGGGCAATTCGAGGGCTTTTCCAAGCTATCCGCAGCGTACGCCAATGTTAGGAGAGGGCAGGCTCCAGCGTATCGGACAATGTTGTGTTGCAACGCTGGTTATGTTTTGCTTTGGGGGAAAAAAAAACCAAAACATCTCCAGCCTGCACCTCATGTCCCCAGCGCTCGCAGCAGCGTCGGCGCTTCGTGCTGGGCTGGCACGGCTCTGCCGGGTGCGGAGCCGCGGGGACCCGGCGAAGCGGAGCGGGCCTGAGAGGTGACAGCAGCCATCCACGTCTGCAGATTTACCTGCAGGCTTCGAAGGGATACTTTTTGCCTGTTTGAAAAAAATATCTAATGCCAAACTGGAAATAACTTTGCTTACAGACTCCAAAGTTAACGCCACTGTGGTTTTTTTCCCCTTCCCACTGGCAAAGCTTAAATTTAAAGTGTACATTGAAGTATTACAATAAGCACAAAGTAAAGACAACTATTGCAAAAAAAACCACAAACCAACCCAAAACAAACCAAAAAACAAACCCAAAGAACCCCAACCCACAAGTAAATTGGTTAAAAACCACCATGTCATGGTCACCATTGCTGGCCCTCTCAACACGGAGCATAAGCAGGAGCTGAACAGCTCAGGGCATCAGAACATCTCAGTGCCCTTAGTTAGACGATTTCTCTATCAAATTCTTACAAAACTTCTTACTGACGGGAAATACCAGTACGGACAGGCTGAAGGAGGGAGCAACCCTTCAGAGCATTAACCATCCTTCTTCAGCCACACCAAGGATGTGCAGCGATTTATTTATTTTAAAAAAAAAAAGATGACCTGTAAGAGAATTTGCAAACTTTCTTTGTATTTAGCAAAAGAGAAGATTTTTTTTCTCTTGTAATACTAGCCAAGGCGAGACTTCAAACTCAAGAGCCCTATTAAAATTAAACCTACACGGTCAATGAGTTAAGAGGTAGCTGAAACTGTAAACAAAGTCCTTCTCCTGAGCACGAGCGTGGAGAACTTTGCTTTACATTTCATCACAGATTAAGTAACTAAACCTCAAGAAAAGATGTAAGGAAGAGGTACGCAAACAAGAGGACTTAGGTAAGGTATTACCAAACGCCTGATAAAGCGAAGCAAACCCAAGCCCCCGTGCCCTGGGCAAAGGTGCAGCGGCAGGTCGCAGAAAGCTCCGGTTTACGGCCTCACGGGCAGCTGGTTTGTGCGCTGACCCTTTAAAACCCCCCGGCACATCTCTCGTTTGGCCAAGTTTGCCTTTCTGTGAGCAGGCAGAAAGCAAGCGCTTCTCCCAGATTAAAAAAACCCCACGATAGACTTAAAGGACGTCAGAGGGCTTGGGACAGCCAGGCTAGGCTGCAAGTGCCCGGGGGACCCACCAGGAATGTCCCCACCACGTTCAGAACGGGGTTGGTGTCACCAGTATCAGTGTATTTAAGTTTTTTATCAAATAAAACATACCCTTAGACGCTTCAGGTAAACCTCAGACCTTAAAAGTGGGAAACACACAGAGCCTGGAACAGGATCATGGTTCGACTGAAGTTCTCATCCCCGATTCCAGCTCCTCCGTGGGGTATTTCCCCCGTGCCAGACCTGTTTGCTTTGGCTGAGCACGACATTGGCCGTCCGGGCACATCCCTGCCTGTTCGAAGGTGGTCAGCAAAATGCCGGAGATTTGAGAGCCCGGCAGCGAACCCTCCTGCTTCTAAAAGGAAATAAATGGAGGAAATCAGCGTCGCGGTGATGTAATGTGCCCTGATAAAGCCGGTGAGACGATGAAGCACCTTTAGGAGACTTCTCCAGCAGCAGTTGATCTATTCCAGGCATTGGATTACACATTGGAGTTACAACATTTAATGAAATGGTCTTTAAGTGCTATAAAAAACCATATTGATTAAAAAAAACCCGCTTGAGTATGAAGAGAGGAAAGAAGGCTATTGGGAGTCACATGCAAGGTCTAGGCAGGGACGAGTTAAGCTTTGATCTGTGACCAACAGCAGCTTTAGACCAAGCTTGGTGAGGTGTTGCCTTGGAGAGAAGAGCAAAGTCTGGCTCCCAGGGAAGTTCCTCCCAGGCATTTTCTCCAGGGCTGGTGCCCCGCTTGTGCCTGGAGCAGTCTCGGCATCCCGAAGCTCTGCTGTCCTTGGCCACAAACACTTGGAAACTCAGGAAGGGAAGCGGGGGGAGAGGAAAAACAACTCTGTTTTCCCAGCAAATGTGAGCCTATTTATGATGAACGCCAGCTCTGATTGCACGCAGGACAGACGGGGGAGACGGACTGGCTACAAAAACCACCCTCCAAGGACACCTTCATCTGCTGACTGTGGCCGGGGCCCCGGTGCCAGCGCCAGCGCCAGCCTGGGAACGCTGCCCTGTCTGGAGCCGAGCCAACGCCGGCCCCGCGAACGCCCGGAGACCCGCACGCCGCAGCTGCGGGACAGGCTCCGTCCGAAAGGAGAAGAGACGAAGAGCATCCCACCTGCTTGGTGCAGCATCCTACGTCGCAGAGGTAGCCCGGCACGGCTAACAGCCCTGCGGCATCAGCCTGCCGGGGAAAGGCGCCTGCCAAGTCTCGCAGCAGGCAACCCGAGCTTAAATCGGCTTTAAACCAATTTAAAGCCAGGGAGAAGGGACGTAAGTTGTGTTTATAGTCCCACCTGAGTTTACATTAATACAACCACCCCCAAAGCCCTGAAACACTCCACGGCAGCTCGGTCTCTGAGCGCCGGCAGCCAGAAACCCATCATCCCACCCAGTGATCCCACATTGGAGGCTGCCACCGGCAGCAAGGCACCGACCTCTTGGCCACAATATTTGCCTCTTCCCATGTATTTGGGCAACGTCCGCTTTTCCGAGAAGCCACGGAGCCTGTGCTCAGCCTAGGGTGAAGGCAACTTTCACAGCGCAGCCCCTGGAGTTGGGCTTTGAGGCTGCTTCGCTCGATAACACCCCTCAAAGCTGGGCAAGAGAACTGCACTGCGTCTGTTGGGGCAAATCGAAAACACCCAACCCCCCCAAAAAAACCCCAAACCCAAAAACCAACTCACAAGACACCAGATCTTGCAGACTGTCCTCAGCTCCCCGAAAGCCTACAGCCACCGTCCCTCCTGATCCAAGAGGACCCAGGCAGAGGACTATGAAGATACCATCGGATGCACACACCCCATGGGCTACAGGGAGGAAAAACCGCTCCTAAATACATTGCACACGCTAACATAGTCGGTAAGAAAACAGCAAGCGACTGAGTCGGGTGGATGCCCAACCTGTCTCTTCCCGGCACCTCCGGGGCTGAGAGCAGTCCCTGGGCCAGAGATCTGCCTTCCTCCCGAAACCCAATCCTTCCTCGTTTCGTGTTAGCACTCAAAACCCACCTGCGGACACATCGCCTCCTCGCCCAAGTCAAATCCAGCTCCAGGAGTGCGCACAGCCCGGAGCTGCCGGCTGCTTCTGCAAGGCAGGAGGGAAGCAAAGTCCAGAAGACGCCGGGCGCGAGGCTTACCGACTCAGGGCCGGTCCCGAACAGAGCTCCTTTTGTTCCCAACCTCCCGGCCTCTCCTAATGCACACTTCCCTGCCGTGTGACTGCAGCCCTCCCGGTTACGTGAATACCAAAATAAAAGCACGCCTTCGAAGCCCCACGCAACGGCCAGCCCAGCTCCAGGTGCGCACGCCTTCTTTTCCCAGGAAACCATTACCAGTTAGAAAGGTTAATTTTGAAGAGGACCTATAGAGGCTTCCAGGGGTTATCTCATCCTTCCTGATATTTCTGGTAAATATTTAAGCACTAAATGACAAATTCCTTCCTTATAGCCACAAAGAGAAGCATGAATAAAGCTTGCCTTGCTCACTAAGGGAAGATCAGGAGCACTTTGCTACTGATAAGCAATCACAATCGCCGTTTGGGTGACTCAAACAGCAATTTATGACACGCGATGACAATATTGCCCTCAAAGAAGGGCTGGTGCTTCGGTCACGGGTGATAACCGAGTTTACAAACACACCAACCCCACCGCTGCCCGAGCTCTGCGTCGCCCTCACCCAAGCAGCTGCTTTCTGCAGGCGCAGGAGCCCCGTCAGAGCCAGCGCCGCAGGGTGACCCGACCCGCAGGACCCTCCCTTCCCCGCGGCAGCCGTTGGCGTACGGAGACAAAGTCCTCGACAGTGCACGGTTTGTGACGTGCCCCTCAAACCCAGAAGTTTTGAGGGTTTTCTCTGTCCTTCTGTTTCCTCTCTAGAGAAAGTGCACATACTTCAAACCTCAGACTCCCTTAGTCGTGCCGGTCTAGCATAAACAAACTCAGTTCCTTCCCTTACCTTCACAAATCACATTTTCTCCGGGTTATCCTCGCTCTGCTCTGGGCCACGTCCTTCCTGAAGCACAGTGCCCCGAGCAGGACCTACTCCTCAGCAACACCGACTGGAAGCGTCTTGCACCTTGATAACCAGTTGACCTTCTGTACTGAGTCCAAAAAAAAGCAAGGACTCCTGATAACGAGCACGGCTGCAGGGGAGTTAGGCTTTAACCCAAGCTCTCTTCCCGGCTTCGTCCAGATTTGCTACTCAACTGAGCACATCGCAGCCCATTTGCTCTCCCAGCTCCTCTGTGTCTCCTGCAAGACCTCAGGGAAGGCGTAGCTCCGCTGCGAGGAGCCCAAAATCACACGTACCTACGGCAAAGCTAATAAGGAAACCCCAATCGCCGCCAGTTTTACTTTTCGAACTCTTATTGAGACACCTTTGCTTCCGCCGCTGCTCTTACCCCGCGCCCCAGCGCTGCGGTCCAGCTCCCACGTTTCTCGGTCCCACGCGCTGCGCTCGCGGTTCAAGGTAAGGCTTCAAGGTCTTCATCTTACAAACTCCTTCCAACCTGTTTTGCACAAGGCAAAACACTCCAACTAGGATCTTTTCTGAAGAGCAATGTAATTTCTCACCATAACGCTGAATTCGAGCCCTCCCTTCAGGGACATTGGTGCCCGATTTACGCTCCCATCCTTTCCTCTACGCAGTACCGAGTCTACACAATATATGAATTTCCTTGGTATTTTCAGGCTTTTTGTTACCAAGTTATCATCATGGACTGATTTTGGAGTTCAGCTCAGCAGTTTTAGTAATTCATTACTGTATTTTCTTTTATCCATACAAAGATAATACAGACTGTTCACTTGTTTGCTGCAGAAATTTGCTCTGCACGTGTGAACAGGACGGGCAGCTCCCTCGAAGGAGAGCAGAAAGGCTTTAGGGACAGCGGGGCTATTGCTCGGGACTCCGCGTGCTTCCCCCAAGGGACAGGCAGATGAACAGACATCAAACTGCATCCGTCACGTTTCGCTGTCCTGCAGTTCTGGCCGCCTACGAGATTTTGAGTGCAGCAGCTGTTTATGACAAAATTAACACCAATTCCAGCAGCCGACTCGAAGAGGGATTTGTGATTTTCTTTCATTCAGACACGACGATGTTTTCGGGTCAGCCCTGGGACCAGAAGCCCGCTGAGGGCAGTCCTTCCAGACAGAGGAACGGCACTGCTAAAGAAAGCCTGAGCCGAAGGGCGAAGAGCTGCAGTCTTCACGCCCTGCCATCTCATCTCCATCTTCCCATCCCCACCGCCGCTGCGGTGCTACAGCAGTGCCGGCGTGGCAAGGGACCGCAGACCTTCATACCTGCGTTAGGGGAATCGGGGAAAAGCCCGCGGGGTCCCCGGCAGAGCTGGCGAGCTAAATCCCGGGTCCGCCCCGGCGCTGTGAGCCCCTCGGGCAGCTTGGAAGCCTTTGAAGGCTGCTAAGCTTAACCCCGTCTGTTTAGGCTGGGTGGCCTCTATCAGACACCCGTCCGCCGGTAGCAGCGGTACGGAGAGGCAGAGGAGGAAAAACCTCATGTAAACAACTGGTGAGGATTGCAAATCAGGTCCACCACCAAAGCAGAAAACATGTACTCCAGATACTCTCCATGCACAGCTCTCTGCTTTAGGGGAAGGCAAATCTCTTCCCGGGGGAGTCTGTAATAAGAAAAGAGGGCTCAGAAGGTCCACTGGGCTACCAGGAGAGACAGCGAGTCTACAGGAGACTCGTACAACCACCCCACGTGGGCTCATTGCAAAACGCAAGCCACGAGGAACGATAGCTGATACAACCACCCCACGTGGGCTCATTGCAAAACGCAAGCCACGAGGAACGATAGCTGACGCCTCTGGGGAATGGCTCTTGCACACCGAAGCCGCGGTACGCCAGGCGCTCTCAGCAACAGCTTCTGCGTTACCAGTGCACAGCTGGAACCACACAAGTCTTCGGTCCCTCTTGCAGAAACTCTGAGCAGCTGGAAAAATCCAGGGACGTGGATTTAAATGGCCTCACTCTTGATTTTTGCCCTTCAAGAAGCATTAAATTCAATTGCTCCGCGTTGAAAGAAATTCCAACTTTAACAGAGGTAACAATTCTTTCAGCTGCGCCTGCGGACAGGCGGGCTGGAGGCAGCCAGGAGTACTCCCTCCTCCCAAAATGCACAAAACTAGACGTGGGACCTCACCAATGACCATTTTACTCCCCAGCTCCACTCCAACTGTGCTGTACAACTTGCTACTGAACATTTAGCCAGAGGGGACATACCTGGGGCGGGGGGGGCACGGACACAAGGCTTGCCGGGTGCCCACGTGCGTGCCTGGTTAGCGTTGCTGCACGCCTGGTTTAGCGCTGCTGTTCTGAGAAAGCAAAAATACTCCTCTCGCGGCTGTGCGCGGCTCAGCGCCGTGAATTTTCCCGGCTGCTACCGAGAGGAGCCACAGCGGTCGCCCAGCAGATGGCAACAGCCCTGCGCAAGGCGCCCAGCACCGCACAGCACCCTCCGCCTGCCCCACCGCCCCCCCCACCTCTCATCCACCGGAGTTTTGGCTGCCCCGCTTTGTGAAGCTCAAAAAAGGCCTTCCTACGACCTTGCTGGCCCAGGTTCCCACGGCTAAAAATCGGCATTTGTGCTATTTATTGTGCTCCCGGCCAGCCTTTAAGGAGAACAGCCTTGCACCGGCTCTGCCTCTCCTCCAGCCCACCTATAGATACACATCTCCATGCCCAATCCCACCATAACTCTGGCAGCACACCCAATTTTTGTGGCTTGCTTTCATTTTTTGGGAGAGTCAGCCTTCCCCGCTCTGCATCGCCCAAATGGGCTCATCTGCCCCCAGGAGTCAGGGCAGAGGGGACAGAGAGCTCTTGTCCTTGGGCAAGCCACAGCGGGCATCAAGAAAGCTAACTCCAAATTCACCTTTCCCCCCCGCGGGGCATCGCAAATGAGCCCGTGTACCTCAGATCCGAGTCACGAGCTTCATGGGAGCTTGCAAGGGAGGTGAGGATAACTCCTACCTTCCAGTTAGTCAGCAGCAAAGCTGCACGAGCCCAGGAAAACAGGCTCAGGTGTCTGGACAGACAGACTCCAAGCTCCCTTTACGTAGCTTTTACAAAGCAGGGTAGCCAAAACCGCTGTCATTATTTTTCGGGGACGTTTCCCTGCAGAAGTAGAAAGCAGTAAGCTTGTCACCCAGCTCCCCTGCAACCACCGCACTTCCACCTCGGTCAGGGAGACACAGGCAGGCGGGCAACCCCGGCAGGGCGATGCTCTCCCTGCTCCGGAGCAGGCGGAGAGGGGATGAGATTCCTCTTGCACGCGTGACAGCGGAGCGCTAGGGATTGCGATGAGCCCCCCGCAAGCAGAGCTGGACGCACAAGAAGCCACGTGGCTGCAGGAACCCAGGCTCCTGCGTTTTCGATCCCCTGCGAGCCGCTGTCTCAGCGGAGCCACGCAACCAGAAATCCTCTCAGAAAATGGTTTAACAGACAGACCTGCCTGTGGGATAGACCTGGCAAGGTGCAACAAGAGCCAGAAGCTCCATGCCACGTCAGGAGCCACACCAGTGGCTGAACGGTGGAAGTACCTGCCATTGCAAAGGTCCCTGGGCGAAGCGTCAAAGTTCAGACCTTGCCCCCTTCGAGAGGCTTTTACGCCCTTGCCGGAAGACGCAAGTGTTGGTTCTTCTCTCCGTAGAGCAAACACTTGCTAAAAGACACCAACGCTGGGTCCGCAGGGTTTTCTGCAGATCTTCAGCTCTCTCTGATGACAGCCACTAGAAGAGGGGATGAGTCACCAAGAAGAGCAACCTTATTAACAAAGAGAAGATATTTTCATTTCGACTGCTTAAAGCACTCGTTTACGCTTGTTTGAACAAACATTTAGGAGAAAAGCTCTCTGTCAAGGCCCCAACACTTGTAAGAGCCAAGCACTCAAGCCACTGCGGTTTTGTGCTGTATAAGGGGAACCAGAGCCGATACTCCAAATCCAGCAGCCACAATTTCTCTCAGCACCACGGCACAGCGAACGCAGCCCCACTTCTTCAGCTCACCTTTCAAACCTCCTCCGATGTGACGCGAGAGGAGAAAAGCTAGCTACTGCGCTCCCTCGCCCCATGGCCCTGCCAAAGCAAGAGGGGCTCACCCGTTGTCTGAAGTCCACCAGTTGCGTTTTGGGGGCTGAGAAAGAAGCTGTCGCGTTAAAGAAGCCGTTTAGCTGCCTGGTGGTCCCACGTAGCGGTAAGTTTTAGAGCTGTGTGCTCGCCATGCACTGTCTTCCCATGGTCTGGAATGGGGACATTTGAGAATACCAACTGCTTTTGGGTGGTGCGGGAGGACGACTCGGAGGAAAGGCAATGCCTTTGACTTTTGGAAGGGTGTTTTCTTCCCCGCCCCGCTCCTCTCTTCCAGGTGAATCCAAGCAAGGTGGAATATATATTGGGAAAGGCCATTTATTCTGTTTTCTGTCTTACGATTTTCAGAGCAGCTGCCTGCTGCACCTAAGGAAGAAGGGCCTGCCGCAGCCCCCCCGCCAGCTCCCAGCAGGTTGCTTTACACGACGGCTTCTCTCTTCCCCCCCTCCCTAAAACAGCTCAAGCTTTCCAAGGAACAGCACTACAGGACATGTGGAATAAAATGCACGTTGGGAGCTCACTGCTCAGCTAAACGAGAACAAAAAACCACGCACCCCAAGACGCCAATTTATTTTTACACTCACAACGCTGAGCGGTATTTCTCGATCGTGTTCTCATTTGCTGAACCTCTACAAAATCCTCGCAGGCTGGAAATTATTTTGAACCATGTATCCAAGACAACAAGGGTAATTCTTCCCCGGCATATTAAACGTAGACACCAACAGAGCTCTGATCTTTAGACGATTACCCTGAATTTAGTATAAGAATCCATTGACGTCTTTTGGAAAAGGAGATTTCAGGATTCATCACCTTTTTCCTTTGGGTCACCTTGTCGTTTCAAGGAAACGATGGCCCGGCAGCAGAAGTATTTCATCCCAGCGGGGCACGCACCCAGCTTGTTGGTATTCCTGCCCAGAATAGCTTGCAGCACTGACAGAGCTCATCTACGTTAAATTAGCCCTTAGAAAACATCCCTGCTCTGAATCTCAGAAGATTGTCCCTTGACGCAGGTCTGAGGAGCAAAAAGCGAAAGCCCTTGCCTGCACGAGCACTGCGACACAGACCGTCACAGCCTCTACACTGCTCAGTCCAGCAGTTAAAAAGGACATTTATGACCTTGTACCAGATAGAGAAAGAACGTGAAAGCCCATCTCCCTTCACGCCTTCCTGTCCCCCTTCTACCCAGCGATCACTGGCTTCTGCAACTGTCTTTCAAAAAGGAAAACTAATCTAATATTCCACACGCCCTTGAAAGCCTTCTGGGGGAGGAACCCGGGATCTCACGCTCCGAAGGCTGCGTTCATCCAAGCAGTCCTAAGACAATAAGCGACTCGCTCAGGGTGACGGCGCGAGTCCGTTGACTTCATCGAGAATGGGAGCCAGCAAACCGGCTCAAGAGAAAAACCCGCGCCTGGCTGGGAAAAGGGATGATGACCTGGTCGATTGTCAAACGTAATTTGTCCAAGTGCGAGCTTCAAGCCATCTTAAGTGACGGACCTGTGCTTCTCGCTAACGTGGGCAAGACCAGTCGCTCAACACCCAGTTTATCAGTAGGAAACTCAAAAGAATAGCTCGAGCCTTTTATCAAGAAGTCACAAGGCCAAAACAACATATTACAGATGTTACAAAGCAAAGACGTATATATTTGTATGCAAGTATAAAGGAGGCTGGGAGTCCCTTTGCAAGTAACAATTTATGTGATAAAAACATCCAGGGTACCACGACACAAGAGTCAAAAACCTGAAGAGGAAAGTTTGTGAAAGGAAAAGCAGAAGGAAGCTCTTCAGTCCCCACCTGGGACTAGGGAGCGAGCCGGAACTTCGCTCTGAAGGCACCTGCAGCGCCTGCCGCTCCAGGCTGGAAGGCACAGAGCAGGGACGGAGGAAGCCTGCCAAGCAAAGCCCGAAAGCCCACAAACACAGACGACAGGTCACGGTAACAGCAGCCTCCTTCCGAGCTGGGGAGAGCAATACAGGGTGTTACTGCAGTATGCTCCTGTGCTAAGGAAGACGGAAGGGAACTGAGGGACAGAGGCCGTAACTTCAAGAAAAGGAAGAAAACCGTGTCAGTTAAGCATCCTCGATCAAGCCCAAGAATAGAGAGGAAAAAATCTGAATTTTGTCTTCTGCTCTGCCTGTTACTGGCACCAAGTGCCAAGGTCCCACCGCTCTGCTGTGCCTCTCAGGTAGGCTCCAGGTTGGTACGTCCCAAAAATCAGGCTCAGGTTCTCCAACCTCCGAAACTCCAGCAACGAGACAAAGACGACAGCAGCAGGCGCCCTTCCCACGTTGCTGGTGTTTCACCACAAAAAAGATCTCCCTCTTTCACCCAGGGCACCATCCTCCGGCATTCTGCGAGCTAAGACAACACTAGCTGGGGGTTTTTGCTTGAAGACCAATTTTAACTTAAACAGCACCAAATGCTTGGCGCAAATTCTCTGGGCCAGTCACCCACCGGTCGAAGGATTTGTCTTTACTACATGTTAAGCATCTCCAAGCCCTACCACAGCAAACGCTCTTCTCCCCCAGCCAAACCCTCCGTGCTCGAGTCTCGCACTGCACACAGCTGACGTTTGCGGGAGTTAACAGCACTCGTACTTGCCTCAAACGTGACGAAGTCATCAAACTCATCAGGACAGGCCGGGGCTTCTTCCTCGGGGGTATATCCCATATCATACAACTGGCTGTCAGGATCTGCAGAGGAAAGTAAAAAAACCAAAAAGCATCACCAAAAGGAAACGCGCACCCTCAAACGAAGGACGGCTTTGGGAGACGCAACAGCAGAAGGACAAGAGCTCCCTCTCGCACGCACCGGTGCCTTCAGCTTTCAGCAAGGACCTCTGCTTCCAGGCATCCCACCGCCACC
Source organism: Gavia stellata (assembly GCF_030936135.1). NCBI lineage: Eukaryota > Metazoa > Chordata > Aves > Gaviiformes > Gaviidae > Gavia > Gavia stellata. Next base: position 17,826,191 of record NC_082611.1, on the reverse strand, counting down.
TCGGGCGGAAGGCAGTCGGGACGGCTGCTCCCTGGCAGAGGTCCTTGCTGCTCTGATGGGGCTAGCACCTGGATTTATCCCTACCCCACCATGGTCTCCATTCCTTTTCCTGGTTTCTTCCCTATCTCCGTTTCCTGCATCCTCTTGTTCTTCTCCCAGAAGGCTTTAATCCCGCTGTGGGCAGGGAATACATTAGATCTATGTGTGACAGCCAACTACCATGGGAACCGCAGAGGAAGCAGGCTGCACCAAAGCTTTTATCATCTACTGCTCCTCCCGTGGCCAGCCACATTGGGAGCCATCCTCCCAGGGGGACAGGAAAATGGGAGGTTTTCAAGGAGGTTTCTTAAAAAGAAAAAAAAAAAAAAAAAAAGTACTCCTCCCACCCCTAAACACCCATCTGCAGTGGAGCGGATCAGCATTTCTCCAAGCCCTTCGACGGAGGAAAGGAGCATAAATTCCCCATGCCGCCTCAGGCAACAGCTAATGCCTGATCCAGCACACGACCTAGATCACAGGCTAGAAACACCAAATCAAGATCAGATGCTGCAGTCCCAAAATAAATAGCAGGCTCAAAACCACATGCCTTGGAGCTGCAAACGTTGCGGCACTAGGTTTGTCTGATGTCGATAAACTTGGCCGGGCAGAGGGAGTCATAATGTCAATGCTCCTAAGGAAAGCTCGGCAATCGCCCGGATTTGGGGAGGGACAGGCTTTCCTTTTACGGCTGCTCGAGGCAGGCAACGAGAGCAGAGCTACAAAGCAGGGTCTGCCTTCTGTGTCCTTCAGGCGGGTGGCTTCCCAGCAGGCTGGCAGCACAGCCGACTCAAACGGCTCCCAGGCTCGAGTCCAAATCGAAGGGACACGTAAGTCGCATGACGTTCTGCTGCAGCCGAGTGGCATAGCCACCCAGACGGGATCATACGCAGCCTCCCTCAAAGGGTCTATTCCCTATACAGTCACAGCCAGGGCTCCCGCTTTGGGTCCATCTCCAGATATCAAGACAGGCCATTTTTCATTACGGGACCTGTACCGCTAGTACCACGTCAAGGGATTAGGGCGCAAGACAGAGTAAGGAGTCAGGCTTGCAGCAACACCCCTCCCACCCCAACACCCTCCCCAGTGCCTCCTTCAGCTGACCATTAAATGCAAACACAGTCAGGGCCCCAGGAGATACTGCAGCCACCGACCCGATGGGTACCGGCAGCCCGTGGGGGTGGGAGAAGCTGAGCACGTGGCACTGAGAAACGAGCCCTCCCCTAACCTGGGTCTGGGGCTCCCAGGGGTTAGACCGTAAATCAAACCTAAACTGCTTTTCCAGAAACCAGCATACAGCTGCTGTGCTCTACAGTAAGCACATGGCGGGGCGACGGCTTCATCGGATGAAAGGTGCTGTTGTTCGCAGTTTATGACTTCGACGTCCGCACTGCTTTCCCAGTTCGTGGCACCGCTGTGAGCTGTGCTTCCAGCTGCCGGGGCTTCTGCACGTAACCCTGAGCAAGGCAGCGAGACGCACGTGCAAATGCTGCTGCCCAAGCACGTTGCTCAAGGCAAGGCAGCCTCCAGCCGCCTCCTGCTCTAACTAACGGGTTTAGCACTGAAGTATCTTAAGACGGTATTCTCCCTCTCCTCAAACGTCACCCTGTCCCCACCCGCACAGCTCCACCCGTGGGTCTGAGCCTACAATCGGGAGGAGTTTTCCCATTAGTTATCCGTGTCGCTATTCTGGGATTTGCGAGCCCCCTCGCTGACAGCAGGGAGGACCGAGGGGATGGGGAGAGCGACTTGCTCGCTGCAAAGTCATGGGAGCACCTGGGAGCGGGTCTCACCGAGAGGAACCTCTGCCCACTTCTGGGAAAACCAAACAGTGCTCCTGAAAGGCAACCCAGGTCACATCAGCGAAACAGAGGGGACAGCCAGCCACGTCTCCTGCCGACTACAGACTGCGGCATGCAGGCAACGGCCACCTCCAGAGAGGTGGCCGTGATGCGCACGGGAGCACCCAAAGAGCCAGATCAGCTCACGGGGACACAGGCTGCAGGCACAGTGCCCAGGTCCTGTGCCCGGCCAGGGCTCTGCCCTGCGGCATGTCCCAGCGTGCGCCCCGGTGACGGCTCTGCTCTCCACAGCCTCCGAGCATGCCCCGGCGCAGCGCCAACGCTTCGTCTGCAGCACATCTGAATCCCCGAGCCGGCAGCGGGAAGACTCCAGCCACACAGCTGGGTGCTGGGCAGCCGCCAGTGCTTCCAGCTGCCTCATCTCGCACTCCTGCCAAGCACGGCGGGGGCAACCCAGGTGGTCCCCCCTGCAAGGCCATCTCCAGTGCTGCTGGTGGCACCCCGGGGCAGCCCCGGGAACGGCAGAGCACCCCAAAGGCAGCGGAGCCAGGCACAGGCTGCTCCCTTCTGCTTATTCCCGTATCGTTTCTTTTCCTCCTGCTCCAAGTGGACACACAGAAGCTTCCTGCTTCTCTACAGATAAAGATATTTATTCCGCTCATTCCTTCCAAAGGGACTTGAGAAGGGAGGATTTACAGTCAAGTGAAGGCTTCCAGTTCCCTTCGGAAGCAGGGGTAGAACGCGTGGGCAAGACAATGCACAAACAGCTCCCCGACATCAGCTGCCTCTCCTGTACAGCTCTCGCCCAAACCGAGCGCTCCTGGAGCCTCCCCAGCCCTTCGGGCGTTTCTCAGTGTAGGGGCGAACGTGAGAGTGGTTGCTCCATCTGTCTGCAGAGTGCCCAGCCCAAAGAGGGGGTCTCTGTGCAGGCAGGGTTTATTTTTACAGCAAGCTCCGCTGTAAAAAGCAAGGAGAGACCATTCGAGAGGTCACCTGCATCCTTGCTGGTGGCGTGGCCAGCTGAAGCCGTGCCCAGGAGACAGCACTCTCTGTTTCCACCTCCCCATGCTCCACGTCAGAGAAGGACAACAAACACCATCACAAACAAAGGTTGACTTTTCTGCTGGATTCATTCCCTCCCCCTCCAAAAAAGCCATATGGTGCTTTGTGTATAGGGAGAGTTGCCATGGAGAGCTTGCCTGCAAGCCTTCCAGCACAATAGACTGCATTAAGCTTTCAAATTCCTGTCCAAAACAAAAAAAAACCAAACTCAAGAGACCTTTGCCGCTGAACTGGCGCTCCCCATGTGAGGAGCACCATCCTCCAGGTGCAGAAAGAGGTGTATGGTGGGAGCCGGAGGGCTCTGCTAGCTGTTCTCCCCCACCGCGCCATGAACAGCGCGGGAGGATGGCTGCAGCAGCACCACACAGCCCTGCTCCAGCGGCACACGCCGAGCACAAACGCTCCAATTCCCTCTGCTCTTCCCCCCCTTGGACCTCAAAGCCAAATAATCCCAGGTGACACCCTACCCTCCTTCACATCCTCCTCACACCGTAAGGCGTACTTTCATCTCTTACACCCATCCCCGATTTCACTTGACCTCTTTCCTTCCCCCGATTTGAGAGCTGACGTGGTCAGCACGCTTGGAGTCACCTCTTTCCAACGCTGCTCAAAACCGCGGCTTTTGTCCAGAGATGAAGGCGTCATTAGGGACTGCCGTTTGCCCTCGCGCCTGAGTGCCCGTGACCAGCTTCTGGGGTTTCAGCTCTATCCATCACTCCCACTGCTAGTCCCGTTACGTCCGTGCACAGCCAAAAACCTCAAAGCTAAACATCAGGCTTCCAAGAGACCCTCCAGAGAGCCTTACGGCCCAACAATCTCCCTGCAAAGAGGCCACAAGCTGTATGCTAGCTCTTTTTCCTTAAATTAATTGCACTAATTTGACTGGAATAGGGAGGCAGGGTACCAGGCATCTGGATAAAGCTTTAGTTGAACTATTGTGGCAGCACTGTTTTACCAGGGTAATGCGGCTGACGTAGAATTTACAGAAGTCATTGTAACCAGTAAGACCAGGCACAGGTACTATCATCATCCAGTGAAGCTAAGGTGAATCTGTGAAAAAAAAATAGATGTAAAAAGCAAATTAAGTCTCCTACGAGGCACCTGCAGCATCCTTCTGACATCTTTTCCTATCCCTGCCCTGAAGCTCCCTGTTGCCCAGCGTGTGCTCATTCAAACCCCACCGAGATCATCACCTTCCAAGCTCATCGCATCGACTACACCACTCACTTGGGAGATGGAGATCTGGGGTTATAGAAATTTTGCCGCGAGTCCAGCTCTGACCAGTCAGCCACAGCGCTTTCTTTTCTCCCACACATCTGATTTTCTGTGTTCCCCAGTGCTGCCTTTGTTTCTTGCTGGCTTATGCCTCTGCACTAAATCCTGTGTCTCCCTCTGTTCTTAAGATGCCCTCATTCCTCCCAGCGTTTAAAAAAAGAAATCATTGTCCAAACAGTGCTATGTAAAGCTTCTGACAAGGAGCATCTCCGTCCGAACACATCCGCTTGCTCTCCCACCGATGGAGTATTGGCTCTCATCTTTTACGCCAACTGCAAGCCAAGGCCAACCTCTGTCCAGCATCCATCACAGAGCCACCGGCCAACTCCGAGGAGCAGCAATGCCAACAGCAGAGAGGCAGCCAGCTGCATGGGGACTTCTCCTGGACGTACGGCATACAAGCTGGAGAACAAGGTCCTGGGCTCTTCGTGGGGGTGAATGCGTGCTGAGCTCTTGCAGCGGCCGGAGACGCACCCTTCGCGTCTCGTTGTGCTGACAGGAGAATCGCTGTGCTTCAAAAAGGGCTTGGACATGCAACGGGAACCTGGGCTTTTCAAGAAACGCAACAGAGAGCAGAGCTACAGCAACAGAAGTCCCGGGGTACAGAAGGCTCCTGAAATAGATTCTAAAAACTGCTTTGAGAAGACAGGATTTCAGTGAAAAGGCACCTTGAGTGAAGAGCTGTGGGTACAGTAGTGACACACAGGTCAGAAACAGAGCCAGTTTTATCGGCTTCATATAGGAATGACCTAGAAAAACAGAGTCTTTCAGAAGTATTTAAGTCATCTGCCAACACACGCTGTACATACTGCTGCAAGCCACAGAGCCATAAACTCAAAGTGATTCAAACAGTATGGATTATGTGCAGCTAACAGACCTGAATTATTCAACGGAGGAATAAGGCTACGAACCTGCACGAATGGCACGAAATAGACCCCAAAAAAAGGCAAGATGAAGTTATGGTTGGCTTAAGAGAGGACAACTGATACAAACCCAACTCCCTTACTGGGCACGCTGCTTGAAAACAAGGTGGCGAAAGAGACACGCAGCCAAGCACTGAAAAATTACAGGCATTTAGGAGGATCTTGCATCCAGAGCAAAGAGACAGAGGGGAAGCCACCGTCCAGTATTTCCAGAGGCAGCTCAGGGTCTTGCGCTTTCACCGAAGCTCAAGCACCCACGCGTTGTTAGTCCCTGCAGGATAAAGCTAGCACCAGTCCAACCACCCACCCTTTTGCTCTCCGTAAGCGATCCAGGAGTACGTTTGTCATCTGATGCTCCCAGCGCTGATCAGAGCTGGAAAGAGCGGCTTTGGGCTCTCTGCTTTTCCTGTAGCTCAACCTGCTCCAGCAAGGAGACAACAGGCCAAGAGCACTTACTGAAGACTATCATTTTACAACCAAAAATTACACAACGGAATAACCGAGCGGCAAGCTCGGACTCCCAAGAAAGCAGTGTCAGAATTAAGGTTGCTTACACAACCCTCATCCGAGCCCCTCCTGGCTAATGCGCTTTAGCAGTCCTTCGTTTCCTGGGTATCATTGCTCATGGATCGGTACTTATCACATATTCCTTTTGATCCTCTTCATACAGCGCAGGCCCTCAAGCTTTGTTTAAACATACCATCTAAAGACATAATAAAAAGAATTAACTTCATGGTATCCAAGCACTTTGGAAGCGTAAATCTAGCTGCCTTCACTTCATCTCAGAGACCAGGTGAGCGTTGCTGCCTCCGCTGCAGCGATGGACCAGAGATAGTGGGATTTGGTATTGAGTTTAACATATGGGTCCTCGTTTTTAATTCTCAGCAATTTGAGCTGTCTTTTCAGTGTGTGCTAGTCATCAAAACCAGCTCAAATTCCTCCAGACTTGTGTCAGCCTGGAACAAAGGCTCACTGCTGGAGGTGTGGAAAACAAGGAGCAGGCTCGGGGCCAGCAGCAAGTGGTTCAGAGCCACTTCGTGACGTACCAGCAGAAAAGGCCGAGAGGCTGAGCCTCCCAAATAGCACAAGCTGCCCTGGTGAGGAGACCTCCTGATGTCCTCCATCTCCTTCCCTTCAACACCTCTATTTCAGGAAACAAAGCGGGATTTAGCAGCCAACAGCTTTATTCCCTGTTCCGTGGAGAGACTGAGGCAGGACCTCTTGGAAGAGCGCACGCAACTATGCAAACAACAGAACATCCTAATTTAGCTTCCCAGAGCACACCCAATGTAGACGCAGCCTTTGGGACATCTGGCAGCCGGGCTCTTGTCAAGCGTTTGAGTACACCGAAGTAGAAACTCTTCTAGATGCTCCACATCCAGCCTGATTTGGGCAGGAGCATACAGAAGACAAGTGGCACCTCCTAGATAAGATGGCCCCACAAGCAAAATATAATTAAAGAGAATCCTGGCTCAGGAGCCTGGATGCACCAGAGCTTTTGACACACCAGATAACCTAAGCAGAAACAAAGCAGTTTCTCAGCCCACTCACATCAGCTGGGGCACTGGCTGGATGGCACCGTCCCGCCACGAAGCATTTCAGCCTTCCGCACCCGCTCCAGCTCAAAGCTCCCATGCGGAAAAATCAAGAAATAGTTCAAACCAGTTCAATCCTCCCCAGCTCATGGTTTCCAGTCCCGTGCCTGAGAAATGCTTGCAATATACTTACCTTCAAGCATAGCTAAATGGCATTATCAATGCAATGCCTGTGTGAATCCAGGCACAGCTTGCCTGCAGAAGAACCCACGGCCTGGATGCAAGCGTTAGAAGAAGTCCTTTCAACACCTACAGCACTTGCAAATCATAACATGCAGACATTATTTGTCATCCAGCACTTGCAGGTCTTACTTGCCACTTCTGTCCCCCCACTAGCCATACCACAAGCTGAGGACAACTAATGCAAAGCTGATGCTAAAAGCCTTTTCAAAGCAAACCGCCGAGCCCTGGCAAGTGATTTGGATCAGAACCACCCACCTGCCTTTAGGCAACACGTGGATCTACGGGTGAACTGCAAGGCTGGCCACCAGCCGTACAGACACCTTCTACTCCAGCCAAGGCTCTGCCGTCAAAAAGTAAGTTGCAAAACCCTTAGTAAAAACTAAATACAGTTATTTATAAAGTGGGCAAAGCCAAGATAACAGGCTAGGTCCCGACCAGAACTCAGCCTGAGTTTGGAAGGGGAGGTAAATAAAATACGTAAGAGGAGACATTAAACTACACCTGCAGGGAGAATTCTTCCCAATGCGGCATTTCACAGTTCTGAGCCACCTCTTCGAAGCGATGGTTGTGTTGCTGAAAAACATCCTGTCTGTTACAGTGAGTGTCAAGCAGCCAGTTTGTCCTCCTGCTGCCGGCCATAGCAGAGCAGTTTGGAGCCCCTGTCCTCCAAAGGCCCTTGAAAGTTATGCAGATTAAAAGGAAAATGTTCCTTAAGGGCTCACGTGATTGACTACCCTTCCCTTTTTCTCCCCCCAACTCTCAACATCGCCGTAAAATCCCTTCCAAAATGAGCCAAACCGAGTCCCACGCATCACTGAAGAAGAGGGGAGCTGTACTTTTTAAAGTGCTGTTGCTCAAACTGGCTTCTGTAAAAGAAAACATTGCCCAGAGAAAAACAAAGGGAGGAGGGTCCTATAAGCTTGGGTTTTAATTCTTTCTCCGGCATAAGATTCCCCAAAGGGAGGAGGATGGCGTCAGAGACATCGCTCAGGTTGACAGCCCTTCCTTCCTGCCCTTATTGAGACACCGCAAACAAACAAGTGACTTAAGGCAGCACTCAGAAACCACGAACCCCACGATGCAGACACCAGCAGGGATCAGCGGTACCTCACTCAGAGCTAGTTTAATTACTAGCGAGAAATCAACCTGTAATAAACCTCATTTGGACAGTTTTCAAAGGTTTTGGTAACGTTTTGTTGGCTGGAAGAGAATCCACCACCATTATTTGTGCCCGATCGCTCTCTTGCAGACGGAAGGAGGACAGCTGAGGAACACGACTAGCAGAAGCGTTAGACCTTTTCAATCCAGAACACGAGAACTCCAAGAAGGGAACCGAGAGGCTGGGAGATTACGAACATGATGCTGCCCAGTTCCTACCGCCTCAACAAGAGCGTTTTCATTAGAAGTTGCCACATTATCTCTGCTGACCCCTCTGTAAGTATTGACTGCGTTAATAAAACTACCTGCAAATCAAAACAGGTTTCAAAAACAAGCAAGTGGAGAAGCGACGGGAGAATGTGAGTCGCTGATTTGGTACAGCTCTGTTCTCAAAGTCGCAAGAGCAGCACGGGAGCAAAGCCACCCTGCCGTGCACGCGTTGGGCTGCAACGGGTGATAGTAGTCCTTCGCTGCCGTCCTGTGGACCTCTAATCGGTGAATTCAGCACTGGTCACCTCGTTAGCAGGAGTCTTTCCTGTCTGAAGGAGAAATAAGCTGCCCAGGGACTAAACAGATTTACAGGGGCAATCAGACTGTGTGCAGTTGGAAAAGATGATCATCAAGGAGAAAGACATCTGAGGGACACACACACCAACCCAGGAGACATGGTTTGGTCCAGGCAGAACAGGCTCGAGATGAAGTGAGCCGTTGGTTAGTCAGGACACCAGGGAAAGGTTTCTCTTGACGTGGGAGATGCCCACCGGAGCCAGCCCGCCTGCTGCTCACCCATCGCAGCCCAACCCAGCGGCTCCGCAATTGGGACCAATTTCCCGGCAAAGCCACATCGCACGCAGCCTCTCCTGGCTGAGAGCGAGACCAGGAAACGCTCCGAAGAAACAAGCTTTTGCCACATCAATCTGTCAAGGCGTCACAAGGGTACACTCACCGCAGAGTCACAAGCCTCCAGGCCGTGACAGAGAGCCGAGCAGGGCTCTCGGAGGAGCGAAAGTCATAGGTGACTAATTATCCCTTCGTTAACAACACCAGATTGACTGGATTCCTAACGAGAAATGGTCTGACAGCTCCGGCTTGCCTGCCGGTGCAGAGGTGGGACGACGGGCTACTTATTTTCCTTGCCCTAAGCTTGGGAAGGCAACCCTACCTGATCTCCGGCCAGGTGAGGATGGCAGGAGACATTCCCCAGCTTCCCGGGTTGAGCCGAGCATTAATAATCCCTCACTCCGGAGGTAACATCCAAACCTGCGAAATCAAAACAGGCAGGACCGAAACCACCACCACCACCCATCTGGCGGCACCAGCCCAGCCCAGCCGTCTCCCATGCACGCCCCAAACCGCAGGCTAGCCCTGTCTCCCAAAGTATTAGCAGCAGCAGATGTGGAACAAAACAGCATAGTCCCGACCCAGAAAATAAAACATATGATGGAGAAATACCGAGACAGCAGATGGATGATGAGAAATGTCTATTTTCTAACAGAAGTTGCCTTTGTTTTCTTTTTAGTCATCACCTCCGTAGAAGAGAGCGCGCTAAGAATCGCTCCGAGGCTCTAATAAAACTGTTCTCTATTTTTGTATTGATCATCTCAAGAAAACAGGTAGTCCCTGCAGTGCTTTTTCTTCTCCTTTACCAGAGAAATGAGTTTTCTTTTGGGTGCCAAACTTAAGCCTTTCATTTGCAATCTAAACTCACCCCAGTTCGCCTTTATCAGGCTTGGGCTACGGTCTGAGGGTCTAAGCAGCCACCACAAGTCATCCTTCGTGAGGACCCAGGGAAGTCCCTGGTCAGCCCCTCCGCTCTGTAATTTGCTGTGATTTGCAAGAAACCTGGCTACGCAGTAACGCTTCCCCCTCACGAGGAATTGTGTGTAAATGGGGATGCCGTGGGCATTTAATCCCAGGTCAGCTGCTTGCCACGGCAAGTGAGGGGCAGCTTTGCAGTGCTATGAACCAGATTTCCCTCGGACTGCGTGCGTATTTTGGACCTGCAGCCCGTTACGCTCCACGACGGTGACGGGATGCAGCAAGATTTCTCTGGCATATGCCTCCAAATATTCACAAAGTAAGAATTCTCAAAATGGGGAGAGATGCTCGTGCCAATCTCCCATTTTCCAGGACCCCGAGGGCTGCTGAGCCTTAGCGGCAGCTTTACGGCAGCACATTTGAGTAATTCCCCGCCGTTCTCAGCCCGGAGCTGCGAGGAGGCCTATGGACACAGTTTCTCCAACACTTCTGCGCTTCTCCCGAAAGTAGGTCAATGCAGTATGTCATCTGCCAGGCTGTTTTTTGGGAAGCCACGCTCCCTGCTCAGGCACAGAGCACATGAGCCGGCCAGCTTCAGCCCCGATGTAACCCTTCACCCAGCTGCCAAGTCACAAAAATGAATAAAACCGATCGTTTATGTAAATTAAAAGAGAAATGCAAACCAGAAAAAGCCACGGTGAGCCAGAAGTGCCCCCCCATCAGCACCCGAGTCCTTTCCCGAGCATATTATAGCAGGAATAAACAGTGACTTAAAAGAGCTTGAGGGTGACGTGGGCTGTGCGGTTCTGCTCACCGCTGCTCCAAAGCTCGGCAGCGGGACAGGTTTCACAGTGAGGAGCATCTCCCCATCTCCCCAGCCACTGCTTCTGCTTTGAAGGGGAACAAGGAGTTGCTCCCGCTCATCCAAATCTCCCTGCTTACGTTAACGCAGGGAAAGTTTGCAGCCAGCATTAACCTTGCTGAATCCTGGCAGCTGCACGGCTGGAGATAAATAGTTTTGCGGGTGGTGGTTTTGTTCCTGGTTTTACTTAAGTAGTAAATACCCTTCCACCCAGTTGAGCCAGTTTGGAGTTATCCTTTCCAGCGCGAAAGTATTCCAAAACAGAAGATAAGCGTGTGTATGGGGAGTGCCATGCACTGACCTCCCGTCTCTCCGCTGCCATCACAGAGGAAGCGGAGCTGCTCCCGGCCCCACACCGGCTGCAGGAGAGCCGAGGAGCATCCTCGCCCTCCAGCCTCACCGCGCGCTCAGCGGCAGCAATGCGGGAGCCACGGCGGGGGTACGAGCGGCTGTTAAAAACAAGGGTGGAGAATAAAGCTGTATTTGTGAAGGTAGGTGTCCAAGTGGTACGGCTGTCCCCTTGTTTCCAGAGGATCTGGCAACAGGCATCCCAGAAAGCATCCCTCCCTTTGAGGCTGGGCTAGCAGCTGGCGACGTTGTACAAAGTTTTGGGGCTCCTGGGAGCAGAAAACTGACTTTTGGGGATTCCTGTGAGCGGAAGACCGACTTTTTGTCTCCGAAGACAACTGCGTGACGTGGGCTGGAGGAAGAGCCCTGGGGCTTTCTCCCGTGTCCTCCCCTCACTTCGGAACAGCCTCTAGGGACGGAAGCCGGGCTGGCCTCACACCCGCTCGCTTCTTCAGCTGTTTGCGCCTTCGTGCGGAGGACCTCCGTCCCGCCCTTATCCGCCTCACGCCCTGGGCACCAGCCTTTCACAGGAGAGTGCCTCTGTGCCCCCGGATACACCCGACCCTCTCCTGTTAGAGATGCTTCTGCAGGAGAGGGATGGAGAGAGACCTCAGGCCATTTTGACCGCAGGATACCACCAGAGCAGCTCACCTCCAGCACAGATTAGCACACACAATCCTAATTCCCCATCCCCTGCGAGCAGGGAAAGAGTTACGCAGACTCAACAGACAACCCTCGCACATTTTCACGGGCAGGCCCAGTGGTTTCCAAGTGTTTAAGTACCACTATTTCAAGAAAAAAAAAAAAAAAACAAACACCCAAAACAACAAGTTCAGTACTTCCAAGAAAGGCTTGGCTGCTTCTGGCCCTAGCAGAAGGGGTCACAGACAACAAGCACGTGGACTCCAAACTTAAGCACAGCAATGGTGCTATGAGCATCCCTCCGCACTACAGGGATGAGGAGAAGTCTGATCTACAAAGAACAGCACTACAAAGAACAGTGGGGGGATTTTTTTTTTCTTTTTTACAAGTATACATATAAATTTTAAAATGACATTTATGTCTTCATTCCTTTCAGGGGCAGAATTAACACTCATCTTCATAAACTCCTTATCCCAACAAGCAGTACATATAGTACATATATATATATATATCTGCGCAGCAGAGCAAGATGCAATGCAAAAAAAAATGCAGAAGACAATCAGAGCAATTTAGATTTTATTCTTGCTCATGAATCAATCTTGATTTCCCATTCAGGGCAGCCCCTGTTCCCTGAACGATGGCTGTACACAAAGAGGCATCTGTCCTACCTTTGGCCATCAAATGAGCTGTCTCCCTAATCGATGAGGGTTTAGCCAGGGTTAGGAACAGGCAAGATCAGCGGGAAAGTCTTCACTGCAGCAATGCTGCATGAATAAAGAGATCAGCAGATCCGATGAGAACGTAGGACGTGCTCATACCAGTGCCAGATACTCACCGAGTTTAGTCAAACGTGCACACAAGCTCTCCTTCCATCTGCTAAGCTTCAGTGAAGACCTTCCTTTTAAAAACCAAACGCCTTGAATATTAAATCGGGCTTGGGTACCCCCACTGCGAAAGCGTGCTTAGATGTCAGCAGTAGCCTGTTGCAAATACTACCATATTTCCAGCGTCAGTCTGGAAGAGAGATGACTAAAGATGCACACAAACACAGCCTCAGAAATAATTACTGGATTGGGAGTGTGCAAGGGAATGTAAAGCTTTGGCTTCTGGAATTATCCCCGTGCAAGGAAAGCTTTCATTTTGCATAGCAAAAGCCATCTGCAATGCAGATCCTACAGAGGGGAAGAAAAAAAAAAAAAAAAAAACAACTACACAAACCAAACAGTGGTTTACATTACCAGACGGAGCCAGATATCCAACACGCCCCGCGCCTTCAAAGGCTCTGCAGAGCCAGAGCAGATCCCTGTCACCAGAGCAGCAGCCAGCCGGGCTCTCCAGAAATGACTTCAGAGCCACCGCGTGCTATCTAGCAGACTCATACAAGCGTAAGTGGTTCACGGGCACCCAGAGCCGTGATCTGAGAGATGTCATCTAAGTGCTATCGGATCCAGAGGCGTCTCCGAGATGCCGGATCAGCAAGTAACCGGTGCGGCCGCGGGAGCAGGGAACGTTGCTGCTCCCCTTGCATCAAGGCTGCAGAGCATGACCTGCACGTGGGGTGAGCGACGCAGGGATAATTCCTCAGATCTGATTTTGAGAACTGATGTGCAGTTCTCTCTTGGCTTTATGCTTTTAAGATGTTAACGCTCACAGCCTTCATCCCAGGGGAGGGCTGGATATGTGCTTTTCTTTCAGGAAATTCCTAAATTGGCATTCAGCTACCAGGAGCACACCAACCACGGCGGGACACGAAATGCCAGTTGCAGAAACCGCAGCCTCTGCTCGGAGGATATACCCATGGAAATCCTCCCAGGGCTGCTCTCGGGAACCGAGTGATGCAGCCCCACAAAGACTCCGACCGACTCGAGTTCACGCTGCTGCCAGTTCCAATTAGCAACGGCACGGTGCTTTTACACAGGCTCTTTGCAGCAGCCTGCCCGCGCGCTGCCCAAGCACGCCAGGCAGCCCAGCCGAAGCCCTGACCGCCGGCCAGCCCTTTATTTGCTATTCAACACCCAGCCCTGCACCCGCCCCGGCCCTGCCTCGCTCCCCAGCTCCGCGCTTTTCCCTTCAGCCTCTCATTTGGAAAACTCTCAAATGCCTTCGGTAAGCTGAACATGCTCCTCCTGCTAAACGCCTCTTCTTCAACTGCACGGCGGTGTCTCCACTGATCTGCGGCTCCTTCATTCGGCACGGCGGCCGACTCCTGAGCCGGCTACCCCCCGAAGCTGACACTGCCAGGAGTCTCCCCCAGTCCTGCCCCCGGCTCGCTCCCGCCAGCGGCCTGCCGTCCCTGCGAAGAGGAACTCAGTTATAGCTTCCAGGTTTGGGCGTTGGCTCTGGAGCTGGATTTTTCCATCTTCCCAAATCCAAAGAGCTTTTAGTTGAAGCATTTGGAAAAAAAAAAAAAAAAAAAGATTTGACTATTTCCATCCTCAAGCCCTCCCCTGAGCTCACGAACACATCGATTCCTCAGTGGATGCACTGTCTGCTCTCGATGCACAGGGGCCCCTTTGTTCAGGGATCAGAAGCCAAGGCAGAGGGGACGGATGAGGCCGCCGCGGGACGGACGAGGCCGCCGGCTCCAGGAATGCACCTTCCCCTGCCTGACACAGCGGTTATTTGAACCGACGCCAACAGCAATCCCCCCGCGCACAGCGGGGCACCTGCGCAGAGCCCATTCCCAGTGGGCTTTTCTTTGGAAGGCAGATGTTACAGATGTTTCAGCTCAGAGCATGTGCGTGAATCACACTGTTTGTTCGCTACTGCTTTTGAGTTCGAGTAAGAGCACTGGTCTGCTACAGAGAGGAGACATTAAGTATGTCCTACTGGATGCTGAGAGGCCTCTGTAGAAAAAAAAAATCAGGTATCTGACACTTAAAAGGTTTTTAAATATCCTGACAAAGAAAGGAATCTGCTTGTGAGCACAACCCTTGTTCTTTGCTTGCATCCAGCTGTGGCTGATATTACCTGTACTACGTGTTTGCCAACTAACTCCCCCTCCAGCCGTTCCTGCATCCAGCACGCAGCAAACTACAGCTGCTCTTTGGTCCGGGCATCTTGGCTTCAAATTAGAGACACCACCTCACTACCCCCCATTCCACGGTCAGCTCCTTGCCGTACAAATAGACAGAGACATTACTCCTGGTCTGAGTTTTCTAAGTGGCCTGCGTACAATCCCTCGTACCCCTTTCTCACAGAGATGATCCCCGGGAGCTGTAGCTTCTAAGCGTGATGAATGCAGCAGTCACGCTGGCTCCCTCCCCATTTCTTTTACCCTGCAGACTAGAAAGATGTCCCGCCGGATCCGGTGGTAGCCAGGTGTACCAGGTTTTCCTCTGGATGGGGACTCCCCAGGCGTTACACACCTTAGCCGGCGTCTTTAAGCACGCTCTGTCACATACGCTCCTCCTTCAAATCAGTACCGTTACTGCCTCCGCTACATTATCAGCTTCAAGTTGTACAATACAAAGCTGTAAAATTCCACTTTGCGTTATTTATCATCCTTGACTCGCCGCCGATGTTTGTTCCACAGTTTCCCCCCTCTGCTTTGCTATTTACACATCGCAGGACTGGCCAGTCGTCCGGGTACCATTCACACAAGCTTTAAAAGCAGGCAAACCGCAACGCTTCGTGGAGCAGGATGGGGGGACAGGGGCGTCCCAGACGCCACACCACCCCGTGAGCAGGAAGGGCTGGGACACAGCAGGTTGCGAGGAGCTGAATCTGTCCCACCAGCATCCCAAGCCTGCCTCCCGGTGCCGTCCCGCTCCCGACGAATGGCTTGGAGCTGGACCCGAGAACTGAGCCCAACCGCCCGAGAGCTGTGGGCTCACCACCTTCCGCCGAGGGGAGACCCCGGGGGCCCTCCAGACTCCACCACCCAAAGCACTCTAATGGCAGTCATATACACAGGCAGCGGGCATAGATACATATATGAGGACCACATTTTCCTATTAAGCCTTCTCTTTGGGAAGGGTAGAAGATAAGGCAGCCACAACTGGCTAAGGACTCTCATTAAAGTCTCAAATCCAACTTCTGTAGCGTGCAAATCGCTTTGCTCTTTCCCCCCGCCACGGTCAGCATTACCTGGCCAGACAAAGATTACAGCAGCAAAGAAATCAGAATGGTTTCATGGCAGCGGAGAGGTGGCATCGTGGCTTTCAGCGCTGCCCGAGCGGTTAAACGGTGCTTTGCTCCGCAGTGAAGTTCAAGGAGTCCTGGATCAGCACGTCCCAGCAGCAGTGGGAACATACCTCCAACAGCTGGCACAGGAATAGGACCGCGGAGTTTAGTATCCTCCCTGGATGTAAAGGCCAACTGAACACGAAAGCAGTTGTAAGAAAAGCAGCTGACTTTGCTAGTTTTGTAACTGCACCTTCAGTTTGCCAAGCCAGACCGTAAGAGCTCGAGTAAAATCACAGCTATTCTCCACGGAGAGTCTCCAAGAGAGGGGGGAGAGGGAAAGAAAAGCGGAGGATCTTCAGAAATAAACCCGTGCCTACATTAAGACAGACACCGCAAGGTACAAGCTTACTTCAGGTCTCACTTCAGCGACTGACCAAAGAACTACAGAGCACCGGGAAACGCGGCAGAACTCTCTCTGGCCAAAAATAGGTCCAGCTAATTAACAAAACCTTGTCAGAAGGGACACCCAGCAGCAAGCATAACCTCTTCTTTCTTTACAAAGGGATGATCAATATTGACTGTCTCGAGAGCAGCAGCAAATCCGCAAGATCACTTCAATGTGAGCAACTGCTCAGCTGGCGAGACCCAGAGAAACTCTCCCTACCCTACCCTGGGTTTCTTTTAGAGCTGTTTAATGTTGTGCAGCATTAGAGAGCTCTGCCTTTCTCAACCACTGTAATAAATACATCTCAATCTCTTTCAAGTTTAATAAATAGAGATCCTAAAAGCTTTGACTGGATCTGCTTTTTCCATTTAATTAATATAACACAATACCAGAGCAATTAATTATTGAAGAGAAATACAAGCCAGAGCTCTCACAAACACACTCTACTCCAGCAGCAGTTTATTACAAATTAATAGCATGCTGCATTTCCTCCTGCACCACGAGAACGGGCAATCAGCCGCACTCCCAAGCTACCCCAGCCACAAAAACTTCCGAGCCGCCATAAAACACTACAATCCCGAGCACAAATAAGCTGGGGGTGGGAGGAGGGAGCAGAAGGGATGGGCAACCGACAGAAAAACAGAAGTCACTTCTACTTTGAGGGTTTTCTACTCGTGAAACAACATGGTTTGTATAGGACTGATGGGTCTTTTCACATCTTTGATGTATCAGTGCTCAAAAGCACGCTCCGTGTGCAAGGCTGACAACACGGTGCATGTTCACTGCTGCATGAAAGCAACGCTGAAATTTAAGATAAGCGTTGCTGTGAACAGAACTGATTAACGTGCAAGTATGATAATTCATATTTGCACATTTAAAGTTACATCTGCTCAGCGGGCAGCTTCCAATATGTTTCACACCCTGCCCTTAAGAAGACGCTTGCACCAAAATGACCCTTTAACACTCATACTAGAGAAGAATCCTGAATTGAAAAAAACAACGTATTTTCACAGAATTACTAAGGTTGGAAAAGACCTGTAAGATCATCAAGTCCAACCATCAACCAACGCCACCATGCCCATTAAACCATGTCCCATGGTGCCACGTCCACACGTTCCTTCAACACCTCCAGCGATGGTGACTCCACCACCTCCTTGGGCAGTCCGTTCCAGTGCTTAAGAACCCTTTACAGTGAAGAACTTTTTCCTAATATCCAGCCTGAACCTCACCTGGCGCAACTTGAGGCCGTTTCCTCTTGTCCTGTCGCTTGTCACTTGGGAGAAGAGACCAACACCCACCTCACCACAACCCCCTTTCAGGTAGTTGGAGAGAGCGATGAGGTCTCCCCTCAGCCTCCTCTTCTCCAGACTGAACAACCCCAGCTCCCTCAGCCGCTCCTCATCAGACTTGTGCTCCAGACCCCTCACCAGCTCCGTCGCCCTTCTCTGGACACGCTCCAGCACCTCAAGGTCCTTCTTGTAGTGAGGGGCCCAACACTGAACACAGCATTCAAGGTGAATTCAAAGAAGCTGAAAAGCCAGCCAGCCAGAAGGATACTGCACATTTCACCAAGCTATTGCTCTGGAAGCACTCCCAACAAGCCCGTCAAGAGCGACACGGGGATTGTCACGGGCCCGTTTTGGGGGCCTGTTTAAAGATCACCCGCCAGTCAGCGAGTTCAAAACTCTCGCTTAATGTGCTGCTTGCTAGAAATCATCTGAGCACCTTGATCCTCCAAATAGTTGGAGTGAAGGCAAATGCATTCGCACCCAGAGTTCGGAAGACGTTACGCTCCGCAGCAGACAGACAGACATCTCCAGCAGCGCGTCAGCCAAGAGCCGCTCCTCTGTCAGAGCGGCAAACCCCCACGAAACCACAGATGAGAGCAGACACCAAACCAGGAGGGATTTTCCCTCGATGGCTTTTCTGTTTCCAACATAAATTTAGGAAGGAACTTTCCCGATAAACAGGAAAACATGCAACCAGCACCGCAACTGCTGCACCACCTTTTTCAACTCTATTCTTAAATGCACCTGACCTCTCCCCCTTCCTCTCCGCCCAACAGAGTAGTGACTTTCAGAAAACCAAACCCAGTTGGTTTTCACCAAGCGACTTCTCAGCTCCGTTAACCCCCGTGGAGTTAAATTTGGCGTTAAATTTAGCGTCTCCCTGTCCTCCCTCGCAGCACAGTGGCAAACTCACCTCCATTTTTGATAGCTCTGATCCCCCGATGGAAATCTTCGAAGCTGATGACTCCAAGTCCGCTCGGATCGAGGTACTTCGTTAGGTCCTTTACCTGCAACCACAAAAAGCAGTGTTACCCGCAGAGCCCTTTGGGGTGATAGTTATCTTCCATCAGAGAAGCACCTTGTAACAAATTTTAGCTCCTTACAAGAAAAAGATTTCCGCTAACGGCAGGGAATTTCTTAAACCGACACCAAGCTGCGGCCGTTCTCCTTGAAGGGAACGTAAGTAATCAGTACAAAAGGGTTAATTAATACTTGGCTGGTGCTGAAAATGATTGCTGAATTTTGAAACACAGGTTAGGGCAGTATTTCTTGCAATACGGTCCTTCTCCGCCAGGGATTTGTTTATTTATATGTTTTTTAAAGAGGTCCTATGTTAACTGGGAAAACTCAGTAATAGGCTGCCAAGTAGGAGGGCCCAGTTAAGAGGGTTCGGTGATAATGAACTGCTCCACGTTACAAATTTAAACCATATAATTGAAACATTTTCACAATTAGACAATGCCCAAGGGGGGAAGGAATCACGTCAGCTACCGAGGATTAGGATGCGGGTGCCGGAGCAGGCACACACGTGGAGCAAGGGACACTTTTGAGACCTGGCGAGGACGATCTGGGCTCTTCAAACAGAGCAGGCTACAGTTTTTGGGCAAAACCACGCTCATTCCTCATGGTCCAAACAAAGCGTTTCAAAAGGTGCATTTGGCTCCTTCCTTCCAGGCTGCCACAAGCCTGCCCTCCAGGAAACCCTTTACACCACTGACGCTTCTCAAGCTGAGACAATCAGGCATTTGTTCCGCTTTAAAAAAATGCAAATCCTCATTTTAAGGGATACTGAGGCATCTTCGTGTATGTGAGAGTCACATCCTTCAGCTCAGAAAAAAGCCCAAGAGGAAGCAGGGTGTAAGAGTGAAAGAGGGAATCGCACAATTCGCTCCCTACTCAAAAGCTGCCCTCGCCCCGCATCAACCTCTCCTCCTCCTCCTCGGCTGACACGCAGGAGGAAGTCTTCAGGCAGTCCGCTGTGCTGGATTTGTTCAGCTCTCGGGAGCACAACCGGTTGCCCTTTGACTCACTCGGGAGATCTCTCGGTTTTGGTTTGTTCTTGGGGAAAAAGATGGTGAATCACCAAACCTCTCCTCCCAGGGAAGGAAGCCTCCTAACTAAGAGGAGATTTAACATCTGATGGTGCGGAGGACAACCGAGCTCAGCCACGGTGCTCAGAGCTGCCTGACTTATTAGGCATCAGCAGGGGGATTTGTTTGCTTTCTTGTTGTTTTGTTTTTCTTAAAGCCAGGTTTGTGTTCATACAAGAAAAATCACATCTGCGACACAAAATCACAGAATCACTAAGGCTGGAAAAGACCTGTAAGATCATCAAGTCCAACCACCAACCCAACCCCACCATGCCCACTAAACCATGTCCCGCAGTGCCACGTCCACATGTTCCTTCAACACCTCCAGTGATGGTGACTCCACCACCTCCCTGGGCAGCCTCTTCCAGTGTCTCAACACTCTCTCCGTAAAGAAATTTTTCCTAATATCCAGCCTGAACCTCCCCTGGTGCAACTTGAGGCCATCTCCTCTTGTCCTGTCACTCGTCACTTGGGAGAAGAGACCAACACCCACCTCACCACAACCCCCTTTCTGTTCACCTGCGTATCCACGTGGTTTCAAACACATTTAGGGGAGGCAGGCGAAGTCTCTGCTTTGGACATCCCACCTCCCTGCAGCAGCGGTGAGCACGCTGCCGGCACGGAGGAAACCACAGGGCTGAGACCATAAAAAAAACTTGGCTGTGCCTCTCCGGCGCTGCCACGAAACCCCCAAGCCCCAGCATGGCACAGGCCTGCCGGCTTACTCCATCATGAACGAGGAGAAGATAACACCAGCATCTTTTCCAGTTTTCTGGGGAACTTTTTCAGCAGATAACAGAACCGCTGAACTCGCATGGCACACGTTGACTTGGACGAGTCAGGCTTCTTGTACGTTAAACAAAGGTATTTTAGACTAATAAAAACAACTCTCGGGAATGCGCCGGTTCCAGTTAATGCATCTGGCAGCTTCTTTGTGTTCAAAAGCTGTAGCTTAATTTGTTATCTATGTATATAGATAGCAGAAACGCAAGTGACATTTAATCAGACTTGATAAGCCTAGAAGTGATTATCGTGACACACTCTGAAGTACAGTTTCTGCAAAGATCCAGCCACGATGGCACACGGGACACGCGGGCAGGGCGGCTCACAGCGCTGCCGCAGTGCGGGCAGCTTCTCAGGACCGAGGCGGGTTTTCAAGCCCTCCTGCCCACACCCCAGCAAGGCACCTCTCCCACACCGCTGCTTGTGCAAGAGCCAGAGCAGCCGGACGAGTATTTTGTTTATGTGAAAGAACCACCTATGTATTTAAATTAAGCTGTGGGGAAGGGGAAATGAGTCAAAATGTTTCTTAAAGCTTCACAACCCTGACATTACGGAGGCAAACAAACAAAAGCCACACAAGTGATGAAGCTCAAGCCCATGGTAGTACGGCTGTGCTGATCCAAACCCGCCTGTATGTGCTGTCCAGGCTTAAAAGGAACTCTGACCATTAAGTAACACACAACGCTCCTGTCACCAGACTGAGCGCACGTGGCCACTGACACTCAGAAGAGCTGACAACATGCAGAGGACAAGAACATCAGCAGTGCCCGTCTGGTCCCTCCAGCCTCTGCGAGAAGCTGCCCACGGGAAGCAGAGGCTGCTTCCCGTGGGCCAGCACCCAGCATCTCCCAGCACCCACGGCGACAGAGCCAGGGATGCTCGGGGGGACATCCCGGGCCAGCACCCAGCATCTCCCAGCACCCACGGCGACAGAGCCAGGGATGCTTGGGGGGACATCCCTGACCAGCACCCAGCATCTCCCAGCACCCACGGCGACAGAGCCAGGGATGCTCAGGGGGACATCCCTGACCAGCACCCAGCATCTCCCAGCACCCACGGCGACAGAGCCAGGGATGCTTGGGGGGACATCCCTGACCAGCACCCAGCATCTCCCAGCACCCACGGCGACGGAGCCGGGGATGCTCGGGGGGACATCCCTGACCAGCACCCAGCATCTCCCAGCACCCACGGCGACGGAGCCGGGGATGCTCGGGGGGACATCCCTGACCCAGCCCTTTAGTGCCCATGAGTGTCTGAACCTGCCTCCACCGCCTCTGGGGCTGCCAGCTCCAGAAGCTCACTACCTGCTCCCTATGGGAGTGCCTTCTTTTTATTCCTCTGCACCTATTTTCTGCTATTTCATCAACTGCCTCCCGGTTCTACCGCCTCAACACGTGGTGAGGTACAAGTTTGATCCCGCTGGACTATACTCTCCTCCCGGAGGGGTCCCAGCCTCCCCCTGCAAGGCAGCTGCTCCAGCCCTTTGGCCATTTTAATCATGTTTCCCGTACCCTCTTCCAGTCCCCCCCCCATCCTTTTTGAAGACGAAGGCCAGAACTGCACACACTATTCAAGAACGGGTACGTCAAGATCTTGAACAGTGCCAAACAGAGGTCCTCAGTGTTACTGCGAGACCCCCCTCCCGAGGCTCACCGTCTTCTTGTTCACACCCGGGCCGTCACGGCACTGAGCCGCAAGCGTTGAGAATGGCCAACGACAGCGCCGACATCTCGCTCCTGGGTTCTAACTACCAGCTTTCTCCATTTCTTCGTTTTTGATTACCAGGCTAAAAAACCCTACCTTATTAGGACAGTTGGAAAAAACCCCAAGAATTATGGCTCAAGCTGGTTTAGATTAGCAAGTCTTAGCAGTTCTGAAGTCACAGATTTGTTGCTTTTAGCCGAAGACTAATCTGCAAGAACAGAGTAATTAATGCCATGCTCCTACTAAAGTTAACGCTCTACCAAACTGCAATATTTAGCTAAACACAGGCAGATATAAGCCTCAGTCACTGGGAAGCGCCTTCTTTTGGCCAGCAAGAAATATTAAAAATAGAGGTTTTACTTAAGGTGTGTGTTTGCAGCTGGTTCCAAACTCTTCTCAAAGAAGAGCGAGCAGCTAGAAATGCAGAGCATTAAAGAGTCAAAGAGGATGACATGGTTTAAATAGCCGATTTAAATCCTGAAAGTGAGAGGTTTCAACTACTGTAAGTCAATCTACCTTAAACTGAGCACAGACACGAGCCTGCAGAAGCAGAACCGGTGGTGGGAGCTGCCGAAGGGGCCCCGCTTGCCCCTATGCCGGGGACAAGGCACAGCCCAGACCGAAGCCGGAATGAGGTCCTGGCATGAGTCCGTAAGGGATTTCTCCTGGTTAGGGACACAGAGAGGGAAGCAGATTGGGGAGGAGGAGGAGGGAGGTCATCTGGCATCTCAGCAAGAGAGCAAGAACTACTCATTGCACCAACCCCACCACCACATCTTCTCCTGTATTAAGGAGCTCTGCACATGGACAGGGCGTTCCGCCTTCCAAAACCAACAAGATTTGCTGCCAACCAACAGCCATCCCCAACAACCCCCTCCGACCAAGCCTCCTCCGAGTAGGTATGCCAGCACCGTGCCGTACCGGCTGCTACAGCTTCCCCACGACATGGGGCACAAAAAGAGCTTCCTTGCTTCGAGGCAGTGGAACCAGTTCAGTAAGTGATTTCGAGCCTCAGCTAAGCCGACGGTGACAACTCCAAATTCAAATTAACACAAAGGCTTGGCAGCCACACAACGAACGTTTTCCGGGGAGGTGAGGGATTCCCCAGCTGTGAGCAGCCCTGTTAAGCAGGCTGGAGGAAAAGGAAGCTCCAGACCTTTTCTCTTTATCCTTATGGATGCTCCACGTCTCCACCACATAGCAGATGGATTCAGCAGAAGAAAATAACCACTGTGCTCGTTTTAAGCGTTGATCTCTGAAGGAAGCGAGGGCTGCGCTGGCCGGCTGACACCCTCCTTGTAAGCCCCGAGCCTGCCAGAAGTTTTTCTTTGCATTCTGGCAGAGACTGGGGCTGAATCAGTTCCCAAAAAGAAATTCTTTCAAAGGGTGAAACGAGGGTGGGAGATTTTTAGCGGCCACGGCAGTCAGGCACCCCACAAGGAAGAGCCGGCGGAGCTGAGCTCCTGCAGTCGTATGGTATCTCACCCGGATGATGCTTCCAGCCTAGCCACAACCAGGGCCACGTCTTGCCCTCTGCACCACATCAGCTAGTTATTTGATGATACCATAGTGAGAATAGTAAGTCAGCATTTCAGTACTGCTTTACTCTACACAGACTCCGGAAGCAAATCCAAAGGAGACAAAGAGGAGGAATCAATACGGACATATTCCTGATAAATGTCCCCAAATACTCGAGGCAGGCCAGCAAGCAGGCTGCAGTTCCCACCAAGAACTTGGGCACCTGCAGTCTCACACATGCCGTGATAAGCAAAGACAGATGCTTTTGCCTTGAAGCTGCTCCCTCCTTTCCTTGGAAAGGATTCGACACGTGGTCTCGGTCTTCTGAGTAACAGGACAAGTGCCAAGGTAAGTCATGGGAAACCGAGCGAGGGTGAAGATCTGGTCTGCTTAACAGATGACTTCTACTCTCAGGCCCCCAAAGGGACCGACCACACGGATTATGTGCAAAAAGAACCCAGAGAGATGTTAAAGACCTAGAGAACCCAGAGAGCTGTTAGAAAGACACCAAGGGACCTGTCCAGATAAAGAACAACATGGCAGAGACTTACCAAAAGTCTGGATGAACCAGGCATCTGGCTTGGCATGTCTTGGCCACTCGAGCAATCAACAGGCACAGACCAGCCCATCCAGGAGAAAGTCCACAAAACCAGTAAGCCCAGTCCAGATTCTGACTGGGTGACACAGCATATTTATTGCTGGCTGGGCCTTGATTTTAGCCCAAAACATCAGATGAACCGTTAACACTACCACCTGAGGAAGACCTTCACCGGGGAACTCATTGCCATACGTTGACCTGACGGCAGCAGCCAGCGCTGGCTGGGACTTGCAAAAAGCAGCAGGTACCTGCAAGCGGTTCAAAACACATTCGCATTTCACTTATTAAAAACTATTTCTACAGAGAGGCAAAGGTTTAGCCTAAAAAAAGTGAGCACTGAAGCACTCAAACCAGGCCTGTGAAAGCAACCGCTCAGCACGAGGGCGGGTTGGAATTCCAGCAACGAGGTTGTGGTGGGCAAAGAAAATAAGTGGTTTCATGCATACATCCTGGCCGGCCCCTCTGCTGCTGACTGCCGGGCTCGGCGAGCCAGGCTGCGCACGCAAGCCCCCTCGACATGAACGTGCAGTTGTCAGCAGGCTGCAAGGCAGGGAAAGACCATCACACTGCAGGGCTCAAAAGGCGCAAAGCTCTGCTACGGAGGGATGAAACGAGACCAGAGACACCTTGGGCCCCTGACACCTACATGGCCCCCTCCGACAAACCCACACCAGTCCTACGCACTTCTTACCACCACACCTCTTCCCAAATTATTTATCAATAGGAAATTTTTCTCTCCTGAATGGACTACTACAGGAGACTAATAGGCTTAAGGACCTTACCCTTTTCTCTTCCCCTCCAGAAGAAATCACAGAGTCATTAAGGTTGGAAAAGACCTGTAAGATCATCAAGTCCAACCACCAACCCAACCCCACCATGACCACTAAACCATGTCCCGCAGTGCCACATCCACACGTTCCTCGAACACCTCCAGGGATGGTGACTCCACCACCTCCCTGGGCAGCCTCTTCCAGTATCTCACCGCTCTCTCAGTAAAGAAATTTTTCCTAATATCGAGTCTAAACCTCCCCTGGCGCAACTTGAGGCCGTTTCCTCTTGTCCTGTCGCTTGTCACTTGGGAGAAGAGACCAACACCCACCTCACCACAACCCCCTTTCAGGCAGTTGTAGAGAGCGATGAGGTCTCCCCTCAGCCTCCTCTTCTCCAGGCTGAACCACCCCAGTTTGTGGTCAAATTTAAACACAGAGCGAGGCAGGACCAGGCAAGGAAGCAAGGTCCACGCTAAACAAGCTTCAGCATCAGAAGGCCAGTTTCCACCCAGTGCCTTTGAGGAAAGTCTAAGGAAGGGAAGCAGCCAGCCCTTCGATGGGCAAGCACCCGGGGTACGCACAAGGGGAATCGGGTAACTGCAGCCCTTCACCATCTCTGTTAACAAGCCAGAAAGGTTTCCAAAACATTTATGTAGCTGCTTAATCAGCTTTGCACGATCAAGCACAGCGCATGCAGACGTTGCTCCCCACGCATCTGGACGTTCGGCTCGAAGACGGACTCTGAAATAGTACAAACAGAAAATAAAACTTTGCTTTTAATCCAACGCTGAGCTTTTTCTATCAGCCTCTACTTCTCATTTTCTCCAGCTGGATTGCACTCCCCTTCGCTGCCTGGATCTCTGCCCGGCTTGGTGCAAGGCTCCACACTACGTTAAACATGCCCAAAGCCAGCCTTTGTCTTCTGTTTGGCCTTAAAAAAAAGGCTGCTCAAACCACCTCTCCTCATCCGAAGTCTCTGGATCGCAGCAGAGTCTGGTTTCCAAGGACCTGTTTGCAGACAGCCTGCCGTGTCCAGCAGCACCGGGTCTGCCTGCTTCGTATGCCAGTAAGAAGGGTCTCCAGAAGGGACAACACGTGGGACGGCAGGAGCAGACCCCTGCCAGCCAGCAGCTGCTGCATGTGCCGGCACGCTTTCTCTGCCAATTTACAACTTGGGGACTTTCAAGCAAAACAGAGGACCAAAAATGTCCTAAAAATCCAGTGGGTCTTAGAGCCTTAAACGTAGAAAACTCATTTACATCAAATAACCAATTCTGGTTATACAGGGGCCCACAGAGCTTGCTTGGCTGAGACAGGACACACAAATCCAGGCACCTCTCACGTAACTCTGACTACCCTCTTCTGTCCGCAAGAAGCCCAAATCTGCTCTGAACACTTTATCTTTGGGGGGGGGAAACAGTATTTTAAGTCACACAATCCCTGAACTCAAGCAGAGAGAAAGCCGAGTGCCACGTTGGCATAAATGCCAAATCGAGGAGATTTTTAGCTAGCGATACTCTAAAGTGCAGGAGAGGGCTCACGCCAGATGCTCTCCTCTTTACATTTAGCCAGATCTTTGGCCTGAAGTGGTACA
Organism: Gavia stellata; assembly: GCF_030936135.1. Taxonomy (NCBI): domain Eukaryota; kingdom Metazoa; phylum Chordata; class Aves; order Gaviiformes; family Gaviidae; genus Gavia; species Gavia stellata. Next base: position 17,799,628 of record NC_082611.1, on the reverse strand, counting down.
CAGAGATTTAACAGAGCAAAATGTAAAAAATCTCTCATGGTTACGCAAAGGTGGATGCAGCATCTCTACTCTCCGCGTTTAACCAAAGGGCAGGAGCCAACATGCTAATTTGTTTGTAAAAACCCACTTTGCCTCTCAAGGCTAAACCCATCCTTTCAAGAAAAAAAGAAAAAATTAAAATGCTAATTACAGAAGTCAGAGTGGTTGTATTTTTTAATCTTTGGGAAATGTGCAAACATGCTGGAACTGCTGAACCTCCTGCAGCCAAATACCGGAGCAGCCGTGCAACTTGCCAAAGACATAGCTGTCCCTATACAGCCGTTCTCTTTAGATGGCACAGTCGCTAAATCAATGGGTTGCAGTGTGATCAGCTGAAATGAATTGATCCCTGTTAATGCAGCATTTGTCTGGGCTAAGTCCACATCTATCCCCCCCCCGTGCTGGGTGCTGAGAGAGCATTAACATGCCGACAATGTGAGCATAACTTAACGTTGCTTCATGCGATGTATTTCCCAGACTGCTGCTGGGATCTGAACCACAGTCACACCGATCCCAAAGCCAAGAACACCCTTTCCAGCGCTTCACTTCTGCGGCTTCATCAACGTAAACAAGCAGGCTGAGCAGAAGGCTGATAACTCGGGATTACGCTGGCTCCAGCAACGTTTACGGGAACCGACTCCGTAATTTGTTAAAGGATCTGGCACTACAGAAAGCAGGCAGAACCCCAGAGCAGGTTTCTATTCTGCTGCAATTACACCTAATTAACTAACCTTTAAAATACCCTCAAGGGGGCAGATCTCATTACAGGGAGAAGCAATGGTCAATTGTGAGTAAGCAGCGCAAGAGCTGCATTATTTATTTCGCAAGTGGCGGCACTTATCCAGGGCTGCTGCGAGCGTGTTGCTCTCCAAGCCCTTTCAGAAGCTCCAGGAGGAGATCAGCAGGCAGATTGCGTCTGGTCAAGTTTCTGTTTAAAGGTGCACCATAAGCAATGCTCGGTGAAGATGCTTTCTGCAGCGTGCATCCCTAATCTTGTGCCCACAGCCGTTCCCTGTCCTTGTTGTCACTTCAGTCCCAGAGGCTTCAAACACTGCAGGGCCCTCTGCTACAGTCTAGTACCTGAAACCAAGAATCGAGACATCTTTCTGAGAAGGAGACAAAGAAAAAGATTCAGCCTGGGTTATTCTCATCTCCTCCCACTACAGAAGAAGTAATCAAACTTACTATGTAAGGCAAAAGGGGAATAAGCCTCCCGTGGTTCTCCATCAGCCCACAAGAATTTAAAGAACTGCAACGGGAGAGGCATCACCCACAAACTGAGGGAGAGCAGCCCCAGCAGTTCGGTCGTTTCCTTGAAACAAACTGAGCCAGTTCCCCAAGGGGAACAAGCTCCCCTCCTTTCCTACCTGCCCAGGAAGACGATACCCTCAGCATTTAACACATCCACTTGCCTAACAAATCCTCCTTCCTCCTATTTGTCCAAGACAAAAGCTGCTCGGCATGCCATCGACTTTTTGATGCGTATCACCTACTTCAGGTAGTTTCTACACCAATCTTGCACCCAGTCGACTTTGGCTCTGAACCATGAGGCACAATGCCGCTATCAGCCTCTCCCAGGGTCCGCGGGCTCTTTCTGCAGGCGCAGGAAATACCAGAGGAGAGAGATGCGAATACTTAATGAACAGGAGAGTACTCCCTCCCCAGCAAACTGTTATTTTCCCTTTTTGGAAGAGGAAGGAAGAAGTCTCCAAGTCAACCGTGAACCAAGAAGAAACCCAAAGCTGATGCAGAGGAGCAAGTCTCCTGCGTTTCCCTCCCACTGTCCGAGTGCCATACGCACTGGGAGCGTGCAAAGGAAAAGACTTCCCTTCCAACACTCAAAAATTCAACAGGAAGAAGAAAGAGAAGGTAGAATTTGTTTTCAAGAGCTGGCCTCAGAAAAGCCTGAGGAGCCAGACCCTTCCTGCCCACCCTCACAAGAAACCAGAACAAACCAGTGCATTCTTTACTGAGAGAGCGGTGAGACACTGGAAGAGGCTGCCCAGGGAGGTGGTGGAGTCACCATCCCTGGAGGTGTTCAAGGAATGTGTGGACGTGGCACTGTGGGACATGGTTTAGTGGGCATGGTGGGGTTGGGTTGATGGTTGGACTTGATGATCTTACAGGTCTTTTCCAACCGTAGTGATTCTGTGATCCAGCCAGACCCTCGGTGCATAGCGTGGAGCCGAACTGCAGGACGTCTTCGCCAGCCCAGATTACCCACATCCAGCAGTTTTGGGTTTTTTACCTGCCGGTAGAAATTCCTCCGGTCTGTACTACGCAACAGGCATGAGTACAGGACCTTTTTGGACTAACGCTACCAGCTCCAAGGCTTATCTGCAGGCAGCCTTCACACCTCTACGCTCACCACGGCTTCAGGAGCCTCTCCTTGTCCTATTTCTAAGTGTGTTCTCAAATGTCAGGTATGACTGTTTCCAAACCGTCCATCAATTGTTGTCACTGAAGCGTAAAAACATATTTAAAGAAACAACTTCAAGGGTGGTTTGGAAACATTAGCAGGAACATAAGTTACCCTGAAACGGTTTTGAGACAAACTTAATTGCGTTTGTCTCAAGTGTTCCAGATTTCCTGTCGCTACCTAAATGCTCAAAGGCTTCAGCACTCTACTATAAACATATTCATTTCTTTAATGAAACTTGAAAAGTCTTCTTCCCCCACCCTCCAAAACATCGAAGGCTTTGTTTTTAGCTTTTGTTCCTCTAATGACACAGGGAAACCTGTTCTCACCCTTCCAAACACACAGCTCAGAGGCAGGAGACTGGATCCAAAAAAAAAAAAAAGGTTTAGTGCTAGGTTACTTCTTACGTAAAGCACATGCATTAATGTAGGCTGGAGCCACCCTTGGGGGAAGAGCCAAGCACCACGACCGAAGTCACCCCGGGCTCGATGGCTGCATCCTGCCGGAGCGCAGAACTGGGGCAGAAAGCCTACGCAGGACTTCAGAGCTTGATCTGAACAGACAAAAAAGCAACTCAATAAAACGTGCCAGGAGGACACATACTGAGGACTAGGCGTTTTAAGATGCCGATCGTTTTGCAGTGCCTGGTCTAGTTTCATGTAAAGTCCCCTGTGATAAACCCAAGTATTTCTGTGATGGGGGCTGTTTGGTTACAGAACGCTGTCTGGGCTTATAAATCCAGGACGGCAGCTTTTGCTTCTGTTTCCTCCCAACCAGGTTAGAAAGCAGCTCAACAAATCCCATGGCATATCCCAGAATAAATCCTCTCACTAGCTCGGGACTGGCTTTTACTAACTCACCCTCTCCAAAATACAATTTACAAGCTATAATCTCTAAAACAAGATCATCGTAACCCGAAACAGGAGAAACCTATTACTGCCAACACACAAACATGAAAGCAGAGAGTTGCATCTCTCGACTTGCTAACGCCGGGAATTTGGGGAGCACAAGCAGCTTCTCAGGCTGCGGAGATAAAGCCCAGGTAAGACACAAGCCTGTCCCCGACCAGGCGGCTAAATATTAAAGCACCAAGCAGGAGACAACTAACTCTCCTTCCCCAGCCAGACTGAGCCTGCCACACTGTCAAAACTCAGTTTATCCTAATACAAGCAAGCGTGATTCAGAGACCAGCAAAGCATAAAGGCTCATTTCTTTTTTAGAACTGCTTCAAATTATTTCCCTCCTTTTGGCAGCCCTTCACACAGCCTTCAGAAAGGGCTGTTTGTGCAAAGGCAAGTACACAAAGCAGACATGCCGGGGGGGAAGCCCGGAATGGTTTCTAGGCTCAGAGGTAGATTCTCAGAAGAAGGGAGAAGAGGCTGAGATGCACTGCATAGCTTGGGAAGCCCAGGACTTGAAGCACTGGGCTTACAAGCCTCACCACAACAAAAAAAATCCACACAGGACAATGTTAATGCTTCTCCAGTGGCTGCCACGTGCCCAGCTATCTCGCCGTGCCCAGCTATCTCGCCGTGCCCAGCACCCATCAGCTACTCCAAGCAAAGGAGCAGCAAGAGGTCTGGATTTTACTCCCCACGCTGCACCACAGCTTTGCAGGTCTCTGCCAGGCTGGCAGCTAAGTCACCTGCCCCTGTGCGCTGGGCTTTCAGTCCTACCTCTCCCACCAGCATCCCTCCTTCACAGAATCATTAAGGTTGGAAAGGACCTGTAAGATCATCAAGTCCAACCATCAAACCAACCCCACCATGACCACTAAACCATGTCCCGCAGTGCCACGTCCACACGTTCCTTGAACACCTCCAGGGATGGTGACTCCACCACCTCCCTGGGCAGCCTCTTCCAATGCTTCACTGCTCTCTCCGGAAAGACGTTTTTCCTAATATCCAGCCTGAACCTCCCCTGGCGCAACTTGAGGCTGTTTCCCCTTGTCCTGTCACTCGTCACTTGGGAGAAGAGACCAACACCCACCTCACCACAACCCCCTTTCAGGTAACTGTAGAGAGCGATGAGGTCTCCCCTCAGCCTCCTCTTCTCCAGACTGAACAACCCCAGCTCCCTCAGCTGCTCCTCATCAGACTTGTGCTCCAGACCCCTCACCAGCTTCGTCGCCCTTCTCTGGACACGCTCCAGCACCTCAATGTCCTTCTTGTAGGGAGGGGCCCAACACTGAACACAATCTTTCATTTGCTACACCTCCGCCACGCCACCCATGCTCTCAGCCTGCCCCCACAATGCCACCAAGGGACGGATGCTCCACGGAAGAGGTGCAGCTCAAAGTCCAAGAGCAAGTTCCCTGTTGCTCACCAAGGTCTCCAGCATCTCCCTTGGACCTTTCAGGGCAAGTAGCCTCCCACAAGCCTTGCTTCTGCTCTCTGCATCCTTCCGCTGTGCTCCTGCCAGCACAGTAGTCTCAGAGCTCCAAGTAGCCAGGAGGGGATTAGCTAGTTGCTGCATCCATTTAGCAGGCATAGGAAAAAAAACATTCCACGAGGATATCCAAATTTTACTTCCCCCTCCCCCTGCCAGCTGTAATCTCCTCATGCACACACAGCGAGCAAGACGAAGAACTGCCACTCCTCTGGAAAAAAATAAGGAATGGGGCCACGCAAAAGGGAGGCACCGGACGCCTTTTAATCCCTCTACAGCCAAAGGCGGCGGCGAAAGCCACAAGGTCCTGATTAGCTGTTAAAGCCAAAGTGGAACTGAACATTATTTTCCCATTGGAAGAGTTTAATTTTCAACACAGCTATACTTCCCCCAAGCAGGAGAAGGGCCCCTAAGGCAGCCCCCCCCGTTTCATGCCGCATTTGCTCGGGACCGCAGAGCTGCGGAGCAGCCGCGTGGATCCCGGTCCGGCACCGCGCCCCGCCCCAGCAAACGCTCCCCATTTGTTTCCTGCCCTTGACAGCTTCTGTTCTCTAAAAACCATTGGTTTGGGCTCCTTTTACCTCCTGCACATTTCGCTTGAGCCCAGTTTCCTATTGGACTCTGGCAAATGGATTTTCCGCAGGGCCATCGGCAGTCGGCTCCGCCGAGTCTTGCCAGATTACACAGCTCCCAGCACCGGCTCCTCTCCCTTCGGTTTTACTCCTTCTCAGGGGAGAGGAGTAAGCAGGAACAGCCCGGCAGTCTGCAAGCTGAGAACCCCTTCCAGAAGCAGCAGTGACTCAAATTCAACATAACGCTACTGGTATTTCACCAAGGGATATCGTAGCAGAGGGAACAGTAGCTCTTTTTTCTGAAGAACTACAAGGCATTATCAAAAAAATCAGAAGACTACCGGGCTGTGCACAACGTTACCTAACAGACGGACATTCAGCCTGTGAGCAAGCTGGGCTGCTACCAACCCTTGTACCACCGAGAGCAGCACCGCTCCTCCCCTACAGCACCAGGGGACATCCCCAGGGCCATCGCCGTTCCCGTGCCAGGACCCCGGTGGCCTCTGCAGTGCTGGTGACACACCAGAGCCAGGACCCTCGCAGGCAACACCAGAATTGGTGTCATTTAAGCAAGCACTCAAATTTGCGTCAAGTCCCACTGCCACTCGATTGCTTGTTTCGGATAAATTAGTCGCCTCAAGTAAGGTAACACTCGGTGAGCAAATTCAGCAGTTTGGTATCACTGGTACGTCTTTCCGTTACAAAGTTTTTTTGCTTTTACAACATAAGGAACCGGACGGGGAGAAGCAGCTCAGAGCACACCGAGCACCAAGCAGCCCGGACCCCTTCTCCCAAGCAGCCTCCACGTGTCGCGCTGCTTTAAGAGCGGCTTTCTCCCTGGAGAAGGGGAAAGACCCTGACCAAACCCAAGGCTAAAGCAGGCATCGACCCCAGGACGTTCACAGCCGTAAAGAAGCCTCACGCCAGCAGCAGTGGAGCCAGCAGTGGAGCCCCGTCCCAGACCCACAGCTCGCCGGGGCTCTCGCTTCCTCACCTCCATTGAGAAAAACCCCAGCCCAGCTCCAAAACCGCAACAGCGGCGCGCTGCGGAAGTACCTACCGCCACTTAGGTTGATTTGAGTTCTGCTCAGACTCACTTTCAGCCTGTTTCTCCCGTGCGGAGCAAATGCCATCCGCTCGAGCTTGGCCGTAGTGGCCGCTTGGCAGGAAGCTGTCCCCAAGCTGCCCTTGGTCGCGTTTCCTCCTCTTCCCTCCTCCCCTACAACCCACACGACCGTTAATAACTTGTTCTCTGCCCTGTACCAACTCCAACAGAGAGTCTAAAGAAGGGGAAACCCCATCGCAAACCAAAGTTTAGCAAGACAAGACAATTCCTGTCCAACTCCGAGCAATGCCGGAAGCCCAAGCTGGCATTTCCACTGCCCCATTGATCTTCGGGGCTATTCCTTGGGCTCGGATGTTTTGGGTTCCCAAAACAAGGTTCATGCCAGGCACCACTGATATTAACTGTGACCCCCCTACTCGTATGGAGGATGAGCTCCCTTTGAGCTTGTAGGTATCTTCCTGCTATCGAGCAGAAGCACACAAAGATATTAAGAAACAGTGATTTTTATGCTTTATGAAATCCATGATGTCCCTCCCGCTGCGTTCGGTTAAGGTCCTGTCTCTGCTGGGAAGCCTCAGTCCCGGACCTACAGCTCAGCAGCACCAGTGGCAAGCATCAGCCTTCAGCAGCATCCCGCGGGCGTTTCGCCGTCGTCACACAACCCGGCCACGCGTGGACCTGCCTCCACCTGCGTCACCAGCGCTGCGCAGGCCATCACAGCCCTGCTGCCGCCAGCAACGCTGCAGCGGAGCTCAGCGCGGACCTCCTCTAGGCAGAAGCATCCTGTTAAAGATCAATTGGAAAGGGCAATGAAAGATGCAGTGCTTTTAAAGTGGAAAAGGAAGGCTGAGAGGAGCTTCGGGGGGGTCTGCCAGACTTGAACAACTAGAGAAGCGTGACTGTCTCGCAGACTTGGTTTGGCTAGTTAAGCCAACAGCTGTACTGCAGATGTCACGAAAAAGCACCGTCAGGAGAGCGGCTCCGCGCAGCTGAACGCAGCTCCGAGAACACGCGCTACAGTCCGAGAGGAGGTGGAAATGCTTTTGGCATGTGGGACCACGGGAGTCATTGAAAGTACAAAACGCACAATTCCCCAAGGATAAATTCACTACCCGTGTCAGCAGGCACATTTCACGACGCGAACGCAGTAGCAAGATCTCAAATCACTACCTAATCCTATTCATCCTTGTGAAGGCGCCTTCCTGCCAAGCCATCGGCTCGGATCTGATGAGTCAGATGGCATTTTAAGCTCCAGGTTGTCGGAGCTCGCTTTCTGCCGCGTCCCTAACCGGCACCGCGCTCCCCTGACCGCAGCACGCCAGATAAAACGTGTTTCCAGAAAAGCACCGCTGTTTCTAAGGAGAAGCTCAGCAGACCCAATCCGTCAGCGTTGTACCCACGTTTTCCACGGGTGTTTGAATTTAAGCAAACAAGTGGAAGGAGAGGCCAGCATTTCGCGCTCCGGGCTCACGTGGAGGAACCAGTCCTGTGCCCTACACCAGGAAACCCAAGCAGGATTTTGGAAGGATGGAGCCAGGCAGGAGAAATAGGGAAAAGCAAGCTGTGGTCCACCTCCATCCCACTGCCTGCTCTCACAGGGACCGCAGCAGCTTTTAGCGCCGGGAACCCGATGGTCCCAGGGGAGAGGGGAAGCGGAGGGTGGCCCAGCAGATCACCCTGCCCAAGCAGGGCCATAGGCTGTGGCTAATGGGAAGTCATTTGCTTTGCAAAATCGAAAAAAAAAATTAAAAAAAGCAAGCCGTTGGGTTCAAAGCGGATCTCATCTGACAACAAGCGGCAAACGAAAGTCAAAACAAGAATAAAATTGAGAGAAATTACGTAGGCAATTGTTGTAATGACTATCAATTACTGGCTGTATTGAGTTACATAATGATATAAGCAACTCTGAAATGCTTTGAAAGCGTTCAGTTATAAGCGATACCAGGTCAAAATGACTCTGAAACAGCCGAATCGCCGTGTTGTGGCACAGTATCATATTCCAGTCAGTTAATGATGATGACCCCAATCCCATTTTTCTTAGTCGCAGCCTTAGAAAATACCCTGCTCCTGAGAAGGGAGAAAACCTCTCGTGAACCCACCTCTCTCTTACAGAGAGCAGCCCCACCCCGTGTGACAAACATTAAGCAAAACTTTGGAAGAATTTTTATTGCATAAAAAACCGACCCCAGGAAAAAGCCCTTGCCAGCATTTTGAACAAATAATTAAAAAAAACCAACCACCGAGAACCTTTAGTTGGGGTCCTTTTTACCTGCTCAGGCTCCCAACTCAGCCTTCGGCAGCAGCCACCCAGTACAAACCGGCCTCACAGCTGGGGATTACTGGGTGCCGCATCCACACCCCACTTCCCTGGAAATCCCGCGTTTGCCCCCTTGCCCATAGCATTTGCCAACTCCACAAAGGTGGCACTGATGCTTTTTCTTTCTTCTGGGAAGTGTGGGGGGGAGAATATTTCTTTATTTACACAAATGATCTCAAATTCTGGAGGAAGACATGTAACTTTTCTCAAAATCTGTAATTAAAATAAATCAACACCCCGCTCAGCAATAGCTGTATTCTCAAGCGGGAGAAAGGAAGAATAAAAAGGTTTCTTAAATAAACTGGGAGCTGGGATAAAGTTACCATCGCCGCCCTCCTCCCAGCCCGTGCAGACAAACCGTGCCTTTGAGTATTCACGGTCCTGCCAGGCTTGATCCAGCCCGGATAAACCATCAATCTGATTACGGCCACAAATATAAGCATGAAACATATCATCAAAAAAAGATCTGTTTGCGGTATGATACGCAACCCTTCCCAGCCGCTCCAGGAAGGGACGCCTTCGAGAAGCTTAAAGCCAAAACTTAGCAAGAGAAGAAAAAACCCAGGAGCACAGAAATCATCTCTTTATTGGAGTCTTTGGGACATTTACAAATGAATAAACTTCATTGCAAATCCCATTTTCAGCTAACCGGCGACCACCTCGCCCAAAACACATTACATGAAATATGTTGGCTTGGAAGCGTTTTAATCTCAGAGGGAGAAAGAAAAACTCCCGTCTTTGAGCTCCCGCAGTACACAGATGTGTTATTAATGACGATAAAACATCCTTTGAAGAGGGAGGCGGGCAGAGGCAGCCGGAGCGCCGCAGTCTGCGCCCAGCCAAGCCAGCCCCGTATTTGGGATGAGGAAAGGCTCCTGCCTGAACCAGCAAAACCAGCGGGAGCTTTGCCATGAATTTCTACGGTGAAAAAACTGGGCCCTCGGTCAAAGCAAGCAAAATATTTCAGATCCGCTCCTCTTGCGAAACACACGTACGCGCGTCCACAGGCACGCTCAAACCTGTTACACACTGTATCGCCCTCACCGCAATCCCAGCTCCACTCTCAATAGCGGACACCGAAGCCGAACAGCATGGAAAACCCCCGGAAGGTACAGCAGCGGCGGCACAGGGGGAGGCAATTTGAGCTTCACTCACGTTTACACGGCCTGCAAATCCACGCAAGATCATTTTAGAACTCTCTTTATAAGCAAAGCTAGTATTTCCTCTGCTCAAAGGGTGTAAGAACCCGCCCCGAATTTAAAAAATATATATATAATTGAGGTTTCCTCATGACAGTGATCCAAACTATTAGATTTCACAGGGAAGTGGGAGAAAACTAAAGGGAATAGGGAGGGCGTCCAAGATCAGACGCAATGTCAGCAACTCCAAAAGAAGACTACGCTGGAGGTAAGAAGCATTTGATCCAGGGGCTGTGTGCAATTCCCAAGGGATCCATCAGAGGTGAGCAGGAAAAGCAAGCCTGGATTCACCGGTGGAGGGGGGAGGAAGCCACTAAAAAGGTGTAGTTTGATACTATCCAGACGTCATTCCAGAAAGTAGTAGTACAATCAGCAAGATTTGGCAATTTAAAAATAAAAATAAAGCCCGCAATTCTCTGCAGCCGCTGTCTGGAGAGACGCCTGCCACCCCCAAAATGCGATTTCTTCCGCAGCACCCAGCTCAGGCTGGGCACCTCATCACAGAAAGCTGACAAGGCGGTGGGAGGTCAGAAAAGCCCAACAAACCTGATTAAAAGCTTCAGAAACCATCAGGCAAGGAAAAATTGAAAGCTGAATACGGAGAGCTCAGCTGAGGATTAGCTGATGTTGGGGCAGAGGAAGGCTGGTAGTCAAGGACAGGTACTTGAAGGATGGATGTGTTAAAGAAAGCAAAACAAAGCACATCGAAACGAAGCTTGAACCGATCGTCAAGAGGGAAAAACAAAAAAAGGCTGAAGATCTCTGTCAGAGCACGGAGGGCAGAGACGCCGTAGAGCTTGGAGTGGTCAAAAATAGGTTCGACAAACTCTGGGACTTCTCTTAATTGAGCAGAGGCAGCGAGATAATGTGGTGCCAAGAGGCTTTCCCACCTCCAACTGTCTTCTAGATCAAAACAAAACAGGCAAAAAACCCCAAAATGCCAGCAGGATGGCTCCTCCCCCGCCCCGACGCGACCCCGCATTTCTAGCCGGTAACAAATCTACTGAGAAAAGGCTTGGCCTGTCGCTGCAGTCAGACAGACCCAGTGCAAGAACGGGCAAGACGACTCATGGATTTGCCAGTTTAAAAATATCGCACAATGGCCTTAGATTCTGTACAACCCACAGAACCGCAAGACACAACCCTCCTTGCTTTCCAAGGTGACGGAAAAGTTACGTCAAGCGTGCCTCTACCTCCTGACTCGCCGTCTAAACCAACCTTCCTCCAGTCTTCGGTCACAGCCGGCGGGAAGCCCTGTCGCCGTTGCAGCACGCACAGCAGCTCCAAGGGGAGCGTCAGATCCCCGGTGAAGTCTAGGGATCAAGGGGAGGGAAAGGAGACGATAAAAATACAACGCTGTTATAAACTGCCTCACACGCTACCGGGGAGGGGAGCAGAGGTTTTGCACGAAAAGTCAAGCCACCTTCAAGACCTTTTCCCCCACCACCACCCCGCGTCTTCTTTACAAGTCCACGGAGCACCTAACGGGTCCTAGAAAGCTTTGTCAATGCCACGATAGTCCGCGTTTGACAACCAGCTACCCGTCGCAGATGGCTGGAGGACCGTCACGCGGCTGTATCTCCTCTGCTCAAGGCTACCCCTGCCTAAGGGATGTCATCCCCAGCTGCTGGGACCTCCGCGCCGTCCTTCCCGTACCCCTTTTCAGCTGAAGGTACTGGCGATAGCCTCAATCCCTGGCCACTTTTATCGTTTCAGAGGAGAATAAACTATCTTTAGCTTTCCATGCCTTGATCTCTTCTAGTCCGTACCAGCCCTCCACCGCCAATACCACAACCACGAAGCTCTTCAAGGCAGTCTTTCAACAAGCCAAGCTACTTAAGCAAAAAAACAAACCACCACCCCCGCGCCCTCACTTTTTCTACTCATGGCTTTCATCATGCAGAGAAAAAAAAAAAATCATAACAGAAATTCACAGTCATGTCATTTTTATGGACTAAATAACAGTTGGTCTCTTTCCTTTGACATTTAGCTAATAATTGTTTCAGCCAAATAATCTGACAGCACTGAGCTCAGTAGCCCATAAATGCCTCTGGTGTTTTAGCGAACGCTAAAAAGACAACACTCACTGCTCTCCAGCTCCCCAGCACATGTGGTTATACACACACACAAACTCTTTCCTTAACCCTTCGACCCTCTCTGAGCCCTGAGATGAATCAGCTGGCTGCAACGACCTGCTGCGCTTAAATTTAGGGGTTTGTTCCACCACCACCCCATGCATACCTTCCCGCATCCACCCCCGTGGGCAGGAGGAAGGAGGGGGAGAAGAAAAGGAAGCCTGGACCTCCTCCTCTTGCCAGGCAGGGGAACAGTAAGAGGACTGGAATTTGCTCCTCGTTAACTCCCCGCTACCTGATACCTTCATGAGCCAACAAACCTGGCACCTCTCTTGCAAGCTTCCCACTTCCAGCTGTAGCACAACCTTTGTTTACAGCTTGAATTTTCCTTTTCCTCATCTTAACACCATTTTACCCACCTGGTGATGTTCCTATCCTTTAACTTGCACCTGAGCTGGACTTCCATTTTCCAAAAGACTCCTTTTTTGGCCCAAATTACACCCGCTTAAAACAAAATAGGTCAAGAAACTTCCCCAGAACTCCTCCCTTTATTACTCTGCACATCTGCTGGGAGCTTACAGACCCCATCACCAACCCCTTCTCCTCCACACTCAGTGCACCTTCTTGCTTTTCTAAGCTTCAGGCTCGCACTAAGTCCTCTTGCACGCAGAGGCATCACAAACATTACTTCTACTCTTCTGGCATGCCTCCGCAAAAGGTACCCGGCTGCGTTCCCCGGGGTGCCCGGTCCCCGTCGGCTCAGCCGTCGTCACATCAACCTCACCAGGGTGTTCGGCATTTGATGTGCAGAACAACTGCCGCTCGGTACAGCGAGAGCTACAAGTCTCTTGCTGAAGGTATACGTATATAAAAAGCATAACGTATTTCAGCACAGACGGTATTACTGATAGCTGCGCTCAGTGGGAAGGAACAAGCAACTTTAAAGGACAGCCAAGGCAAGAAGCCTGCAGACCACGGCTTTAAGCTGGGTCAGTTTGAGCAGGCAGCGCAAAACCTCCCCGGACACCCTGCTTCGTTTCGGAGAGACCTTAACAGTTCGCAACCACTCCTCAGGCCAAGATCTCAAGGCACTTTACAGGCTTATTGTCGCACCTTTGAAGCTCTGGCACGATTCCCGCGTCAGAATCAAGGCACAAGGTGCCGCGGCGGGGCCGGCGCGGCAGGTCTGGGCTGAGCCGTGCAAGCTGCCGGCACTAACAAATGCCAGATCCACCTGCCACGTCCCCTGCCACACACAGGCGGCCTGCCTGCCCTGATTTCCCACGTACTTGGGCTTCTCCGCGCCAAAGGGAAAGGCGCGCTAAGGTGAACGGTCCCCGCGGGAAGCTCCCACCGTGCCCCGACGCGATGGCCATCACGCATAGGGTCTGCGAGCCTCCGCCGAGCGACTCGCACGCCGACATGAACGGACCGTCTGCTTCTGCTTTCTCTGCCGGCAACAGCAACGGGAGGGAGGCGCAGCAGCACGGAGCGCCTGGACCACAGCAGGAAAATGCAAGTCAGAGGCTTTACGCTGAATAAAGCTTCTCTCACCCAGCGGATGCAGGAGCGCGTTGCCGAGATGATCTTGTAACTCCCCCCCGGGTGCCATGACGCTACCTGGTTAATCACGAAACGAGGCAGTGAGCGGTATCGTCTGCACACGCAGTGCCCCTTACCAGCGACGATCTGACAACGAAGTTACGTATCTCCACCTTATAGAGGTATTTTCTAAAAGAAATGCCTCTATTTTACCTTTAAGAGGTGTTTTTACCATGAGGACAGAGATAAAAACCCCTCCTCCACCAAAACACTCCTTCACACACAATGATTTGCTTTGTCATGCCACTTTAACACACACACAGCGGCTACAGCTCGAGAATTAAAGCAGGGCTGCGGGGTGAGCACGTAGAAACTCTGTAACAATACCCGCACGCCTTAAAAAAATAAGTCTTTTTTCTCGTAGCAAAGCCAGCACAGGCCAACGTACAAAACATCAACAAATTCATTTCCATCCCCGGCACGCTGCTAGAGCTCTCTCCATTTTGGGTGATAGCAGGCAGCTTCAAAACACATCGCACCTGATCTCTGCAAGGAAACACAAGCTCACGGTGGTACGAAGCAGCAGAAAGGGGAAAAAAAAAAAGAGAACATGCTTTTAGGATTGTCAAACCCGTGATCAGCGAGCTACTCCACTCTCAGCACGGCGCAGCCAGCCCACGCAGGGACCCTCCGCAGCGAGGAGAGCAAGGAGCAGCTTGAGATCCCGGGATCTCGCTGCCGGTCCCTCACGCGCGGGAGCCGCTGGGATGAAGCCAACCGCGCTATCTATGGAGAACAAAGAGAGGGGACGGGGGCTCCCAGCGGCACTCCCGAGATGCTCTGTTCCCAGCAGATCGACACCTGGAAAACGTGAGCTCCGGCTTCGCACGGCTCCCTCCGCCCCTCCTGCATCCATCTGAGCTCACGCCTGCCCTTCGCCCGGGATGACCCGGCCGCTGCCCTCGCCCCCGTTAAAAGCCCTTCCGAGGGCCACCGCCATCGAGGCGAGCCGCCTTCGCTCACCGCCCCGTCGGCAGCCGGGGGACCGCCGCAGGCCCGGCCCGGAGGCTCCCCCCGGGTTACGCCAACCACAGGGCCCTGTCCCAGGGAGCCATCGACCCGCCTGCGCCCGGGGCCCGGGGCTCCTTCCCCGGGGGGCAGCCGGGGCGCGCAGCCCCAGCCCGGAGGCAGGGTGAGGGGAGGCCTCGGCCTGACCGGGCCCCGCGGGCCTGACGGGAACCGGGCCTGACGGGAACCGGGCCCGACGGGAACCGGGCCCGGGGGAGCCGCCGGCCTCACCTGCTCGGCGCCGTAGGCCGTGGCGAACTGGACGAACTCCTCCACCCGCACGAAGCCGTCGCCGTCGCGGTCCAGGGCGTCGAAGACGGGGCGGAGGCGCGGCTCCTCCTCATCCTCCTCCTCCTCCTCCGGCCGGGCCGGGGGCTCGGCGGGGCCCTCCAGGGCCGGGCAGCCCCCCCGCTCCGGCGGGGACCACGGCGGCGGCCCCGGGGCGGGCTCGACGGCCTCAGGTGCCCAGAGGCCCGGCTCCGGCTCCGGCTCCGGCTCCGGCTCCAGCCCCGGCCCGGCCCGCCGCGGCCCCCGGGGCAGCGGGGCCTCGGGCACGGCCGCCGGCGGATGCGGCTCCATTTTCACCGGCGGCGCTGAGCGCCCGCCGCCGCCCGCCCCGCCGCTGCCCGGCAGCCATGCCCCGCGGCCATCACCCCCTCACATCGCGGCCGCCCGGCGGGGCGGCGCCGGTGCCGGTACCGGTGCGGTGACGCCGGTGACCGGTGCGGTCCCAGCGGTAGCTCCGCCCGCGCCCGGGCACACGGCTTTGTGCGAGGCGGCCTCGGCCCCGCCCGCCGCGCCGCCACCGGGGGCGGCCCCGCCCCGCCCGCCCGGGAGCGGCGGCTCCGAGCGCCGGGGGGGGGGACACACACGGGTCTCCCCGCGGCCGGGGGGGGTGGGGGGGAGGCGGCGGCGCCGAGAGACAAGCCCGCCGCCCGCCCGCCCGCGCCGCCGCTCCGGGGCAGCCCGCGGCGAACCGCCAGCTCCAGCCCGGTAGCCGCCGCAGTAGCCGCGGCGGTGACGTCACTCGTCTGCCAGTGCGGCTCCCCCCTCCCGCCCCGACGCGGCGCGAGGCCGGGCAGGAGGCCCCGCCCCTTCCCCCGCCCCGCCCCGGCTCGCGCGCGGCGCGGCGCGGGGCGGGGCGGGGCGGGGAAGGGCCACGCGGCGCGGGAGCACGTGCCGCCCGCGCCCCCCTCCGGGGCGGGGAGTGTCACCGTGCACCGGGGGCTGTGCACCCCCCGGGGGGGTCACCGTGCACCGGGGCCATGCACCACACCGGGGGGGTGTCACTGTGCACCAGGGCCATGCACCCCCCGGGGGGGGGGTGTCACCGTGCACCGGGAGCTGTGCACCCCCTTGGGGGGGGGGGGGCACCCCCCGGGGGGTCACCGTGCACCGGGGCCTGTGCACCCCTCGGGGGGGTCACCGTGCACCAGGGCCATGCACCACACCGGGGGGGTGTCACTGTGCACCGGGGGGGGCACCCCCCGGGGGGTCACTGTGCACCAGGGCCATGCACCACACCGGGGGGGTGTCACTGTGCACCAGGGCCATGGACCCCCCGGGGGGGGTCACCGTGCACCGGGGGCTGTGCACCCCCCGGGGGGATCACCATGCACCGGGGCCATGCACCACACCGGGGGGGTGTCACTGTGCACGGGGGGCTGTGCACCTCCTGGGGGGGGGGGGGCACCCCCCGGGGGGTCACTGTGCACCAGGGCCATGCACCACACCGGGGGGGGTGTCACTGTGCACCAGGGCCATGGACCCCCCGGGGGGGGTCACCGTGCACCGGGGGCTGTGCACCCCCCGGGGGGATCACCATGCACCGGGGCCATGCACCACACCGGGGGGGTGTCACTGTGCACGGGGGGCTGTGCACCTCCTGGGGGGGGGGGGCACCCCCCGGGGGGTCACTGTGCACCAGGGCCATGCACCACACCGGGGGGGGGTGTCACTGTGCACCGGGGCCCGCATACCCCACCGCGTGGGGGGTGTCACCGTGCACCGGGGCCATGCACCCCCCGGGGGGATCACCGTGCACCGGGGGCTGTGCACCCCCGGGGGGGGGGGTCACCGTGCACGGGGGGCTGTGCACCCCTCGGGGGGGTCACCATGCACCAGGGCCCCCGCACCCCTCTGGGGGCAAACCGTGCACCAGGGCCCCCACACCTCCCGGGGGGCACCGTGCACTGCAGCCTGCGCACCCCTCTGCGGGGTAACCGTGCACCGGGGCTGTGCACCCCACCGCGGGGGGGGGGGTGGTGGTCACTGTGCCCGGGGGGCCCCTGTAAATCAGACCAAGTGCACCCCACCGGGGGGGTCACCCTGCACCAGGCCCTGCGCACCCCACCAGCGCCACCCTGCCCCGTGCACCCCGCCAACCTCCCCACGCCCCTCACATCCCCCCAGCCCCACACCACCCCACCGAGCTGCCCCTCGGACCCCCGCCCCAGGGGCTGCCACCCCCCGCTCCCCCCTGGGCGGCACGGCCGCCGGTAACGGGCGCAAACCCCCAGTTTTTACCAGCGCTGCTGTTGGCCATTGCTGTTTCCAGCCTGATGCGGGAGTTGGGCATCGCCGAACGCCGGTTGTGCCCGGCCTCAGCCGCCATGGCACGACCAGCCGCCACCAGCGCCTGCCGCGTGGAAATGGGTGCCACGACACCGGGAAGGAGCAAACGGAGGGTTTAGGTTGTCGGCCACCGGCGAGGGTCCGCGGTGCACCGCCCGGGGCTGCCCGTGCAAACCGCCGTCTGATTGTTGTCCTTTTAACGAACTAATTAACAAGTTTAGGGGCTTACAGCAATTTCTGCACGCACACGCCAGCGACGCCCCGTCGGCATTTGCGCCTTCGCCTCCGGCGCAGTGGCGAAGGCCGGTTCCCGGCTGGCCGCGCGCTGCGAGGAAGGTCTGCGCCCAGCAGCCGCAACGCTCTCCTCCGCTCGCACCCGCCTGCGCGTGGCTCGGCCCTGCCCGGACCATCGAGCCATCAGCCCCACGGGGTGACCCCGCTAACGCACCCGCCAGCTGGGCGAGCTGCCCGTGTGACAACCCCTGGGTATAATTAGCAGCAACCCTGATGAGCAAGAGCACCCCTGGCCGCGGTGACCCTGCCCAGGTTCCCCCATCGCCAGGCTGCCCAGGCGATGGATGTGCGCGATGTCTCGAGACCAGCCTGGCTGGGGCACGATGCGTCCCCCAGCGGGGCTTTCCCAAAGCTGGGGAGCCCCAACACATTCTGCCCCAAAAGCCGGGGTTCGGCAGCATCCCCGGACAGAGGAGAGGAAAAAATAACCCCTGCATCTGATCAGGCTGGTGCTGAGAAAGATTGAAACCTCTGCCCCAAGTCCTTTTTCTCATTGTAGCCATCCCCAAAGCTCACCGGGGCGGGAGGGGGCTCGTTTGTTGGTCCCGCAGGAGGAAAGCTCACGGCTGCACCGGCTGCCCTCCCCAGGTGACATACACCTAAACCATCCCCTGCAAAATCCCCTTGGCATTATAAATAATTCCTCCAGTTTCCAGACAGCTCAAGCGCCTGCGCTCACTGCTGCCGGGGCTGGAGGGGCAAGGCTGACACCGAGAGCTGCAGCTTTGCACCCCTCGATGGGCTTCTGCAGCTCCAGGACGCGATCAAGGCCCCGCTCAGAGCTCCTTCCTTCCCCTGGGGCTGGAGGCACGGGACCAGGCTGCTGCCCTGCCGTCTTCCCCCTTCCCTCGGTGGCCACCGAGCCAGGACAGCCCCGAGCCCCCGGGCAGGAGCTCACTCTTCTTCCGACACCCCCAGCCTCCGCTCAGGCTGTGGCCACCATGGAGGTTTCCGCACACGGGCAAGGCACCGCAGGCAGCTCTGCCTGGCTCCGTCCTCACCGTATGGGGTGGCACCCACATGAGCAGGGCCAGTAGCCCAGCTCAGTGCCGAGCCCGGAGCAGCACGGCACAGCCTGGGCTTAGCAGCAGCTCCGAGGCTGCCTCTCCTGCAGCACCTTTCCTTTGTGCACAGGAGGGTGGAAACCTCACCTTGCTCCCCGTGGGTGCAGGGCTCTCCCTCCCTCTCTGCCCCGTGTCACCCCAGCCTGAGGTCAGCACCTCAGAGCACAGATTCCCCCCTGGAACCCCTGAAGTGTCTCTGTGTCCCCCCCAACACTCGCCGAGGGGCTGCCAGGGGTTTGGCTAAAGCTAAGCCTCCAGGAGGGACCACGCCTGTTACCACACGCAGGGACGGTCCCCAACTTGCTCGGTCGTGGTTAGACAAGACGCAGTTAAATATGTGGACCCTCCCAGAACAAGGGATGGCAGGTCCGAGAGCAGAAGACTGCAGCCGGGCAGCTAGGACCAACAAGCATCACACACGTACCTTCTCCAGGAGGAACGACTTGTCCTCTTACCTGGGAAGAGGGATATTGTGGCTGGAGGCAAATCCCAGGGCAAAAGACGATGCCCAGACCCCAGTCCCAGCACCACATCCCCATCCCCTCCGAAGGGGTCAGCACACCTCTCTCACCGAGTCCCTCAGCACCTTCCCATCACCTCTGCTGAGGGACCCAACGCCTGCTGGAACCACCTCCCCGGAGCCAGCTGGGGCCGAGGAGGTGGCGGGTCCCCAAGCACCCCAGGTCTGGAGTGCTGGGACACAACAGCCGCCAAGGACTGGGGCCGCACAGGGCTCTGGTAGTGGGAACAGTGGTTTTCCATCCTCCCTCGGGGCCCAGTTTGGATCACCAGGATCAGTCAGTGCGGCAGGCTCAAGTGCTGGCTTTGCTCGTGCGGCAGTGAGCTACGGCAGCAATGCTCTGCCTAAAAACGTGACTTAGCCTCCTAAAGCTCCTGCTGCTGCCGGCTCACGAGAGGACAAGGGGCAGAAGCAAACCTTCCCGAGCTCCCAGCAGCCAGAGGCTGCAGGATCAACCCCCTGCGCAGGCAAACAGACGGGAAGCGTCGCAGCTCAGGGTTCAGGAAGTTCTTTATTTGTGGCCTGGAGGAGGGAGCAAAACCAGGCAAGTCTACAATCAAGTAGGAAATGCAATCCAGTAAGAAAACAAGCTTCACGGAATTCAGGGCAAGCTTAAAAATCGCCGTCAGCAGCAGGAGGCCGCTGCACGCGAGTGGTGTGTGTCCCCTGAGGCGCTGGCACCGGGGACGTGTTTGGCTCCGGCAGCCCAGCGCAGACCCGGTGCGGCCCCTGCAGCTCGTCAGCTCAGCGCCCTGCTCGGAAAGGACCGAATTTCAGCTAGCCCTTGATTTACCCTCAGCTGTAGTGTCTGTACGAAGAAAGGAGACAGCACGAGACCAGCGTGACAGACAGATGGGTGCTGGACAGACAACTGGACATCTCAGGCTCCCAACAGATACAGTGCTACAGTCCGCAGCAGGACAGAGCCAGCTCTGGTGGGATTTGACCTCACACCACCTCTGCTCCTGGGAGAGGGACATCCCAGCTGCATCAGCCGTTGGGGACCACTGCCCCATCCAGGGACCCCCACTCCGAGGGGACGGGCCGTTTCCCCCTGCCAGGGGCCAGCTGGGTCCTTGTTCCCCCTCTAAGAGCTGGCAGCTCCTGCTGCCACACCAGAGCTGCCCCAGCACAAAGGCTGATCTCAACCCCAGACGGGCTGAACTACTCCCAAAAAGGAGTTACTGCTGTGGGTTTTGGGCAGCTCTCAGGCTGAGGTGGGGGAGAGAGGAGGAAGAGGACGGATATCCATGGGCGGCACCGCCTGGGACTCGGGAAAGGCCAGG
This sequence comes from Gavia stellata, assembly GCF_030936135.1. Taxonomy (NCBI): domain Eukaryota; kingdom Metazoa; phylum Chordata; class Aves; order Gaviiformes; family Gaviidae; genus Gavia; species Gavia stellata. Next base: position 17,779,205 of record NC_082611.1, on the reverse strand, counting down.
AGAGCGACTCGGAGGGAGAGGCAAACGGACAGTGAACACGACAGCCTGCACACCCCGCGCTGTCCCTGCGCCCTCAGCCATGTCAGCTCAGAAGAAAGTAACGGCACAGGACGGGGGCAGGCTTCCTCCCCACCCAGCACCCCCGGCGCTCCCTCCCCCAGGCGGAGGCAGGATCGGCAGCATCACCACCACGACCAGTCACTGATCAGAGGCGGCAGCTTTCGGCTCTGACTCTGGGAGATGGCACCCCGAGATGTCCCAGAGCTGCAGTGTTCCGTCACGTTTCTGTCCATCGGTCAATCCCAGGCTGTCCATCATTGATTTTTGTTTGCTCCCGCAGCCCAGAAATCTGTAAGACAGCATGGAGGTGGGTACACAGCCCTGCCTGGGCCTGCCCTGCTCGCAGAGGCTGCCAGGCAGGACCCAAGCAGGGGGAGAGGGGAATAAAGGAGACCCCTCTCCCAGAAAGCCTCAGGCCCCAGCTCCCTTCCCACCTCTGCAGACATACGCAGCCAACCTGAGTCCTGCGTGCAATTCAACCGCAACGCAAGACACGCTGCAGCGACTCACGCAAGGAAGAAAGGGGAGGCAGAGGCTGTCAGGACTCTCTCTGCCCAATCCTGCTGGTGGGGCACAGAAAAGGGGCATCACGTCGCTTCAGGGGACACTCGGGGCTGTCCAGACAAGTGTCTTCCAGCAGGAACGACAAGAGATACCACATCAACCGCAGGCTCAGAGGAAAAACCCAGCGAGTTCTCCTGCCCTTCCCAAGTCATCCCTAGGACTGTCCACGAGGACTCAGAGATGGTCCCTATGTTGCTCTGTGCCTGCTCTGACAACAGCGTTGGGGGGTGCACCCTACTCCTCCTTCCCAAAAGCAGAGGAAGGTTTGAGAGCAAGTGTTGCCAAGTTGAGACCTGGACTGGCTGCCCTCACCCGCAGACCCCGACACACAGCATCTGCCCCTCTTTCCTGACACAGCGTGTGCCACACAGCTGCCTCGGGGTGGGCAGAGCCTGGTGCTGGTACAAGATGCCCAAGGCACTTGAAGGTAATGCCATACCCACTGCTTAGGCATCCATGCCCCTATACCACGAAACAACAGGGTTTCTGACACGAGCCCTGCTCTAATCCCACGGAGCGGGAAATGCACGTCACCTAGAGTTTAGCAGAGGATGAAGCAATACCCAGCAAGGCGGGGAAGTTGTTGGCAGAGGTCAGCCAGCTCCCACCATCCACGACCAGGGTGGTGCCCGTCACGTAGGAGGAGAGGGGGCTGGCCAGGTACAGTGTGCTGTGGGCGATCTCCGTCTTGTTCCCTGCACGTTGGAGGGGGATCGTGTCGAACTGGCTTGCTTCCTCAGCAAATTTCCCACCTAAGAGTGGTAGAAGAAAGAGTCAGCTACGACCATGGGACTACCTGCCTGCCAGACACTGCAGCACTGCTTGCACGGGGCTCGCTGAGAGCCCCAGGGAACCTAGATGAGATGTTGGCACAGCCCTGGGGACAGCCCAGGGACAAAGGCCTGAGAAGAGAGCTAAACGAGGGGAGATCAAGCCCAGCAGTGGGATTTGTACAGCAACAGTGAGTTCAAGACAAGACCTCAGAGAGCTTTTCCAGCCTCCAGGGCTGAACCGGCACTCCGCTGACAGACTGCAAGAGCTAAACCATCAGGCAAGGCAGCTGGCCAGGCTGAGCTTTGGGGGAGCATGTTACGTCATGGCATCAGAGAGCACAAAAAGCTGCCACTCGACAGAGAAAAATCAGTGCCCCACGAGGCACCGAGGATGCGGGAAGGGCTGCTCCCCCAAAGAGACGTGCCAGCCGAGTCACAAGACAGCCGTGCCCAGCAGCAACGACACCAGCTGCATCACACGCCCCATGAGCTGCACGGCACTGGTGGTCCGTCATAGTCCCCTCCCAGACAGACGCAGGAAGCCACCGCCAAGGCAGAGAGAGGAGCCCTGGGTTGCCTTACCCAGCCGCCGGTAGCCCTCGGTGCCTGTAATGGGGCCCGGTGCCAAGCTGTTCACCCTGATGTTGTTGGGTCCCCACTCCACAGCAAGGTGACGGGTCATGGCATCTGAGAAGGGATTACAACAGGAATGAGAAATGGAGAGAAGAGCCATTCCAGTAACTTCTTTTTTTGGGGGGGTTGCAAAAAGCCCCAGGAGACTCTGGCCAAGAGGAAAGGGCGCTACAAGACCCCTGAGGGAGAGAAGAACCTCATCCCAAACCCGGGCACATGGTAACCACACCGATTCATATTCGCCTCTCCCAAGGACAGCTTCCCATCCCAATATTCGGGAAGAACCGGCTTCCTTACTGGCCCCACAGGGCTCAGAGCCCAAGTAAGGAGCATTTAGGTACCTATGGCAGCCTTAGCAGTACCAGCATGCACCTGGAGGGCCTGCCCTCGGTAGCTCAGGGTCGCGGTGATGTTAACGATGACCCCACCGTGGTCCTGGGGAAGGAAAGGAGACATGGCGTTAGGCAGGGAGCAGCACAAGGTGTCATGTAGGGGAGTGGTGGGACAAGAGAGCTGGGCTAGGAGGGATGGTCACCCCTGGGCACTGCCACCGCTGCGTTGCTAACCTGTCATCAGGGCAGCACTGCCCACCTGGCCTCACTGAGCCGGGGCAGCCAGCGGGACCTTTCCACGGAGGCGGGAGCTGCAGGGGCCAAGCAAAGCCCAAGGGAAAGCAGAGGAGCTGAACAAGGAGCGACAGATGACAGCTGCTTCCCCGGCAGGTGACAGAGCATGGAAAGGTGCCACAACAATGAAAAGCCCCAGGGCTAGGGACATGCAGGGCTCCCAGTTCCTGGACGGGGCTGCCGTCCCGGGGAAAGAGCGGACTGGATCTGAGCAGGGTGAGTGGCAGGGGTCCAGCAGCACAGCCCTGGGTACCCAGGTGCTGTGCTCCCTTCTGCTCTCCACCCTTCCCTGACTTTTTCAGGGGCAAAGTGTGGTTTGTTTGACACTAACCCCCTGCCTACCAGGAGCCTCTCCACCAAATCCTTTGGCTCTGGTTCCACTCACCCGGAAATATTTCTGAAAGAGGACTTTGGAGGTGTTGAAGGTGCCAATGGTGTCAATATCTATCACAGTCTTGAAGGCGTTGAAGGACAGGGCGCTGGCTGGGCACAGAAAGTTTCCCGCAGCACCTGAAGAACAAGCAGCCGGGGACACAGTCAGGACTGGGCCAGGAGAGATCAGGCACGTTCAGGGCACTTCTGCGAGAGGGATGGTGAGCGGCACTGTTTGGGTAGACTGGAAAGCGCATGGCAACAGCCCTGATAAGGGCATAAACAGCTTGTGGCTCTGGGTGCCCAGCAGCACGGCCAGCCTGAGGGCAGGAGAGTGCTGGTGCAGGGGAAGCAGGGATGATCCACACCCAAGCAAGCACAGATGGCCACGTATCACAAACAGGTCTCTGCTTCCTCTGAGCCCATCCCCTCTGCACTCCCAGGGGCTGCCCAGATGCTCCCAGGCCAAAGCAGCATAAGCCAGACACTAGGCAAACACAACCCCCATGCAGGAAAATGCCCTTCCTAGCAGACGGTCTGTGCCAAATCTTCCCCCTGCCCGCTCCGGCAGCTCACCGTTAACGAGGATGTCAATCCGCTTGAACTCTTTCAGTGCCTCATCCACCGCTGCCACAATGGTTTGGGGCTGCCTGACATCTATGGACAGAGGCAGGCACTGCTGCCCTGTGGCTGCCACCAGCTTTTTCGATGCCTGTGAAAATAAAGAGAGGCGAGATTCTTTCTGGGACTCTCTCCTTCAGCAAGGGTTAGACCCAGACCTTGTAACAGGCAAGCAAGAAGTCAGGCAGGAGCCACGTCCCTGTCAGCACACAGCAAACACTGTGGGCAGGGGAGAGGCCTGCCTAAACACGGTTGGCTTCAGCCCGGCAGCACCCTGCAGCTAAAGCCCTGGGGTAGCCAGAGAAAGCTCCTGTAAGTCATATCGGAACCAAATGCCAGGCTGGCCCTGAGGCCGCAACTTGCTAAGCCCACTCACCTCCGTGGCCTGTGGTCGACACAGCACATCCTGAGCAACACCTCTGCAGGGCAAGTACAAAGGTTGGACCCCAACGAGGCATTTTTAGCATCAGCCCAGACAAAATTAACCTTTAGAGCCACAAAACATCAGTAGGCAAAAGGGCAAACACAGATCAGCAGTTGCCAGGGTCTCTGCCCTCAAGGGAGAGCGGGCCAGCTCTGCGGCTCAGCCTCTGCCACAAACCATCCCCAAGGCCCTCGTTAAGAACATGACTCCCCTCTGCAAATTAAGCACAGGGGACACACAAACTCAGCAGCAACCCTGCACAACACTCAGTGACGCTCTGCGTTTCTGCTCGGGCTCGTCGGGCCCTTCTGTGAGAAGCTTTGAGCCCTGACCAGCACACACGTACACCGAGCGTCAAGAGCCTGGAAAAGCAGTCCCTGCGTACTCAAAAGACCCCAGCCCCTGAGGACTAAAAAGCTGCTGAGCTTTGCAGCTTGTTTTCCGGCACGTGAGCACGAGGAAGTGTGAAATGACAGCACCAACCCCCTCCAGGAGGCAGCTGGGTCATGCCAGCTCACTCCCAAGCATCGATTTTGTTCTTTACTGTATTTCAGTGAGCTCCAAGCACAGCTACCGCAAAGCTCTCTCTCAGCTGCTTTCAGCCTCAGACCATGGCACAAGCCATGGCGAGGAATAGAAACTGTGATCAGCCAAACTCCAGCCCAGGCTCAGACACGCAGGGGCAGGTGTTTGTTCTGCCCAGCCGCGCACAGGGTAGCTACAGTCTAACACAGCTTCTTCAGTCACCACTCTCCAGACCTGCATCGTTCCCTCCATCTCAAGATGCAACAGAACTGAGATTTTAGGGCTCAGCGTACCCACCTCAACCCATGTAACCCTTGGACAAGGGGGTCTTGCCCTACTTGAGGCTGAGATTTAAGTTTGACCTTGGGCTCTGCCACCTCCCTGCTGACAAACCTTCACCACAGTTTGTTTCTCTGTCTCATCAACAAAAAGGTGATGTGATACCTGGAGCAGTCACTCCCAAAGCTGGCGGGGGAAGGTATTTCCACAATTAACTGAGCCCTACTGTGAGGTGTGGGAGATGCAGCCCACCCTAAAACTGCACCCGTCCTACCCATTGCTGTTCCCCGCTGGCGCTGGAGCACTCAGAGCCAGGAGAAGACAGGGTAGCGCGGGTGAGCCACTTCTCCTGTTGCACTACTCCCAGGGCTCCCAGCTCCATCCAGAGAAGAGGGCAGAAGGATTTCCAGGCGTTCACAGCTCTCCCTACTGCCGCCTGTGCCGCTGGAGCCCACAGACTCACCTCCGACACTCGCTGCAGGTTCCGGCTTGCAATGACCGTCCGGCAGCCGTGCCTGCAAAGAAGGGGCTGGTGAGAAGGACCAGACAGCGCCGGCTCCTCGCAGTCATCCGGGACCTCTGGGGATTACCAGGAGTTCGGCTGGTGAGTGGTGGGAGGTGGCACAATACCCTTGGAGGGGAGGAATTGCTGCTCCTCTGGGCTTGCAGGACTCAAAGAGGGGAAGAGTCACAGCGCACTAGAGCTATCCCAGCCCTGTGACAGGGCCAGCCCCTGCCTCCCGCACCCCACAAACCCTGCAGTAGGCAGGGCTGCCCACATCTCTCCGGTGCCCCCGGTTTCACATCCCACCTCTTCCAAGCCCTGCTACCACACCCGCCTCAAGGGGAGGGAAGCTCTTATGCCGTCCGTCCCACCGGCGCCCAGGGAGGCCGGGCAAGCCCTCCCCGGGCACCGCCGCCAGCCCACGGGCCGCAGCCCGGCCGGGCTCCCCCACCTCATGAAGATCTCGGCGATACGGAAGCCGATACCCGAGCCGCCGCCGGTGATGAACGCCACTTGGCCCCTGGGGGAACAAAGGGACGGTCAGAGCCAAGCGCCAGGCACAGCCCCCGGCCGAGGCGGCCGCGATCGGCCCAGAGGCCGCGGGGGCCCGTGCCCCCCAGGCCGCGGCCCTTCACCCGGCGCCCGGAGGCGAGGCCCCGGGGCGGGCCGGAGCCCTCAGCGCCCCGGCACTCACGCTAGGATGTCGGGGCTGAAGAGGTGGCGGTACTCGCGGAGGCAGTCGTCGGTGTCCACGTCCGGCGGCAGCCGGGAGCCTGCTCCGGCCTCCGCCATAACGGCGCGATGCCCCGCCGGCGGCACCGGGACCCCCTGCGGCGGCGCCGCAGAGCACGCCGGGACAGCGCGCCCCGCACAGCCTGCCGGGAGATGTAGTCCTCGCTGGGACACACACCCCCCCCGCCCTGCGCATGCGCAAGCGCCGGCAGGCGTTGCCTGGCAACGGCGCGGGGCTGGAGCGGGGTCCCACAGTGCCGCCCAGTGTCCCCAGTGACATACTGGTGCGCTGGTGACCGCCCAGAGACACCCCCGTCCCTCCCAGTGATATCCCGGTGTCCCCACTGGGACAGCCCCGACCCCTCCCCCTCCCGGTCTCTTCCAGTGACCCACAGAGCCTCCTGCTGCCCCCCGGGACAGCCCAGTGCCTCCCAGAGCTTCCCAGTACCGCCCCAGTGCCCCCCGGGACAGCCCAGTGCCTCCCAGAGCTTCCCAGTACCGCCCCAGTGCCCCCAGGGACAGCCCAGTGCCTCCCAGAGCTTCCCAGTACCACCCCAGTGCCCCCCAGGGACAGCCCAGTGCCTCCCAGAGCTTCCCAGTACCACCCCAGTGCCCCCCAGGGACAGCCCAGTGCCTCCCAGAGCTTCCCAGTATGGCCCCAGTGCCCCCCAGGGACAGCCCAGTGCCTCCCAGAGCTTCCCAGTACCGCCCCAGTGCCCCCCAGGGACAGCCCAGTGCCTCCCAGAGCTTCCCAGTATGGCCCCAGTGCCCCTCAGGGACAGCCCAGTGCCTCCCAGAGCTTCCCAGTATGGCCCCAGTGCCCCCCAGGGACAGCCCAGTGCCTCCCAGAGCTTCCCAGTACTGCCCCAGTGCCCCCCGGGACAGCCCAGTGCCTCCCAGAGCTTCCCAGTACTGCCCCAGTGCCCCCCAGGGACAGCCCAGTGTCTCCCAGAGCTTCCCAGTACCGCCCCAGTACCCCCGGCAACATCCCAGTTCTTCTCAGAGCTTCCCAGTACCATCCCAGTTCTTCTCAGAGCTTCCCAGTACCGCCCCAGCGCTTCTCAGAACTTCCCAGTACCGCCCCAGTGCCCCCCAGGGACATCCCCAGGGCTTCTCAGCACAGACCAACTGCCACCCATGGACATCCCAGTGTCTCCCAGAGCTTCCCAGTACCACCCCAGTCACCTCTAGGGACATCCCAGTACCCCCCAGAGCCCCACGGCGCTGCCTGGCAGCGTCCAAGGGAGGAGAGCGGAGCCACGGCCGGAGGCACCGGGGTTTATTGTGGGGCCGGGGGTCCTGCCGCGGCCGGGGGTCGTTCCGGCCGGGGCCACCCTAGGGCCCGTAGGTGTAGTCCCGGTCTCCGCTCTCCCAGGCCACCAGCTCATCCCGCTGGAACCAGAAGCCGATCTCCCGCCGAGCCGTCTCCACCGAGTCGCTGGCGTGGACCACGTTCCTGCGCGGGGACGGGGACGGTGCCGTGGCCATGGGGTCCTGCCACCCGCCCCGCCGCCCGCCCCGCGCCCCTACCTGCTGACGTGCATGCTGAAGTCCCCCCGGATGGTGCCCGCCGCCGCCGCCGCCGAGTCCGTGTCCCCCACCATGGCCCGCGTGGACCTGACCACGTTGTAGCCCTCCCACACCTACAGGACAGGGGACGCCTGAGCCCCCCCAGACCCTCCCGGGACCCCCGAACCCCCCGTCCCGACCCTTTACCATGGCCACCAGCGGCCCCGAGGTCATGTAGGCGAGGAGCGCGGGGTAGAAGGGCTTCTGCCGCAGCTGCTGGTAGTGCTTGTCCAGGAGACCCTGGTCTGCCTGATGGCAGCGCGGGGTGACAGTGGGGACACCCGGCCGGTGGCCCCCGCTGGCATCCCCCTCCCGGCACCCCTCTGGGCCGGCTGCGGGGCGCAGGGAGCACGGTCCCCCGGAGGGACGGGTGGCAGCTCGGTGGGGACGGGTACCTGGAGCAGCTTCATGGCCACCAGCTTGAAGCCGCGCCGCTCGAAGCGCTGGATGACGTTCCCCACCAGCCGCCGCTGCACCGCGTCCGGCTTCACCAGCACCAGCGTCTTCTCCTGCACCTCCGGGGGGGCTGCGCGGGGACGGAGGGGCCAGCGTCACCACCAGACATGGGGCACGGGTTGCGGCAGCAGGACCCTACACTGCTCCCAGGGCACCACGGGTCACTGCTCGGTCCCAGCGGGCAGCGGCTGCCGCAGGGTGATCCCGTCCCCACCCCTGTCCCCATCCCGGGGCCGTGTCCTCTCGGCCGAGCTGCGCCTCGCAGACCGGCGGGGTCCCAGCAGGGACCCAAGGGACACACTGCAAAGTCCTGATGGGTGTTGGGGACATGTCCACGGCCGGGAAACACCCTTTAACCCAGCGTGGGACGGGCTGGCTCTGGTTTCGGCCAAGTGCGCAGCACTGCCATGTCCCGGTGCCAGGGCTGCGGGTGCCACCCTGGGTGCCATCGCTCCTGCCCGGAGGCAGCTGGGCACCAGCCCTGGCACAAAGCGGGTCCCCAGCCGCAGCCCGCCACCGGTGGAGAGCAAAATGGAGCGCTGTGGGATGGCAGGGTCTGGCATCACCATCACTCGTGGCACAGCAGGGTCCAGCATCACCGCCACCCGTGGCACCGTGAGGCGGCAGGGTCCGGCATCGCTGCCACCCCCCTCGCCGTGCTGCTGGCCCTGCCGGAGCCATGCTGGCAGGAAGGGACATAAGTCCCCCAAGGGACAGTGCGTCCTGTCCGTCACAGGGCAGAGAGGACAGGAAGGAGAGGAAGGGAGAGGGGACGCCAAGCCGGGGCATTTCGCTGCCAGCCCCAGGGTTCGGGGTCCTGCCCTGGGCTGCGAGGCCGGGCCAGCCCCAGTGCCGGCGGGGACAGAGCGGGGTAAGCGACCCCACAAGTTCACCCGCTCCACTGGGCGTTGCTGGACATGGCCTGGCTTCGCCAGGCTCCCACCCCGTCCCCCCCAGAACAGCACAGGGGTCCCCCCATTGCAGCCCCGGGTACACCAAACCCCTTGGGACCTTCAGGGTGGTGCCGGGGGAGCCACCGGCTCCGGCCTCTGCCCCATCCTGGCAACACGGGGCAGGAGACCCTGGCACCAACTCACACCACAAAGAAGTGAAGGACCCCGTGAGCCGGACACCCTGCCCGGGGGGCTGCCGCCGGGATGGAGGGACGGGGGGCACTGGGAAGGGATGGGGCAGTGGGCACCATGGGGGCAGGATGGGGACGGGAGCCCCGAGGGGCAGGACAGGCAGGGGACTGAGGACAGGATGGGGTCCCCAGGGGCAGGACAAGGATGGGGACAGGGTACCCCAAGGGTAGGATGAGGGTGGGGACAGGGTGCCCAGAAGCAGGACGGGGATTGGGAGCGGGTCCCCAGGGGCAGGATGGGGAAGGGGCTGAGGGCAGGATGGGGATGGGGACAGGGTCCCCAGGGGCAGGACAAGGATGGGGGGCAGGTCCCCAGGGCAGGATGGGGATGGGGACAGGGTCCCCAAGGGCAGGACAAGGATGGGGACAGGGTCCCCAGGGGCAGGGCAGGACAGGGATGGGGACAGGGTCCCCAGGGGCAGGATAGGGAAGGGGCTGAGGGCAGAACAGGGAGGGGCACCGGGTCCCCGGGCGCAGGACAAGGATGGGGCCAGGGTCCCAGGGCAGGATAGGGACAGGGTCCTCTGGGGCAGGACAGGGATGGGGGTCAGGTCCCCAGGGCATGATGGGGACAGGGTCCCCAGGGGCAGGATGGGGATGGGGACAGGGTCCCCAGGGGCAGGACGGGGATGGGGGCCAGGTCCCCAAGGCAGGACGGGGATGGGGACAGGGTCCCCAGGTGCAGGACAGGGATGGGGCCAGGGTCCCCAGGGCAGGATGAGGATGGGGACAGGGTCCCCAGGGGCAGGACAGGGATGGGGGCCATGTCCCCAGGGCAGGATAGGGATGGGGCCAGGGTCCCCAGGGGCAGGACAGGGATGGGGGTCAGGTCCCCAGGGCAGGATAGGGATGGGGACAGGGTCCCCAGGGGCAGGACAGGGATGGGGGTCAGGTCCCCAGGCGCAGGACAGGGATGGGGCCAGGGTCCCAGGGCAGGACGGGGCCGCGTCTCACCGGAGCCGTAGCAGCGGGGCCCGGGGGGGCGGCTCAGGCCCGGCTGTCCCCGCAGCAGGCTCCGGGCCAGGCAGCGCCCCAGGGAGCCCATGGCGGGGCCGGCGGGTGGGACCTGGCCGCGGCGGGGCTCGGCCGCCCCGCGGAGACTTTAAGGGCCCGGCCGAGCCCGGGGACGGCTCAGGTTTCCGGCCCTCCCCTTAAAGCAGCCGCCGGGAGCGGGCGGCCGCCGCGCCTGGACGGAGCGTCCCGGTACGGGGCGGCCCCGGTACGGGGCACCCCCCCGGCGCGGAGCACCCCCCCGGCGCGGGACACGCCGGTGCGGAGCACCCCCCGGCAGGGAGGGAACCCCTCCCTGGGCCGGGCTGAGCCCGTGCCCTGCCGCGGGGGGAGCAGAGCCCGAGCCGTCCCACGGGTGACCCAGGGGCACGGGGGGGGGGGACAGACCCTGCCAAACCCCGATCTGCTTCGTGCTTTGCCCCTGATGGTGCAGGCGAGGAGAGAGCCCGGGTCAGCCCGTGCCAGAGGTGGGGTGCCAGGGAGCCCAGCCCCACTGCATCCCCCAGCCCCACATTGCCCCCCCCCCAGCTCTGTTGAAGGGCCACAGCGGGCAGCACCCAGGCCACTGCCCTCCCCATGGGACAGAGGGGTGCCCTGGGTGCTGGGAAAGGGGTGCAAGGGCTGTGCCCCGCTCACCTGCAGCACTGCCGGGGGGCGAGCCCCTCTGCGTCACGGAAGGCTGGGGGACAAGCCCTGCACACAGAGGTGACAGGGATGGTGGCACCAGGGCACCCGTCCTCAGCCCCAGCCTCTGTCAAAGGAGGCAGAAAAGACGGGGTGTTGGCGAAGCAGCGACAGGGACGCTCCTCTTCACAGCATCGCTCCAGCTCAGAGGCGAGTTTTCCTTAGGGTTGAATTAAAGGGGTGCAGGGGCAGCCCTGGAGGGAGGTGTGGGGACCCCAAGAAATTGCTCTTTGTTGAGCTTCCCATACATCCCAAACTCCCGCACCACCTTGACACATTGTTATTAAAATGGAAAAATCCCGGTCACTTCAAGCCTGTTTTCTAAACCTGCGATAATTTGAATGATGAGTCAAGGAACGTGGCCAACGCACACTGGTTCAAAGCGATTAATAGGGCTGCGCTTGAGCCTGTCTCCAAGAAGCACTTGGCTCCTCCATCCCTCTTCTCCTTTCTCCTTTCCTCCCTGACCCCCTAAAGTACAGGGAGGGGGCTCCCAATATCCACAGCCCAGGGGGCACATGGGGGTTCCCAGGGTCTGCTGTGCTCTGCATGGCTGCGAAAATATCCGACGTGGCTTTCTCGTGGGCAGAGACAGCACCAGCTCTTGCCACAGGGACTTTTTGCTGGTGACACCCACCCAAACAGAGGGCTCAAGGGGGGGGGGAAGGGCCCTCGCCAGTGCCTGCTGTGCTGGGGGGAATGGTACAGAGGAAGGGGTTGCTTTGGGGAAGATGAAAGCTGTCACCATACATAGAAATCAGGTGCCCTACGATATTTATGCACAGAGCTGCCCTGCTTACTCAGAGGGCCGGGGTGCTGCGGCCAGCCCTGCCCTTTAGATGATGGCTGGCAAAGGAGAAACAGCTTTTAGCACCAGGGCTTTGACCACCTTCCAGCTGCTGCCCTTGACCAGCTGCTCAGCAAGGGAAAAAACCATGAAAAACATGTACTTTCACCCTCTGTCAACCCAGTGTTTTGCAAGAAAGAGAAGCACCACCAGCCCCGAGAGCAACACCAGTAGCAGATGAAGTCGCCTTAGCCCATCTCTCAGGGAAACCACAGCCGGGGTGCCTGGCGGAGGAGGTGGCAGACAGCTACCGCTGCCCCCCACTGCGGCTTGGAACAAGGCAGAACTGCTGTGAGCAACCAGGGTGGCAGCTCAGGAGGAGGGAGAGGCTCTGGGGACAGGTTTGGAGCCTGTGCCACATCTTCATCCACCTAAGAACCACCAGGAAAAACAAGGACTCAAAAGTTTCAAGCGCAGAGAGTGACACTGAGTTACTCCAGAGCTGGTTGCTCTGAACCACATGCTCCTGGTGTGGGTTCTGGCTTGCTGGGAGCTCGGTGCCTTTCACTCTCAGGGGAGGTGGGAGCTCTGCAGCCTGGTGGCATTCAGGGAGGTCCCTTGGTGCCGGATCGTCACCCACCCTCACGCTGGTCTTCACAGAGCCGTGACCCCTGCAGACAGTGGTTCAGAGCCCTCAGCTGCGAGGACGGTACCTGGCGAGGCACATCCTTGGCAGGCTGGACTCCGGTTCACGTGCAACTTTCAACTCAAGCTGCTCACTGCAGGGTAGGAAGCTCAAAGATAAAGTGGTCCCAGTTCAGACAGCCTGGATGCGAGGCTCTGCCTGTACACAGGTTATGCAAACAGCGTACGTTATCTCCAAACAGCAAACATGGGCATCGCCGGATGTTGTTTTTCACAGAACTGTAACTAAAGGAACCATGGAGCAAGTGTTCCTACGCTCCAACTCACCCTTGATACCTCCCGGCTGTCCACATGCAGCCATCTCACTTCAAGTCCACATCTACAAACGTTTATGGGAGAACACCTCCTCCAGCCTTGCTCCCTTCACAATGACCGGTGCTGTTCCCACCGCGCAGCCCTTACTGCGGCTGCCCTCGTAACCGCAGAGAATTAAGACCGATTTAATGCTCTACACGAGCTACCTTTCAGGGAAAAATCTTTCCCAGCTGCATGATCAGGTTGTCAAGCTCCACAAAACCTGGTCCTGTCTGACTGGGGACTGGGATTTTAATCTTATGCTCAGAGAGGCCGCTATCAGGTCATTCTGGCCTGGGGCTGGCCATCAGCTCAGGTCTCCTGTGACCACGAATGTTAGGAGATTTTTCTTCCTGCAGGCAGCTCTTGATCAATTCAGACAACAGTCTGCTGGAGGGAATAAGCAGATCACCACAACAGGTAACAGAAAACACAAGGGAACACAGGGGGTAAACCACAATGAGGGAAGAGAGGAGAAAGAAGCCAACACTGACCCGCACCGGGTCAGTACCGCACCTTTCAGCGGCTGTTGGGACTTGTTGGGAGCCCGGACAGGACATTTCTGCACCCAGGGCGCAGTACAGGCAATGCGGGCGCCTGCTGCCGGTCCTCTTGCTGGATGATGGGGAAAAGTTGCAGATCCCTGTCTGCATCGCAAAGCGCATTTTGATCTAGCGGAAGAGCTTGGTGATGGACAGGCCTACAAGGAAACTAAACCAAGTTACAAGTTATTTAAAACAACAAAGTAAGCACTTTATTTCCATTAAGCATGTTGTTTTAGTATCACAATGGAATGATGAGAAAACGTTTAAAAAAACCCAAAAAAAGTCTCTAATCCCCACAAACAGCAGGGAGGTTTTCAAGGCAATTTAAAAACAAAGGGAGTGACAGAAGTGCCAAAACAGTCCCAACATCACAAGTCTCCTCCTCCAAAAGCTGGGCAGGGGCAGGAAGGTGGAATGACACGAAGGTACGAATGTCTAAGTAGTCTTTGGCGCTTCTGCCTCATGTTCGATACATACATGATCTCTCAAGACAACTCCACAGAAATCTCTGGACGCCACAAAGTGCTACGTTAGTAGAACAAAACCCCAGCGAGAGGACTTCCCGTACAGTTGAGATGCCCTGCGGTTGGGCGTTAAGACACATCCTGCAGACAGTGCTGACTCCAACTGGGGACCTTCGGGTTGGGAGAGGAAAAAAAAACCAAGGAAGCGTGGCGCGTGAATCCAAGAAGATGTGCCCATGTGCAAGACACCGCGTCCTGCAGTACTGACAAAACCAGGGAGGAGAGAAGGTGGTGGCAAAACGAAACATGGATCCGTTCCCTACAGTGATCAAAACACGAGTCCAGTGCAGTAACTATAGTTTCACAGTTCCAGGGGGCAAACTGTCATTGCAGAGTCTGTAGTAACGCAGGTCATTCACCAGTCTGTGCACATTCTGGGTAAACGATGGCAGATCCTGGAAAAGATCAAACAACACATTGTACTGCAAACAGAGTAATACCTACAAGCGCTGTCTCACAGCAGAGAACAGAAAGGAACCGAGAGGGCCAAACACCCACGTGTATTTTCATACATGAGAACAACAGACCCCCTCCTCCAGAGTCTGAGCCCAGGAAGCCCCAGTTTCTGCAGCCCACGTACAGGGAGCAGAGACTGCTTCAGAGCTGCTCCACGCAGAGATCCGGGCTCTGTTCACGGCACCGGCTTCTCGGCGTGCAGTCAGGCGCTACACAAACAGTCACAACATGGCCATCTGCAGCGGCAACTGCAGATTCCTGCCAAGGCTCCTGGGTGCCGTGTTCCCCATAAGAAGGGCCAGTTTTCCTGAAGAGCAATTGCCTTCTAGAGTCCAGTGGTTCTCCTAAGGCTCCTTTCCTACCCTCACCCTTGGTTTCAAATCTCCTCTATCTCCCACGGGAGAGGAAGCACTCAACGGACAAGCAAGCTTCAGCAGATGGAAGCCACAGCCTGCTGCACTGCCACGGTGCTCCATAAGGAGGTTACAGAACCCCTCATCTGCTTCGCACACATACGAGGGGTTTGAAAGAGTTGTGAGCCATTGCAACTACTCTGCTGTTGTCTTCACTGTAACCCTCAAACATCTGGCCAGCAGCTGGAGTGAGATTTTGGCAAGGATCTGAGTGTCCCACTCTAGAAAATGTCAGTCTACCCCTGTGAAAACTTCCTCCAGGAAACATATTCCCTAACTCCCACAGCGTTCAGCAGTCCGAGAGATGAGATGGCAGTTCTGTTACCTACAGTGAAAAAATCCTTGGCTAGGCGTTGCTGAGTACGGAAGGGTTTGGAACAAAAGTTACTGCCTCAAAACACTGCCCTGAGAAGCTCACGGCTGCCTGCCAGCGCGTTCTAGGAGAAAAACTCTGCGCATCCTGGGAATACTGGCACTCTGCTGCAGCATTTCCCCTTCTTACCCTGTCCATTTTGAAATTCCTTCCCAGCACGTTTTTCTGGTTCGAGTCCACACCATCACAACTGGCCAGGAACTCGGGGAGAAAGGCTGAGTAGAAGCCATCAAAGTCCACTGAGGCCATATTGTAGGTGGCAATACCGATCTCCTCCTGCAACAGGTCGTGCGACTTGTGGACAAGCACCTGAAGTAGCACATTCACAAACTGGAACAGCATGGTCGTCCGGAAGATCTTCTGCGTAGTGAGAGAAGCACACAGTTAGGCGTCTTCACACCAGCAATCCTCCCACAGAGGGACCACAGCAGCCAGCACAGCGCTTCACAAGTACTAACCCATCAAAGTCAGACCAGGCAAGTGAGCATGGCTGCACAGGGCCACTTCAACACCACCAGCTTCTGAGCTATCAGCGGGGTCTGCAAACTCTTGTGAGCACAGAGATAATTCTCCAAGCCAAGCCAAGATCACAAATGGCTACAATAAGCTAGATTAATACCAGCTTTAAAGTTAACGGTGAATTTGGCCACACTCACCTCATGCATCTGACCCAAGTTTTAAGCACTGGCATTTAAGCAAACAGCACCAAGTCCCATTCAAACTCCAGTCAGTTTTAGCCCCGCGCAGTGCTCCTGAAAGCCAGGGAATCTGGCTAGCTGCCTGAAAGTCTGCAACAGGCAGCTGTTAACATGATGGGCTGTCCTTGAGTTGTGACCACAGATGCAAACCTGAAAGCTCTGCTTTCACAGACTAACCAGAAGGGCAGGACCCTGGATTCCAACTTTAATCCTTCATGACAGCAGCTAACAGGTCTAAATTAGAGGGTCTGGAGGATGGGTCCTACATGACAGCGATGGAGACAACCACCTGGCAGTGACCAGCTGTAAATACTAGATACAGACTGACCCAGATAAGAATGATGGAGGGACTCCACCGCTGTCCCACTGATGATCCCAGTTTCTACTTCCTCAGACAAATCGCACTGTCACTGTGCATGTCCTTTGCTTTCCCTCATTGTCACAGGAGGGAACACATCAAGGCTTTGCTTTGACTAAGAGTTGGGATTCCTCCTGTGCCCACTGCAGCAGTATCAGGGAGGTGGTAATGCCACTCTGACCAGCAACGTAACCCTCAGGATCACAGCAACCAACCAAAAGCTGTGGCATACAAGGCCCCAGATCCTGACCTTCAGCTACTGAGCCATTTCAAGCAAGTCTCAGAACAGCACCCGCCTATTACCGTGCACAACGGTCAACTAGGACCCACCTTGTGGTACAGCTTCTGCTTGGTGTTCAGCGTCTCCAAGTAGAAGAGATTCTGCTTGAACAGGTGAATGTCAGGTTGCAGGAAGGACTGGCCAAATGCCTACGAAGAAAGCAGAATTGAAGGAAGGGAACCAACATTACAATGAATATCGGACCAGCCAGGCAGAACATCATTTTCACCCTGACACCAGAACAAACCCCACAGAGCCTCTGCTGCTTCTCAGTGCAGCAAACTAGTAAGAGAGGCAGTTGGTTAAGTCAACCACGCTGCTGCCAGATCAACGGGAATGAAGACATTTTAGTGAAAACATCATCATATCCTTGCAGAACAGTTGCTAAGCTGGATCCGTTGGGAACAGGCGGACCAAGCTTGCATTGAAGAGGGACACAGGTGCTGAGCACAACTCCCTTGACAGACAGTTTGCTCGTGAAGGATTCTACCGTTTCTCAGGGATGCTAGCTAAGGTAGTGCAGCAAGCATGAACAAAACCAGAACACATGTGCAGGTTGTATTCTCAATCCAAGTCAAAAAGACCAAGGTGATGGGTAAATGTGCTCAACGTGTTACTGCACTAAATCAGAAAGAAGTCAGTGATGGGAGCTGGGAGGCCAACCTGGGCATTACAGAAGCAGGAAAAGAGCCTACGAACAAAATTTGCTGGACCCCGCTGAACTAGTCTGGTGGACCTGCACAGACTCTGTGCTACAACATCTTTTACACCTTGAGCTCCTCTGAAACACTGTACAGATGATGTAAGCAGATAAGGTAAGCTCTATACAGAGACAGGCAGAAGAATTCTACCAGTTGCTGCTTCAAGGCATCACAAACGGAAGAGTTTATTTCCCCATACCAGCCATTTATTTTTAAATGGACAAAAATGGCCCAACGGCCTTGAAGACTGAGCCAGTTCTGGACTCAGATCTCTGGTGGAAACCAGCACCCAAACTATTAGTATCCTCAACACAAAACACTGGCTGTGTGGAGAACATTTACAGAACATTAAATAAGAGTTTTGTATCAAAACAACAGAAGCCAAATAGTAAAACAAGTATGAACCACAAACACTTGGTCTCTGGCCTTGCCTAGACACTCAAAGGTCCAGACATGGGATCACTTGCTCCTTGCTCCTGTTCAGTATTGTCAACCAGCCTGAAGTTAATACTGAGGTTACCATGTAAATATCTTCCAAAACGAGGCACTCAGGTGAGTTTGGAAGCGTTACACTGCTACAGGAGAGACAGAGATGCTTGGACAGCTCTGCACAGGGACCAGCTTGGGCCTCATTCACATCAAAAGATGTTACGATTAGGAAAGGCCAAAGAAAAACACCAATACAGTTTATGTCAGTGCAAGAGCTCCCTCTTCACTCATGTATCAGAAGGGACCCAGCCTCCAGAAGCACTCCATGACGGGGCAGCTCTGCAAAAAGTCCTCCCACCTGAAGTCTAAGCACATGGCCCTCCCCTGCTCCGGCGTTCACTGCCCTCGGAGAAGCAAGCCCTGCTCTGAGGTTGCAGAACATGGTGCAAGCATGCTTCTGTTTACACTGACGTGGGCTGGAGGTGAAGGGCCCCACAGCAGGTACTCTGATAACAGATTAGGAGGCTGATTTTGTTTCGATTTTACTTTGGACTTGCACTACCTGTTTTGAGGACAGTTCTTACACCTAGGACCTCCACGGGAACTCATTTGGCCAGCTCTGACTTAAGTAACAGGTGGAATACAGTCTATTATTCTTAAAAATTTGCTGGCTCCGTGTACATGCTGGCACACCGCCTCTGCCTTCTCTACTCCCCAGGCCAAAGCCTATATTACCCCACTGACCCTTCACTACCAGATCTGATGGTACAGCACAGAACAAGTCCATATAAACCAAAAGACATCTTGGTCTCAGAAAACTTTCCTGCACTGAGAATTTGTCCTAGCGCTAACCACAAGACTTGTAGCAGAAGTAAACGGGTCAGCATCAGTAATACATTTTTAGGTCCAGATGCAGGATAAGGCATGAAAAGGAATTCACATTCCTTCCTCTCTGCTTGCTTCCCTGCGCAGTGAGGCACTGCGCCTTGTGAGCACGTCAGCAAGATTACTCTGCAAGCGCTTTGATTTTCAGCGGTTCCTGAACTCAAGACCTCCCTCAAGACATGTTCTAATCCCCATCGGCCACACGTCTAATGCACTGCCACAAGTAGCGTATGCTCCCTTGCAGAAAGGGTTCTGGACAACCGCGGGAGTAGCTGAGTTACCTGCATAATGGCACTGAACTGTGCTTCGTTCTCCATCTGCTCTTCTGCTACTCCTCTTTGGACACTAGCCAACACACTAGATTTGAAGAAGTACCGCCAGTTATGGTGGAGGACCCGGAAAAGCAGCTCGAACAACTCTGCTTTCACATCAGGAGATGAGCGCTAGGAGGAGAGGAGAACAAACAACTCAAAGCAGGGTCCTGTGTTGGAATCCCACCCATCCCCTGGGTCCCACTCTAGCAGCACCCTGCCCCGTGGCCACCCAGGGCAGTGCTCTGCAGCCAAGGTACCAGAGCACTGAAGCGTTTCCTCCTGAGGCAGGCACCAAACTCAGCAGCTGTTGGATCATGCTAAGAACACATGATCGAGTTTTGAGTTTTACCTCCTGCTTTGAGCACGTCTGTAATTTTAGCCTCTCTTGACAATTCCTGACAGAATTGTCCACCCACACTGCTTCCAATTCCCAATGCCTAGTCACCCAGTTTTCCCTCCCCAGGGACTGACATTTACAGCTCTTGGAAAGCTGAAAGCTTCATTGCTCCCACATCCCCAGCAATGCCTTCCCTTCCCGTCCCCCCTTTCCTTCACCTTGTGTGAGAACAGCCCTACCTCTGCAATGATGGGGTAGACCTGCTCCATGCACAGTGAGATGACGCTGGGTAGAAAAGGCTTGAATACTTGGCCTGGCTCTTGTACCACCACTTGCAGTATTTTCAGAAACTTCTCCACCACCCGACAGCCAGTGCTGCCCTCATGGAGGATGCTCTCGGCCAACTGCTCCCTACGACAAAAAGTCACTGCATAGGAACCGTCCCAGACATCTGCATGCTTACCTAATTTAAAGGAAAGCAGGTAGTGCCTCTAAACTTGCTCAACTAATACAGACCAAGTACATTAAGCCACAGAAGGGAGCTAGGTTTAGATAGACCCCCTTCCTCAACAAAAGCTTGAGAGATTGTTGGGGTACCCTCAGATCTTGGGTAGGAGCTAATAGGCAACGTGAGAGTCCGATTCAGTATCGCAGACTTCCAGAAAGCCCGTGGGAGAGCTGATATTGCACGATGGCTTGTATGATTGATGTGTATGGTCTGGGTGACTTCAGGCCTGGAAGCATTTTCCTTAGGTTTAGCCTTGGGACATGACCAAAGTCTGAACACAAAGGGGTTGGAAACACTACGCTCTTTAGGGGCAGGGACCCATCGTGTGAGCAGCTCACTAAGATAAATCATCCCAAGGGATAAGAAAGAAGTGACCAACATGGGACAATACCTGGTGAACATGTTTAGGAAGGTCTGTATTATCTGCTCGGTGAAAGGCACTCCCATCTGCACCCTCAGTCCTTGAAACAGAGTGAGGAAGAAGCTCAGCATCTCATCTGTCACATCTA
Organism: Gavia stellata; assembly: GCF_030936135.1. Classification (NCBI taxonomy): domain Eukaryota; kingdom Metazoa; phylum Chordata; class Aves; order Gaviiformes; family Gaviidae; genus Gavia; species Gavia stellata. The sequence goes on along the minus strand of NC_082611.1, from coordinate 17,759,111 downwards.
CGATAAGAACAGGAAAGCAAAAAGAAGGTGTTAAGGTAACATTCAAGTGCATCAATAAGGCTTTTATGTGATATTTGCTCCTCCTCTACAGGGAACCCCATTTACTCTTGGAAATTTAGCAGCAAGGTTACCATAAGAAACTCAAACCAACAGCCGATACTACAGGGCTTAAAAGATTGTTCATCCATTTCTGAAAAGCGCCAGGGATGACGAGTACAGCCAGCACCAAACAACTCGGAACAAACATGGTACTACCAGCAAGGCCCTCAGCCTGGCCTGCCTACACACGGTGCTCTGGCAATGGTCTGGGCTGATCTCCAGTTGCTCACTGCTCGCACAGGGTTAACAGGAAACACAAGGAAATCCAAAACAGCTACACAGCTTGGGATGGCTAGGAGACAGAACCCAGCTCCTTTTTTTTTTTTTGGCAGGAACTGAAAAGACCCTTTAACTTCATAAGTCATCTTCAGCCCGTGGTTATGCAGTTAGCTGATCAGCACCGCAGCTAATTCTTCATCAGTCCCAACACTCTTTATTGAATAACCACGGTAAGCTGAAGCTGCTCAACTCCTCCTTCATACAGCCTTTTACAGTCAAAAAATAGCAACCGCGTGAGGCTGCTAGCCTGTTCTGAAGACAACAGTTCACTGGAGTCACAGCATCAGCCTGCTGTCTTGATCCTCTCTGCATTTCAACTTTGTTTTGCGTGCCTCCACGCCTGCTTCACTGAGAAAATCCCACCTAGCCCCAAAAGTTTTCCTGGAACGCCTTGCTCTTCACGAGAGAAGCTGCTGTAGTCCTGGGCATTCGAGCTACCCTGATGTGATACAAAATGTAAGTCACCGGCCACAAGATTGCCAAGCAACAGTCCTGGTTACATCTCAGAAGCCTTTCCTTTACAAGGCGGGGGGAAAAAAACCCGCATCATTTGACCTAATCTGATGAGATCTACTCCTCTTTGTCTTCAAGCTTCTGGAGAGAACGTAAATGGCAAACATAGCCAGACAGGGTATTTTAAAGCTTTTTTTTGTGCTCAGGACCAGCTCCATTCTTGTTTCACCGCTGAACGCAAACACAAGGCATCTCCATCTTCTGGAAGTGTGACAAACCTTCATGCCTGTATCCTAGATGGCAGAGAAGTTCTCCCATCCCTGTTCCGATTCAGCCCAGCCCACCCAGAAGTACAGACCGACATTACACTTAGGCACAGCAAACCCACACACTTGACATGAACACCACCGGGATTCTATGCTGATAGACTTGGGATGTTATCAGTAGGTCATAAAGCTACTCACAGCATTAAAGCCTGTCCTATGGTTATACCTGACTGATGAATGAAAGCTGGGAAGAGGGCTAGTGAGACCTGCACGGATTCTTGCAGCGACTGATAACAGATCTGTCGAGACTTGGTGGATTCTCCAGAAATACTTTCTACAATATCTTCTAAAACGCTGAGTGTCTGATGGATGATCACTTTGGCTGCAAAACAAGAGAGGTGATACTTCCTGCATGTGTCAAGACTACTAATCAGAGGCAAGAAATGAAAAGAAGTCAAGTTCACACACACAGTAACTAAAACAACCTACAAGGCGGCATATACACAAACCCAGGTTGGAGTCAAAAAATGTTCCCAAGTGCCTGTTCATATTTTAAACATTTAAACAGGTTCAATTAGGTCACTGTGGCTACTCGCTTTCTTAAATTATACAGATTTACTGCCCTACAGATGCACTCACTGCTCAACTACTAAGGCGCAGAGACTGAGGGGAGCTGTAAACAATATTATCTGCAACACGCCACCGCTAAAGAAACATTAGCCAAGAAAAAAAGCAGCACATTACGACACCAAAATATACTGCAGATTTCTATTTCTGAAGGTAACAACCAGAGTGATACACAATCACTGTACAAGCTAACCCAAACGTTGGGAGAACGTAACTGGCTCAGTTCAACCCACGCGAGCAGTCTGCTAATATTCTTCTCGTGAGGAGCAAACCACCCCATGCTCCCTCCCCGCACACAGCTGACCAGCACGTCAGGTTTGTCAGAAGCTGTGACACTGCATCCTTCCAAACAATTTTTAAAGTGATTCTCAAAAAAAAAAGACACACCCCAAAGCAATCCCAAACCATACACAGAAACCTCCAAAGGTCCCTGGACGCCATCAGTTCAGGGCTCTCCTCCTACATATATACACCCTCTACAGTACTTCCCAAGTCTGGAAGAAATTCTTACATTCCCCTTAAGTTTTTAATAACCATTACCTTCATTATCACTGCTTCCAGTCAATGTTTCTAATACTATAGCATGGTGGTCCCAACATTAGGGTGTTAAGTATTCCTAATGCAATCAGCGCTATTCAGAGTTTTATCACAAACTTGATCCCACCTTCCCCGCATGACTAAGGAAGACAGTACTTTGGGGGAAGAGTTTACAGGCAACCTGGGGTGAGACAGCCCTTTACACACCCACAGAAGAAGGGACTCAAAAAAAAAAAGAAAGAAAACACAAATTGCTCCTTTCTTGTCCTCCCTAGATGCTAGAAACAATTTCTCAGCCAAAGTAATTACTAGAAAACCACTTAACGAGGCCTATCAGCAGTTTGCGCTGCAGCTGTCAGAAGAGAGCACACACCAAGAAACTTTGTACTTACTGTCCTCCAGCTGCACTTTCCTCTGTGGCAAGATAGCATTGGATTTTAATTGGCGGTATTCTCTCGTGAGGGCAGAGATTAGGCTGGCATGGTTGGTGGAGCGAACTGCCCACTGCTGTTCGCTCTCTGGAAGATTGGGCCAGGGCAGCAACAATACGTTCGACAGCGCTCTACATACCAACACCTGGGCCTAGAAGCAACGAGGCATTATGCAAAGAGATAAAGTTTTAGCGTGTTTGCTGTTCGCTTTATGCTAGAGCACAAACCTGGAGTGATATTTTACAGCTGTGCAAGACATGCAGCAGCGCTCACTGTTTGAGGAAAGAGTTCAATAGCAGAAGTTGAGCCCAAGTGAAAACTAGCGGCTCTGCAAGGTAGAGAGAAGCAAAGCTCCATCACTTCAGGGCTGAAACCAGCTCCCAGCTTTGTCAGCCCTTCCCTGCAACGATAAGTTTCTGCTCTTCATATTCATAAAACAAAGACGATAGCACTTTCATTACCCCTTGTCTGGTTTACACACTAAGCTTCTATGCTTGTCCAGCACTTTATGCCTCCATGCCAGCACACAATACCACCGTATCCCAACCTCCACTGTGGCTTTTCAGTACTTCTGTAATATAAATACGAACTTGGAGTGAGGTTTGTGGAATGCTAACATAAGTTTCACAGAAAGCTCTGTTCTTTCTGTATGTTAGAATCAATGCACCAGTACTGTAAAGACAACACAGAGTCACGGACTGTGTCAGCAAATGACAAAGGAATCAGATCCAAGAGTTGAAACTGTGTTTTTTCCTTACGCTGTTGCTTGAAATAGATCATTACTGACAAACTGTATCACTGGGATACCTGGATATCCACCGTACAGAGATAACTGCTGCCCCCCGCTCCTTTTTTGGGTTTTTTTTAAGGTTATACCTCACTACAGCAAGAACTGAGGCACAACTTCCCAAGCATCTAATCTACATTCTTCAAGTTTGAGACAAATCACCTTATCAGGAAGCCGCTGAGCAGAAGTGTCCGTGATCCTGTTGAACACCTTCTGTACTGCTGGGATGCTGATCAAGAACACTGGTCGCACTGTGGTGGCTAGAGAGACTAGCAGGTGGCACGCAGACAGCAGCAGCTTCTCCTGCACCTGAAACAGAGGGGGCACAGGGTCAGGCTGCCCAGTAACACCACCACACAGAACCATACGGTGCAACACTGGCGTCAGACAGCACAGCGAGCTGCCACTACCAGGTTTTTGGATGCAAGACAGTTTATAGTATTTATTTGCCAATCAGAGCACAGGTCAGTTCCCTTAATAGTGTGGAAGAGAGAAATCTCCCCGCTTTCAAGCCATTAGACTGTGTTTCCAAGCCTGTAAGTTTCTTACTCTTGTATTAGCTTGCCCTACAGTGCTATTATCTAGAATTGCTCTTGGTCTCACCTTACATGAGACATTTGCTGTGGCTCTGGAAGACAGACATCCATCTCTTTCAGACTGGTTCACATCAGGAGCCACAGTGTGGTTGAGAACAGACCGTTAAACACCCAAACACAGCAGCAATCTCCCGCTCTAGCTGGAAGCCCAGCCTCAGCCCAGCACTGGCAAAGGTACCTTAGAGCTGATGAGGGGTGTGATTGCCTCGAGAGCGGTGGAGACGAGAGAGATGAACTGCTCCGGGTTCTGCCGGTGAACTTCGCTGTAGAACTGTGCGAGCCAGTGCGCGTAGGCTTGCAGCGCTGCCAGGGACTGAGCGTGGCTGCGGAGGAGCAGAGCAAGGGTAAGATACAGACATGGGACAAAAAGTACACAAGCAGGACAGCTGCAGAAGGGTACAAGCCCTGAGCATGGTGCGTAGTTTCAACAGCATACTGGGAAATAACACTGGTATTCTCAGACAAAGCTGGCAGTTTTTCCTTTAAAAATCATTCAGCAGTCTAACTTAGTCATAACCCAAATTTCAATGGCAGTGACGAGAAGATAGTTTTACAATCGTGCCACACTAGCTTGGGAGGACTGTCGTGCCAGCAAGCATTAAGTAAAGACTGCAAAATGGCACCCTTTTTCTTTTTGACATCATATTTAAGCTCCTGAAGAGGTCTGGGATCTCTGTTTAGACTTAAAGTCTTGTGCTGTTATTAAAGCTAAAAGCAATGTATGGTGGAATTCTGATTCTGCAGGCTTCTCGGCTCCCTGCAGAAACAGGCAGAAAAAAGGAAAGCAATCCTGAATTCACACAGTTGGAAAGAGTGCAGAATGGCAAGTGCAATGACAATCACTTCTAGCAGTCCCTAGTCTTGCAGCACAAGATTCATTTCACATGCCCACTTGATTTTGGGGAAGAAGATAATTGCCTTATAGAAATCTTTTGGCATCTCGTCACACACAGTTGTCAGCCTATAAAACACATTGCCCAATCGCGAGGATGCTACCTAACCAATCCCCATTCTGCAGATTTTTATTGAAAAAGAGTAGTCTGTGAACACCGATATTCCCTCCAAAAATAAAGGTTCTCCCACGTGCACGTGTCCCCACCACAGTGACTGCATTTAAGGTCTCAGTCGTCTACAGCAGGCAACTCCCAGGTCTGCATCAACCACCTCCTGAACACCTCTGTTTCTGTCAGCAAGTCCAGTGCGTTTATGCACAGTGGGGAAAAATAAAGAAGTCTATTTAAAAAATAATCTTACCTTTAACAACAGGTTGAAGGGATTTTTTTGAATCAACACTTTGCCTTAATATCTTGTGTTCCTCCTTTAGTATATTTATTGCCTAAACTCTTCCCCACTCTTCCATTAACTGAGAAGAGGTGCATTCCTTGTGAATACATTCGCTACATCGCCTACTTTTTTTTTCTTTGTCCTGGACCCTGTACATTCGAGGCATGTTTAAAGGTGTGCTGTAACTGGACTCATCTATTAAGCAACAGTATTAATTCAAAGGTATAAACTGATAAGGTCAATTTTTTAGTCAACCTACCAGTTGATTATATCCTACTTTATGATTATACTTTTGGCACAGCACCGTATCAAGGTTTTTTGAGTCAGGGCATTTCTTTGGGATCACACAGACAGGTGTCCTCCGGATGTTTGACAATGCACCTTTGCTATGCTAGCGTTAGAAGATGGATCACAAGTTTCTTCAGGAACATGGGACAGAGAAAAGGATGAAAACCCCTCACTAACAGATCGTGGAAAAAGCCTCACAAGTTATTTTAAACCAGAAAAGGAAAAAGACCCTTAAAGAACATCATCCGCACAAAACTCAGTGCTAGTAACTTACAATTATTAGGAAAAATCCAGGGACATATACAATAAAATCTAGTGTGGGTCTTCAAGGAGCTGCTACACGCGCAATCACGAACTAGAAGAACTTGATGCGTTCAAATGGATAACCTTAAATTCTGCTCACGAAACACCAGCTGGCAGGAACCAGGTCTGTACTACACAACCATTAAGAATGGAAGGTCTCTAAAAGGCTGTCAGAGTGGTGTTCTATTACTAGTAGCATCAAGATTTCACACTTAATGGCAACTTCTGGATCAAATCATTCCATTTGTTTCAGAAATGGCTTGCATAGCTGGAAGGCAGACGTTTGTCTTGGAAGCCAAGGACTCAAAACCCTGTACTAGGAAAAACATCTTTTACCTGAGCCATAGATCTGACTTTGGTAGCAAAAAATCCATAGACTGGAACTACATACCGACAGTGGATCCATTTCTTAAAATACCACTATTGTAACACTTATTTTACCATTTAATTATACTGCAGAAGAACTAAGCTTTTACAGCCATCAGTACAGGGCAAAATAACAGTTTGGTTTTAGAGCTAATATGACTAGCGTTTTTACTTCTCATCACAATTTTATTTTTCTTTAAATAACCTCAGTACATCAATTTGAGAAAACAGTGGTCCAAAATGCTGGCAGCAGCCTTGACCTTCAACAGTTAAAAGAAAGTGCCCTTCTGGTTAGCTAGCAATCACTGGAGGGATGTGCTTTTCAGAACATTTGCCAAGGAAGTGGTTAGAGCACCAGATCTGTGAGATCTAACACTTCCACCACCCCATGTAGGTACCGAATCTGGATACAGTCATTTGCAGTGTGTATCTATATCTCTATATGATACTCACACATCGATAAGGTCAGGTTTCAACACAGATGGTACTGCAGTTTCGATGTTGTACAGTTTAATCTGGGATCCGTATAGCGTTACTTTTACCAACCTGGAAGTGAGTATATATACGGTAGTATAAAGGGACTGTAAGGTGGATATACACACGTACAAATCCGCTCGAACATCTTATCTGAATACAGCTCTTGGCAAGTCTGTGTCAATATTTAGCTAATAACAGACAAGATTTAGACCATTTAGTTGAAAATAATTTCAGTGTTTGTGATAAGATGCAACAAGTACGATGTTCCTGCATGGAAATGAAAAAACATAACCAAGGTAGCTATGTAAAGCCCTGAAATTCTGTAACGTGCTAAGTTTCTTAGAGGCGAAGAATCAAATGACATCTGCCTTTCACAGAGCTTTTCATTTAAGAAAAGAGATTTTGGTGATTTAGCTTTGACAGATGCAACTCCGAAGTAATCAGACTCTACATCCCATTTTCTGGCATTGCAAATGCAGATGCTGGGAAATAAGTACCTCAGTCTTTTCAAGTGACTGATTTTATTTATTAATCCCTCCTATTAGTTGTTTCTTTGGTTAAGGGTTTAGAAAGCCAACTGGGAAACTCAGCACTGATGAATGCAACACTTGAGATACAAAGAACTCAATGGGCAGTACCTTCATTTACTCATAACAAGGGGAGGAAGAAAGAAAACTTCGTTTTCACACTCTGCTGCAGTGGTGACAATTGCTCCTTGTACTGGTGAAGGGACAGCAAACTCCCCCTTCCCATACCTACCTCTCCACCACCGTAAGAGCATCGTTGAACCTGGCAGCAAACACATCCCCAATGAAGTATTCTGCTAAACGACCAACGGCCTGCAGCAAGGAGCTCAGGTCCCTCAAGGAGCAGTGCAAACGGCGGCAATCATTCTCTGCAGTGATGTTCAGCCTGTGACCTGAAATGACATTATGGTTCATTAGCAATGAAGCCAAAAGACCTAAGTGTAAATAAATCACTTGCGCTAACAGCCACTAAGAGCCTAGCTGTCTGAAAACTCATACTTTAAAAACCTTGTGCAAGGAAAAAAACCCCCACGTAACTTTGTGACTAATAAATACAGCTCTTTGGGATGGGAAATCTAATTACAAAGCTACAGGAAATGCAAAGTTTATTCTAATTACATTACAAGCATTCTTCTTAAATTAGCTCGGCAGTGGGTCACAGTTCAAATCGGAGCACTGTCCAAGTGACTGAAAGACTCAAACTGAGTAAGGCAAGTTCAACTGTTTAGACTGCTACACTTCAGATTCCTCTTTAAAGGCTGAAATGGATGTTACCAACTATTTCAGCCTTTTACTCATTTGTTTTCTTCTATTTGGTATGAATACCTATATAAACAGGAGCCTTTCTGGTGATCTGTTGACATCCAGAAGCAACCCCAGTGCTGCGGAGAAGGTTGTTCTCACACTCCCTCTGCCGGCTGCAGTGCAATAAGTGTTCCAGCAGCGGAAGCATATTTGAAACAAGAGTGTATTTGCTTCTGATGTGAAATGTGGTTATTTACCTTCTCATTTCTCAGATACAAGAACATACCGATAACTAGATTGGCCAGTCTTAGTACCCACGCAATTGTCCTACCAGTGGGTTGCCTATACGTGGTCTCCAAACGTTCCAGACCTTTTACTAAAAAAAGCAAACGTTCTGCAACACCATGTTTCAAAGAAAATCTGTTTTTCTTTCCACTGCCCATATTTAATCTCATCAACAAGCTTGCCATTTTATACCATCGCCACCAGCACACTATCATCCAGTTCTGAATCCCCAGTTGCATCTGAGCTATTTCTTCTGACCCGTCAGCTAAACAGCCACTTCATGTGACAGCTTCTAACACAGGCTGGTGCTACGGCATTAAAAACCTACACATGGCTTATCCTAGCTCTGAAATGATCCTAAAATTGGAACTATTTTTTCCTGAACTGTCTATACAATAACCGCCATTCTGCCATGTATAGCAGTATTGAAGATGTACCAGATTCCTTTACTGGTCACACCAGAAAACTTAAATATAACCTTAGCTATAATCTTCCCTCATACAGATCCCACTACTACTACTTTCCTTATTTCTCAGGAAGAAGAAAAGAGCTACGCTCATGCTTTTTATTCAGTTGAGAGCACTGGTATCTTTGTAAACTACTTTATACATGAAAGCTCCTGAAAAGCCAGCTAGATAAGTCTTCAGAAACTACTACAACCTCCTAAATACTTCATCTTCTCATTGACTCACAATGGTTTTAATTCAAGCCTAAATAAAAATGCTCCTATGGTGGACAACTTCACACCAGATTTGAGCCCAAAGTGAGCAGGAACGCAACCTTTCTTGAAATAAGTTTTAGTGGGAGGAAAAAAGTAACCCATTATCCCTCCATGTTACTGTAGTATTCGATGCTGCATACTTGTTCTTAAGACATATGGTAGCCTCATTTCAAGTACCAGAACATGGGAAGAACCATACCAATAAAAAAAAAAAAATCACATTAGATTTTTGTCTGCTATTGGAGTTTGAGTACCGAGCCATTAAACACCACACATGTGTTCAGATGCTCAAAAGGAGCAACACCAAAGCAGGTCTGGAGTGGTTTTGCAATCAGCTATTCAAACAGTGAGGACTGCAGTGCTAGACGGTGGTTATTACCTGTCCCTGAAGTGACCACAAACTGCTGGAGTCCCAGATACACTTCCAAGTTATCCTGCAGAACTGGAAACTAGAAGAGACAAGAAATGAGCGTGATTTTGGGGCTTGGCAGACAGTTAACACCCAACTACTAACTACTCTGTTAGAGCACAGTGTTCTTATTTCTCCCTAGTGCCTTCAAAAAGACATCTGGAGAAAAGGCAAGTTGCTAGGTTCTGGGCTGATCCTGCATGCCACAGCTTCTCATGGTGTGATAGCTGTCATGACAACAACAAAGATCTCCACCCTGAAGGCACTCCTCTGTGGTAGCTCTCCTTTTTCCCACAAATACCAGCAATCAGCCTAACAAGATAACGGTCTGTCAAGTAAAAGAGATGGCACAGCATGCCACCAGTATGAATACGCAGATGGATGTATAACCCAGACCAAATAGAGCAGGGGAAAGGCAGAGCCTGGAGCGCAGGAAGCCTGCACTGCATCCACCTCACCCAGAAGTATCAGCTTCTCGAAATGCAGCTATCAAAATATTATTCAACCAAAGAAGTTGAGTTTGGTGCCTCTGTAACAGAGTACAGAAGGGAAGTAGCGCAGAGCTCTGCCAGCAAGCTGCAGGCTGCACCAAGAACAGCTGAAGCCCCATAGGGAAAACAGCCAAGGGAGCAAACACCACAGCCATCATGCACCCTGGTCCGGGAACAGTGTCAGCCTAACTCCATCCTTCAGGACCAACGGCAAACATGCCTGATCCCGGTGATACTTCAGCTGAGCAACAGGTTACACTGCCACAGGGGAGCGTATTATAAACTGAGACCAGAAAGCTTTCTAAGCAGCATTCGGCCAGCCAAGGTACTTCAGTGGTATCTGTTAAGGAGTTATTTGCCTTGTGCCTGAACGCATTTGTATACATACAGGACAAAATCGCACACCGACCTTTTCCTTGCAGATATCCTACCTGAAAGAATATTTTCCAACCCTTTCATTCTGCAACAGTTCTACTTAATTTCTATTGGCAAAGTCACAGCATTTGAAGTGGTTGGTTTTATGAAAATTCACTCATCCATCAGCACAGGGAACTGCAGCCTTTCGTTTCCCAGCATGGGACAGTGTAATGGCAGCTGCTGTACGTTATTTTCATGATTTGCTATCGATAGACTAGCCGCTGCATTCAACAGCGCTGCAGACTGCTGTGAAAAGCACAGGAAACCGCGCGAGCATCTCCCAGATTATCCAGCGTACAAAACCGAACTAACACAGGGCTCGGGGAAAGCACTCACTGTCAAGTGTCTGACAGGCTGTGCCTAATTAACAGTCGAGCACCTTTGTATAACTGCAGGAGGAGAACTGTTGAGAAAAAAACAGATAGTCTTCCTCAAGCCAATGTGTTACTTTAAGGAAGCCACATGCTCTTCACCATATGACCCATATGCTCACTGAAACAGCCGCTCCATTTGCTTGCCTCTTGCAGACTCATGCCGTGCCACCACGCTGCAGAGGAACTTCTACTTTCCTATGAAGACTATTTTGTTCACTACTTCAGAGTTTCTAGTAATATGCTTCTAGCGCTTAGCTCAGCCATAATGTTTCTTAAATAAAAATATCAGTTAAAAAAAGCAGTTCGGGTCAGGCATCTTCTGCCTCTGCAGCAGCTCAATTTTCTCTGCTTCTTGGGAATATGGTTCAGAGGTAGGCAGTATCTCCAGCAGAATTAATAGACTTGCTTTGAGATCCCACTGCTATACTTGCCCTTCTTCTCACCCGGAGAAAACGCACCAACTACTCTGAATTTTGGGCTCCACTGGCTTACGGCCTCAAGATCTCCTCCTCAAAAACCATTACAGTGTTACAAACCCAGACAACTTTTACAACACCGATTCTAGCAACAGCAGTGCCATTAGCTGGAGAAAAGCACTTATCTGTGTTTATCAGATATAATTCCCAGTTGTCCGAGGCACTCTTTTCAGCATCTGTATCTAGCCTTTCATTTAAACAAAGATTTCACTCTCCTTAAAACCCTAATAATGACACTCATCTGCCCAATGCGCAGCGCTGCCTCCTTATATAAAGGCCAAGATAAACAGCAGTGAAGCATAGCTGCCAAATATTTACACTTGGAAAGATGGCAATTTCTAAAGAGCTTAGTGTCCAGCAAATAGGGCTCAAACGCTCCCTGAAGTACCCTCTTTAAAACACACCAAGAAATTTGACAAAGCCAAAAAACCCAAGCTTTGTCCTTCAATTTCTGGTCTCCTCCTTACCAAGTTTTTGCATCCAAAAACCAAATCTCCCTACTTGTTTGGCACTGCGGCCTTTATCAAACAGCTTGTAACAAACTCCAGCAGTTGGTGCTCATTTTACATTGCACTTTTGGTCTGGATAACTACTTACGAGTGTGGAGAAGGCATGAGTTGGCAAGAGCTCCATGACTTTTGCAACAACTTCCAAGCTTTGGCGCAAGTACCGCTGCCACTCGGTCTGCTGCTATGGGAAGAAACACCAAGGTAAGCACAGCACTTCCAGAGGGAAACGGACGGCTTTTAGTAGACTAGTAGGTCTTAACTGAAGCTTGGGACTAGCTAGCTCCTTTCCAGAACCTGGCTTTTGCAGACACACAGATACGGGAAGAGATACTGCTCTTAGGAGTCTCATATGCTGCCAGAAACCCGATGGAGAATAATTTTGCCAACCCATGCTTTGGGCGTGCGTGCATGTTTCCCTGGAGTGATAAGCCACAAGCGTTCACTCCTAAAGCACCGTTACTGCTCAGATGACAAGTATCTGTTACGCAGAACAACCTGCACTTCCAGTGCTCTGGCCTCAGCCATTTTGGCCACCTACTCCGCTTTTACATTTATCAGTATTGAGATGATGTTCACCAGTACCGACTTAGGAGAAATAAGCTTAAATGAATGCACCAACAACATATACAGCTTAAAGCTTTTGTCTCAGAGATATTTCAGCATTTACATTCCAAAGCAACCAGACAGGGGCACCTAATGCCTCTGATAATCAAACATAAGTATCTGTATTTTTTCCCCCCATAAGAACCAGGTTAAAAACAAAGGTCATATCCTTTCACTGTGACTAAGTACATTCTTGTTAAAAGCATTTCATGCTGCTTTAAGCCTCAAACCCCACACAGAATGGAGTGAAGAAGCAGCTGTCTAGCTTGTACTCCAAAGCACAAGCTCTGGGAAAGACATTCTCGGTGCTACCAGTGCAAGAGTTAATATCTGGACCTGCAGCTGTCCCTGTTCAACTCTGCTCCTTACATCATCATCCAGTGTCTCGTCATCCAGCTCCTCCAGCTGTGCCTGGTTATACCTGAACTGGATTCGATTCAACACCTCTGTCAGCAACAGAACCAAGGCATCTTCGTACCTGTGACCACGGAGAAAACAGAGCAAGAGTTTGATAAAACAATTCTGCAGAGATCGCTGCACTCACGGTCCTCCCAGCGTAGAGGATATTGTAAAACAGATGACAGTTTAAAGAGAGCCACTGCAAAGAGCCTGCAGCACAGCTTTACAAATTTGTTGAGGAAACACCGAGCAGATCCTGGGACTAAGAGTATCGTGTCATTTCAGGTCATGAGCTACCTGCAAGGGAAGAGCCTTGGTAATATCTGATATCCCTCTACCTCTGAAAGGGAAAGGGAGGACTGTTAGGTTCAAAACAGGAAGGGTCGGAGTGGCTTGCCAGGAATAGCAGCAGATGAACAGGAGGCACCAACAGCCTCTTGTTGCTAGACTACTCCTCAGCAGCCTGCCTGGTGCTCTGCTTTTTGGGCAGCAAAGAAGGAACAGATAAAACAGCGCAGAGTTATTGCTGCCTACCTCAAAAGGGGACCTTCTCCTGAGGCTATTTGTTCTGCTATCCTCTTTCCCTACACTGTTGGTAAATGAATTCAGGCCCTTGTGCTCTGAAACAAAGCCAGCACTTTTCCCACTTTGCTGTAGTGCTAAAGGCACGTCACTGAAAGACATCTTTTCACCTCTCAGGAGCTATGCAGCTGGTACAGTGTGCAGAAGATCCTCCTTCTCATTGATCACCTAAGAATCATGCCAAGTTGCAAAATCAGCACAGAGCCACCCGGGCATGCAATCATTCCTGGTGACACAACACCAAAGTTGGGGGATTTCAAGGGGGTTCGGCTGGATTGTCTGTTTTAAAAACCTCCTTTCTCAAAACAGCTGGGGTCCAATGCAAAAAGTCATGCTCTTCTCTAGGTGAGATCAGGTTGGAAAATTAGGCATTAGCATACACTAACAAAGATTCAGAGCATGACACAATCCAAGTGTCAGACTTGTCAGCTGTCTCGCTAGCTGAGCAGCTGAAAGCTCTCCGTGCAAGGTGGCTGAATTACCATCTTTTCCGTAACCACATGACATGAACTCTGGATTTGGCAATTTATCCAGTAGTAAAAGTTGTGATGGGTCTGAAAAGCAAAGTTTGTAAACCACAGAACAGGAAACTTCATCTGTGCTCCTGTGGTGTAACCACTCCCAGACTGTCAAACTGCAGCGTTCACACGTCTCAGAGCGTGCAGGAAGTTGTAGCTATAGAAGTTTCACTAAGGACAGGTAGTTCTGACAAAACAGAACAAGTTTCAACCACTTATATGATTTTTTTGGTTTGTTTATAGTCTGATATATCTCCTCAAGAGACAGCTATTGTTTGTGTCAATTTTCCCCATAACAAACTGTGGCAAAGATAACACACGTTACATGCACATTAGCCAGATGAAGAGGAGCAGAACGCCAAGGCAGAGTTCAACAGCATTAGGCAGAGAGCAGCAAATTAGGAACAAATTATAACAAACTTCTAATGCAAATACCCACTACTTGAGAAAGTAAAGAACCACAGTTCCCATGCTGAAAGGAAGAGAGCTGTCCGGTGTAAGCTAGTTCCACATTTGTTCTTTGTGGTTATGATGCCAGGCTGTCTTTCAAAAACCAACCGCTTATATTTAGCGTGCTCAAGGGAAAGAAGCTTCCTTCGGCACTTGGTGGAAGGTAATACAGTACAAGCCATGGCACTTTTAAGCCTCCAAAACTTGAAAGAGATACCAGTATATTCACCAGAATTTTAAAATGGCAGCAGAGGGACTTTTATGAAGATAGAGCCGTCCATTTCAGGATACAGCACCTACAAAGGAAGAGCTGCCAACCACCACTGCAACTGATAGACACAACTAACCAGAGGTAAGCAAGTGGAACTTCTAACTTCCAAACACAGTCTCATCAGTATTTCTCAGAAACATATCCTCCGTTTAATCAGGAATTTAAAATTCCTGATTAAATAAAACATTTTTCCTAATGCATTAATTAGTTGTATGAGGTGTGCGAACACTTAGTAGGCAACTTTCTCTGTGGTCTCCTCCTCTAATATGTGCCAAAACGTGCTCCAAAATTTGCGAAAGTGTGTTACAGTTCTATTTTAGACTGCAAAGCTTTCTTCCTCTGGCTGCTAGGTTCACACACAACATACGTAAGTGACAGTTTGAATTGTTTTAAATGAGTGTGAAACATCGAAGTTTACACTTTTTTATAGTTTACAATTTTAGAAAAAGAAGGGACTCAACC
The DNA here is from genome assembly GCF_030936135.1 of Gavia stellata. NCBI lineage: Eukaryota > Metazoa > Chordata > Aves > Gaviiformes > Gaviidae > Gavia > Gavia stellata. The sequence continues at coordinate 17,744,080 of NC_082611.1, read as the reverse complement.
ACACGTGAAGCTGAAGCAAGCAATAGCTTATTTCTCACAGTCCTCCCATGGTGACCATGAAGTCTCTTTGCAGCTGTCACATCCCGACAGCTTCCCGAGTGCTTACCTGTTGAGTACTGCTTCTTTGTCTGCCAGCCGACTTTTAATTTTGCTAGTCAGATAGTCCAAGAAGAGCGTCCAGATGTCTAAGCAAGAAAAGTAACCTTCATGGGTAGGCTGAAATACACCAAAATTCACAATGAATACCACGAGCTCTGGTAAGATTGTTTTCAAACAATGAAAATATGAGTTAGCATGCACTTAATTCATGGGAAGAACTTCTTGCTTTATTGAAAAATTTCTAGGAAGTCACTGGAGAGATTTATAGCTGTTAAAAGATGAACAAGAGCTTTAGCACAAGGGTGGGAACCCAGGAATTACAAGGCTGGTCTCAGCATTAACCCATCCCATGGCTCGCTGCATCAGCAATTCTAGCATTTTATAAATTTGCTTGTCATTATTCACATGTGGGGGTAAATAGGGCCGAGTTGCAGTGCAACAGCTTCTACAGCAAGGTAGCACGTACCAAAAGCCACAGGCTCGGTTTATTTTAGTACTAAAACTAAAAGTTACAAGGGAAGCCTCAGATACAGTAAAAGCAGCAGATTCAGGAGAAAGAAAAGCATCACCGAACACAAAACAAACAAGCTAGAGAGATTTTTCCAGACAACATCATCCATTCCAAGGACTAGGGAAAAAAAAAGCAGAAGCAAAGTTAAACACCAGAAAGTCATTCTTGCAAGGTAACTACACGTGACTGCTGTCTCCAACTAAATCCAAGAGCACATTAAGCCATTTCCAAGTCCCCAGCACTACTGGGGAAGTGCCAGTAAGCGAAGTTAATTGCTTTTTCCTGAGCTAACTTTAAGTATCAACTTCACTGGGGAAAACAAGCTACCCTGCTGTACAAGACAACAGAACAGAGACCAGACCGAGGAAAACCGATGTCGCAGGGCTGTACCTGATGAAAAGTGTATTTGAACAACAGTGCCAGAAATTCAACCACGGGGAACTGGGAGTAGGATTCAATTCTTCGTAGGTGAACGCTCACAAAGAGACGGAGAAAATCCGTAAACTTCTCAATGTAGCTACAAGGGAAAGGAGAAAACACAACTGAGAAAACATGAAGGATACCACAAGGGAAAGCAATTTCATTGAAATAGTGATAAAATTCACTCAAAATCCTTTCATTAAAAAGAAAGTTACAATTAACAGCCAGTACAACAATTAAAATATAAAGCCCTGCAACAATTACCTACAGGACGGGCAACCCTTCATTCCATTAATACCTGAAACAGCAGAAAAGACAGTCTAGTCAAAAGCAACTTTAATATTCAGATAAATATAATTGCGTTCAACCAGGCCTGCAAATAAGCACAATCCCCCCCACCCTAGAGAAATAGCAAGGGTCATCTTACTGATGTAGACAGGATTAGTGAAATAAACTGTACCACTGAGGAATTCAGCTGGAAGCAAGAAGTTAATGCAGGAGTTAGCAATACACGTGTTAAATTTACACGAGGTAGTGGGAGAGCCATGGAGTTGAGAGCTGGAAAGGACGGTTTCTTCTGCAGTGCAGATCAACTATCCAAAAGTTTCTGAACTGAGCCCAGGCTTTTGTGACCGAATTAGACTATAAAGACAAATCTTCCTCCAAAAGACGGGACTGCTCAATGCTTGGGACTATAGAAAGTGAAGGTCCAAAAAGCAGCCTGCTACCAAAATTTCAGGGAGCTCAGCAAGAGCATGACCTCGGTGCAAGCACTGAGGGTTCTGAGTACGCAGCTGGGGAAAAATGACAAGACCACAGTGAGGCAAGCTTTTGTTGGGGAATAAGAACACGCCCTGCACAACATGAGCTTCTCCAAGGTTAGAAGTCATCTTCATATCTATCTATAGAGAAAAGAGTTAAATACTCCATCAGTACACAGGACCAATGCATTGCAGCATCATACACAAACAGCAAGGGCTCCAGCAATCCAATGGCAAGGCTGTGTGCAGAGAAGTCCATCCTTCCCGTATGGCAAAGAGCTCTTAAGTGCAGGAATACTTCAAGTTTTTCTTTTAAATAAAAAGTTAAGCTTAGCAAAGTTTCAGACACGCACGAACAGTCTGGTTTTACTGTACTGCCTTGCTCTTCCCTTCTGCAAACTGTTTGGTTTTTTTTTTTTTGCAGGGGCAGGGAAAACCCCACTCTTTCTAATGAAAACTCACTCAAGACCAGAAGCACTGCCAGCTAACAAAGAGCTGCAGCACTGTTGGTTATTATAAGCCTACAAAACCACACAATACTTTGAATATGCAAAAAGATTATATTTCCTTTTTATTTGGCACTGGCTACTTGACAAGAGATAACTAAACATACCTGATCATGGATCAAACACTTCAAAAGTAAAGCTAGCAAAAAAATAAAGAGTCCAGACCCAAACATCTCCTTCATTCTTTACATTTTTATTTTCTACAGAGACTCTGATCCGAGACCAGTGAAATTCTTACTTGGCCCCTAGCTCTGCCAGCCCCAAAGCCCCTTCTGCAACTACTGAGCCGCTGCTTGGATCCTTTCTAGCCATTTCCCATATTTTGGGGTCTTCAAGTTAAAGCTAAACACAAATAAAGCAAAAGTCAGTTTAAGCTTACTCTTCTTCTGGACTAGTTTGGCAGCACCAACTCTGTTCAAGACCACACTGATTTTGCGACAGAATAAAAATAACCAGCACCACGAGAGGAAAGGAAGGAACAGACCCACATTCTGAAGACAGCAATCTGCTGAAGGTAGTTTTTTCGGTACCAACTCTGTTCAGGATTTTGTTAGCCCAAGCTAAGACGACACTTTCACGCGGTAAGTTCTTTAACTTTGGACACAGAGGTATAGTTATGCCCTTCAGTGACAAAAGGAAAATTCTCGTATCCCTTTCCACGAAGAGGACAGAGTCAACTCAGAGAAAGCTCCGCTCCTCCAGAAGCCAGCTAGATTTTTCCAGTCTCCAGAACATCTTAGTTACATCCCTATTTCAGACCTTAGCAATGAATAAAGAGGGGTCTCACAATTACAGACACCAACAAACTCCGTGGATAACGTGTCTCAGAGCAGAACATAACGATATGGCAATACCATCTCTGTGAAGGCCAACACAGCTACAGACCTTCCACAGCCTTGCCAGTGAAGGCTGCTTGCTGATGCTTTCCGTAAAAGAAAAAACAAACTTAAACAAGGGATTGTGGGCTTCCAGGAGAGCCTTTCTGAAATCCAGAGTGTAACTCCTGGCTCTCTGTGCACATATCTTGTATGCAAAGGTGGCAGATTTCTACACGTCTTATTTCTAGGAAGCGAGCGATACTGAAGGCAGAGCACGTTAGTAAAAAAATGAGCAAGTAGAATTCACTGTTAAAAAGAAGTCACAATTAATCTAGATTTACCATCCCAAAGTTATACGTGTATCTAAAGACAAGGAAAAAGGGGATTTTACAGAAGAAACATGCAAGTCATCTCTACAAATAGACCCGCAGTTTTTTTCCCAAATTTGTTTTTTCTCTTGAATGGACATAAAAAAACCACAACAGAAAAACCCCAAAAGCCTTGCTGCTACATCTGGCAATAGAAATTTTATCCAGCAGCACCAGTTTATTTAAACCACCATGTATCCGTAACAAGATACTGAGCACATTCGCACAGTTGCAACCCCTTTGCCAAGGTCAGCACCAGTCTGCCAGCCTTGCCGTGGCAGCAGGCCTGCACCGAGAGGCAGCACCAAGTCATCACCTCTTCCATCACCCTGCCAACACGTGGATTCAACCACTCAACACGACAGCAAGACAAGTCTCAGTTTCTCTCCTACAAGTAGGAATAGCCGATATTAAAGAATCGAGCTGTTTTAGGCAACAAGGATGGTAGCGACTTTCTGGAAAATGACAAGACGCAGCCTCCCAAGATGCTGCCGCTTCCCCGCTGCCTCCAGTCAAGCACGCCAGACAGCCTCTGCGGTAGAGCCATTCACCGCTGCTGTGAGCTCCCCAAGCTGTTTTTCGGGGTTGTTTAAAAATAAAGTAAAAATAAAAAAGCAATCAGAAATAGTCACATCTCAATGAAGGGTAGGAAACTACTACTATTTTCTTTCAAGTCATGACTCGCAGAATATCTACCCACTCTTTGTATCTTTGAGTTTAAGCAGAGAAGGCAGATACCGACCAGGAAAGGGAATACTGCAATGCCTTTACCTCACTGAGCCTCTTCTGTTTTCTCTTACAACTGAAGGGCAGGTTCAGCTCTTGTGCCACCTCAGACCTGCAGTCAAACAGTAACGAACGGGGGAAAGGGGAGGAAGAGGACAGGAAAGAATACAAACCTGTGCCACCACGGTCCCTTAGCAAACTCAGCCCCTTACCAGAACCTTACCTGTGGGCACCTACCTTTCTGCCTGTCTCCCCCAGCACAGTGCTCTGAAAAAAAGGCGATTAGACACACCATGCATGACCGCAAAATAATAAAGACAGTCCTTTAGAAAGCAAGAGGCCCTAGCACAGCTACTTAGCTGTTTGGTTGCTCTTACCTTTCATCCAGTTCCTCTAGCCGGCTCTTCACTGTATGGGCGTTGTTCTCCTTGGTAATCTTCTGCAGGAGGTAGAAAGTCTGCTGGAACATCCGTAGCAAATACTCTTCAAACTCCATAGGCACACAGTTCTTTGACATCAGTTCATTGATGCAAGACATAGCCAAGACGCCAAGTCGGCCACGCTCCTGTCCCAACACCGAGTTCTGGCTGCTGCCGTTGACGGAAGACATCTTCCGCACGCGGGTGTCGCAGCCAAAGCGAGCAAAGTGGAAAATGGTGGTGAGGAGTGACGGGGTGATACTGGTAGACAAAGGGATCCAGCTGAAGAGGTGTGCCAGGCACTCCAGTGCCAGGGAACATATATATTCACTTTCTGTATCAAGGATGGGGATTGGCTGGTTCAATAACTTGGCCGCACTGGGACTCTGCAACAGGCTACTTAACAGGTCACCTAGGAAACAAAGCACACATCTGCATCATAAATCAGGGCAATTACCTTCAAATGGTGCAACTGCCAGCCCCGGCTATAAAGCAAAAGCCATCAGAGCCTCTGGCATTCAGCAAGTTAGCATACAAAGAGATGAACTAGAGACTTTTGTATTCCGGAATTTTCTGAACTTTTGTTCAGATGATATTAGCAATGCCATGGGGTGTATTTTAGGAATTTATTATAAAATTCACTCCCCCCATAAGGTCGAGCATCCTTGATGCACGCTTGCGCAAGTTCTTTGGCACATCCATGTTACGCTGGACCTTGGCAGAGCTGCTTCCGCTTGCATATGGCAGCTTGTGGATGATGTAAGAGCAGATGTTCTGAGTCCGACCAAAAAGCCTACTTAGAACGGTGCCTTTTCTCAGTGACCAAAAGCCCACAGCAGGCACAGATCACATTCCTCAGCCTCCATCCACTCGCATTACAAAGGCTTCCCGAGCCAGGCGGGGTTTGAAGAATTCTGTACAGCCTCAGGATTTATCTTCCATGAATTTATCCAATCTCCAACTAAAGCCACAAAAACTTAATATTTGCAACATCCTGTGACAGAGTTCCACAGCTTAACTTTATACTGTGTAAAGATGGGTTTTGTTTGGAGCCTGCCAGCTGCTAGTTTCATTTCCTACCTCCTGTACCAAACAGGGAAAAGAAATAATCTCTTTCCATTCACCTTCTACATGGCACTCAATAGCTTTCTATTGCAGCTCCTTGCTCTCAATTTCTTTGAGTGAATGAAGAGTACTACTTTTCTTGTTACTTGCATGGAAGCGATTCAATACCCGCAATCATCTTTACTGCCTTTCTACAAAGCTTTCATTTCTACGCTACACCTATTGATACAGGAAGACCAGAACTGCAGCCACTATTCAGACATAGATGAACCTTAATTCCATACAGCACCATAGCATTTATCTGGTTTTGACTGCTAGCAATCAAAATTTGTGTAGAATGATCTGGCTTAACACTCAGAGAAGTTAATCCTGCATACTGAAGGCGAGTTTGGAGCCTGTGATTTGGCATGAGTATTGCCCTCCCTGCCCAAACACAGGTTATACTTATCTGCATTGCGTTTCACCTCCCATTTGCCCAGAGACACGCGAGATCTTCCCTCAAGTCTTCAGCCATACCTCCTTTTCACTATTCTGACCCTCTTGGTGCCGTCGGCAAGCCTCCTTGTCTCTTTACTGAGCCCTTTTCCCAGGTCTCTAACAAGTGTGTCCCCAAGCACAGTCCCAAGCAGTACTCCAGAGGTGACCTCCCCCCTCATGGCAAGAGGGGCCCATTTCCACTTACCTTTTACCTTCTAACCAAATTTTCAACAATGCAGAGGCTCCCCTTATCCCTGACGGCCTTCGCTTTCTCAAAAGCTTTTAGCGAGAAGCCTTCTTGAAAGCTTTATGGCAATCCAAGCAGACCACCAGCTAGGCTGCCCTTCCCCGCAGAAGCTGCCCACTAACTCGCAGGCTTCCACAGACCACATGCTGAAAACCTACTCACCTTCCCCAGGTTATTCAATACACTTCTCTTCCTTGAGTACAAATAATCTCTTCACCTTTAGAAATCCACAGGCACCTGCTACGTTACAGAATTTAAAAGTTCTCCCCAGAAAATCTGAGTAATTTTTTATTTGAAAGTGAAATGACCCAACACATTAGGAATACGAAAAGAACAGATATGATTTACTGAGCTGTTTCCCAAGTGCTCAAAAGCACGCACGATGAACAGATTCCTCCTAAGTCTCCATTTTTCATCGAGATCGATGTCTTGCACGACTAAATTCATAACTCCCTGTCATATCGTATCATTGTTTCTTTCTCCTCCGCTCCAGGAATTTAAGGCATCATGCTACTTCAGCTGAACTGGATAACCCGGCACTTAGTCTTAATATTAAAGCAGCCCCCATGGTAACATTCACAACTGTACATATGCTGCAGTGCAAGAGCTGCTTGCATTGTTCTTTAAAGAAGCATGTCTGCTTCTGTAAAATGGCCAGTCCAGCAAATGCCACCAAAAAAAAAATTCAACGAGAATCAGAGACTCTCATCTTTTAATCCGTCAACACCAGAAATTGTAAATTAGGTCCCTGTAACTCAGACCAACTGCTGTGAGTGCTTTGCACCCAGGTAAATTACCAAAGCTCAGAGTTTAAGGGGTTTTAAGTTATATTGGGTGTCTTTGCAAACAAGTGATACATTTACAGGATCAACTGCATTCATGCACAAGGAGAAAACTCTCAGGGGGCTGGGATCAGGCTAGTTCTGCAGAAGTAAGCAGCAGCAAACACTTCTGTTATTCATTTGTTTACCATACGTGAGCGAATATGCCTAAGGAAGGGATTCATCAAGTAAGGAGCAATAAATCATGCAAAGACAGCATTTGGAGGCTGAGAGATTACTGCTGAGTAAATTCTATACTGATGCAATAACTCAAATGTTTCCCAACATAGGACATTATCAGAGCTCCTTGGCTTAAGTGGTATGAGAAATGAGTTTAACATTGTCTTTAAGTGCTATTTAAAAACTATGCAAGACTTGCAAGTAACCATTTCACTCTGCAAAAAAAGGAAGCATAGGTTTTCCAAGTTCCTAAAGAGATTTTGGCTCTGATGGAAGATATTAAACATTTATAGGGACTCTGAAGCTTACTTTGCCTTTTGGAACACCTTTAATTTCACCTGAATGCAAAAAGAAAAAGGCAGTGGCCTCATCTAAGCAACAAAAAAGTTCAAGCATCACCAGTAAACAAGAATACTTTGCTGCATGAATGAGACTCAAATGTAACAATACGTGGGTAAAAAGATTTGGTCAGCTTACAGATTTCACAAATTTTAAGGACAGAGAAACAACATCTCCAGTGCAGAATTTCATGGCGGAGTTTCACTAAGCCCATGTTTGTCCCATAGTTGACCTTCCGACCATGCATTCATCTCTGCCTGCAAACAAAGACCAGGAGATCCGCAATGCCATGACTGCCACTCACTGCTACCGACTTGCACGTCCGCCTTTAAGCCCCGTAGGTTCTCCACATTAGCAACCCCATCAGTGCTCTTACTCCACTCCGTGAATCTATCGACCGATCACACAACCAAATAGTGACCCAAGGGACATTTGGTTAATAAAGAAAGTAAAGAAAAAGAAGAGAGTCCTTCACAAAACACAGAAAGTGAGCAAGCAGCGGACAAGAGGGAAGCACTCAGTGCTCTTCCTTTTGGACCTCAAGAACTTGAAGCACAACCAGTTTTAACGTGGAGAGAGCAGTTAAGGCAGAGCATAGAAAAAAACAGATAAAGTTTCAAATAATTGAGTTTGCACAGGCAGGACCCATTGAAATTAAGCCTGAACTTCTAAATGAACTGTCAGTGTGGTTGTAATTACTAGCAATTATCTTGAAAATACGCTGCGTAAGAAGTAAGTTTGTTTTCCCTGAAAGGGGAGAAAAAGAGACCCAGAACAGAAATGCAGCGTACTTTCACTTTGAGAAATACGAGCTAAAGTCACAAGGTGAATGCGCAGGTGGATGAAAAGCTGCCTCAGCACAAGCACCATCCAGTGATTCACCGAGGAACTGAGGACATCTCAAACAGGCTTCCACTGATAATCAGCCCAGAATTTGTTCCACTGGTTATTTTTTTAATTACAACTCTAGACAACAAACCAGAGATTTTCTGAGTTGTATCAGTTTAAGTTATTAGTACCTCAGAACAAACCAGCGCTAGTTTTTTTCCAAGCTAATTCTGGAACCTGCTGTTCACAGTGCGGTCCCCCCTCCTGCAGGCATGGCCTTGGACGTGCCCGCATTAACCAGCATCTGCTAGCGCGCACCTGGGCTCACCGAGCAATTCAAGCTGTTTTGTACAAATACAGCATCGTTCTTGGCCACTGAGGCACTTGCTACCAACAGTTGATACTAACCTAAATCAGCTTGCTTCCGCGGAAGACTCCAGTCTTAGTGAGGCTCTTGCTGCCAGGGTGGGTGAAGCTGGCACTCCTGCCCTCTCCAAGCAGCACCTTCACTCTTGCCAAGTGATACTACAAGGTTTGTTCTTTTCTGTTAATACCATTTTTTCCCCCCCAACTTTTGCTAGCTACAGCAAAATCCACCCCGCACCTAAAGCCAAGGAAATATTTCTTCCCATTTACGTTTTGTATATAAATATAAAAGTGTCTTAAGCTCTTCTACAGGAAAGTAGCACTTGAAATTCTGCTCCAACCCAAACTTAAACATGAAAGTTTTAACACTAACCAAAATATCAACAAAGGCTTATTGCAGGCAGCTGTCTTAAGCTGACTAGCAGCAAGGAAGTGATCTGCAGCTCTCAATTAACTGTTTAGGGTCCCAAAGACAAGTGAGACAAAGGTACATGATACAGTTGCGTTAACTCACAGAACACACTGCACCGAGCACAACTCGATTATCGGGAGAAAGAAATATCAGATCCACAAGTGTTTCACCTTCTCCCTATGCACAACCGGTTATTACAGGTTTCCAGACCCTAAGCCCTTCTTTTTTCTTGTTAAAAGCAGACAGAGCCAAGATTAGAGCTTTTAAACAAAATACTGATTTCACTGCATCGTGGTGGTACTTCTTGCTTTGTTTTCCAAGAAGCAAGAACAAAGACACCACACGCTGCTGGACAGCACTCGTGTGAGCTGAGTGTAACAACGACCCATGTTACATCAAGGCACAAGAAACACTGGTAGTCATCAAGATCAGCTTTGCGCCCGGGATGACCCTATACATCCATCCCCTATTTAGCCTTAACAGGATAAGTGACATGTGCTCCAAGTACAAGGACATAGAAATAGTTACCTGCGAAATGGTGTATATAAGAAGTATGTATGTAAATGAGGTTAGATCAGATAAACACCCACACAAAAGACTAACAGGAATAGGTAGCAAACAAACTTTCACAATATATAAGCACAGAGTCCTAGCCACCACCTCTTTTTTTTTCAGTTAGGGCTTCAGTTTTGCTCCACTCTGGCTTTTTACATGCTTACAGCTGAAATTCATAGATGACAATGCCAACTCAGTGACGTTAGAGCATTTTGCATTGACACTTCAGAAAGCTTTTTGCTGTCTGAGGACACCAAGAAGCTATATGCACACTCTTCAACATGGTGGCAATTTCAGCAGGGCATCCCCTGCAGTGGAAATTGCCTCTTCATGTAAGGTTTGTCTTTCCAAACGGAAATTTATTGGCCTATGAAAAGCTCTAGGAAAGGGTTATTACAAGAGGTTAGACAGTAAAGGAAGGAATCTATGCCTGATATTGCAAATTTAAGTACACGGAAATAATATCTTGTAGCTTTAGTCATCCTTACCACTTTCTCCTGAAGTTGGGGATGGTGGTGGAGTGGCAGCAGTAACGCTGTGTTTGTCCCAGATGCTCTCCAAAATACCTGGCCAAAGAGATACGTTTCAGAACAGCCTGCTAAAAGACAGATTGATCTAACAAACATACCGGAGACTGCAGGAGATCTTCGGTAGAACACATCTTTAGTGCTTTGACAAGGAATGTTGTCTTCTCTTAGCGAGTCCAAAGAAATCACCAAGTGCTTATACACACAATCTCAATCCCTCCTCATGAAGAGGGGGACATAGGTAGCTATACAGTTGCTCTGCCACACAAGCTTGTTTCTAGTAAGCTGACCCAAGTGCCTAAGGGCAGAGTTGAGTGCTCAAACTGCAGGAGCTGCCACTACATGGCCCACACGTTGCTTCACTGCACCCAAAATGCATAAGCTTGCTAGCATCTGAGGGATGGTGGAGGAGAACATTTGCTTCTATGCTACAAGTGCCATAACTCGTACCTGTGAGGAGCCCAAGCACTGTTTGCACCTGGTCTAGGAGCAGCTTGCGTAGCTCTTCTTTCCGAGCTACGCTAAGATCTTCCCGCGGACATGCCAGTTCTTCCGAAGTAGTTTTCAACATGATCAGTCCCAGAGGAGTGGTCACAGGAGACTGAATTAACTGAGAGGAAAACACACGAATGTAACATGTGAAGATAACATTCTGCAAAGCTATCAGCTGACAAACAGGGGGTTAGTAACACTACTAGCAGTTTACAATCGCTTCAAGACTGAGGGAGTATCAGTTCCCACAGTTTGCAGTGCTGCGTGTTGAGGGAAGAGAACTGCAAATATTCAATTTCCTGAGACATTAATCTATGATGTTGCAAGAGTTCAAGTACCATGGGAATCCTTGGGGTTTCAAGTGAGCTTTCATAATGTCATTGCACACGTTCTCTGTTCCAGCATGTTTACCAGTAACAGTTTGTTCCTTCTGTTTACTGCCTTCTGCTGACATCATCACTTCTCAGAATTGCCTCAGCACCACCGGTTTCACCACCTAACAGGGCCACCGCTGCAGCCACGCTCAGGTCAGGAGCCTGCACCATCAGCCAAGCAGCTTCCCATTAAAAAGCCCATCCCTCCTCATACAGAAAAAACTGCAGCCGATATAGGATGACACCACAGAGCTAAGGGATCCGACCTCTCCTTGCATCTGCATTGCATCTCAAACTGCAAATCACATTTACCCTAAAAAGAGTAACTTCCACTACATGTAGGAATAGGACTGGAGAACGCAATGATTTTTGCCTTCATTAGCCTCTGGGATATTAAAGACACATTCCAGTGGGACAAAGTTTTATTTTCAGCTGAAAGACAACACTGCTCTTCACCGTTGACCTGGAACATCCAAAATGATTTATGCGCTACTCCCTCCGGGAGGAAAAAAAAGTCTAAAGCAAATCACAATTACTACAACTAATAACTCATAAATTCTGTAATACCGTCTGACTTCGGTCCTAATCTCCCTGACCCACCAAACCAGAGACGGGCTCAGTTAACACTGCTAAGGCTACACAGTTTGGTAAAATACGTGGGGAAAAGTCCATCTAAAAGCTCTTAGTCTGGATGTATGCAAGCTCGGCTTTTGGAAAGGAAGCACAACGACACAGGAGCAGACAGCTAAAGAATTAAATAAAATACACAACTCGTTAGTAAATTAAAGAGACTTAACATCTCCTCTCAGAATATTTTCTGACAATACCAGGAAGTTTAGCAATACCATGCACTGGAACTTCAGTAATGTTAAACAAATTTTACACCTCTAAGGAAACAGCACTTTCTATGTAGAATTACTGGTTTTGTATAATGACAGTACAATAGTCCAAGTTACTTTTCTTCTCCACCCCTCCAATGGGTCAGTAAAAGTTTTAGAGACTACTTAGAGTACTGGGATACAATTTAATGCTAAAGAATCAAACGGTTGCTTCAAATTATCGCAGAAGAAAGTCTTGAGGCAGGACTCATCTGCAACTTAAAAGCAAGACTGCTCCTGTGCTACTCTTCATTATTTTGAGGTCTTGGAGTTCAGTATTAGTGTTTTTCTTCCACTTTCTCTGAACATTTTTGGAAGGTGTCTGCTATAGAAATTGATTTATGGGAACATTTCCCCCTGCAGCTGAGTTCACAAGGAGAGGCTTTAGGAAAAATAGATACCCAAAGTGGGCTCTGCAATTACTTCATATAACCTCCAAAGTGCTAGAAAAGCAAGTAGAGGCTCAGAAAGCATTTCAGTTGCAGATCCAGGTGACATCAAAGCCAAAATTGTAAGTGTAGACAGTTGTCTTGAAGTACTTATTGTCAAATTGACAATTCTGGAAAAAATTGCAGCATGTCACACTACGTGATGACAGAAAGCTATCTGAAAAGATATTACACCAGTTAGCCACAAGCTCTGTAGGCCAAGTTAGCATTTTTTAAATTTTGCAATTAATACTAGATCCATTTGTCTTAACAAATAAACTCCTGACACTCAGAGGTTTTTTTTAAATAACTGCCTTGTGGCTTGCCTGTGGGCAGAGCTGCATTCAAATCGTGTAATTATGCCAGCAGAAAAAGTCTGTGCAGCACTTAAGTCTATACTCAGCTTCTTTAAGCCAATTATGAACAATTTTAAGAGAACTGGAAACAAAGTACTCGAACCAAAAGAGGGGGTTTGCCTGGTTAGGCTCCAGCAGCAGCGAGCTGTTAGCCTGGCTCAGGCTTCACTGGGGAGACGCTGAATTATAACCAACATTCAAACTAAAGGCACTGTCTCAGCCAGGATCCTCAAACACACACTCCAGCCTTCCTGCAAGAGCTCTCCCAAGAGCCACCCCAACGCCATTCCATCAGTGACTTTACATGATGAGGTACCAAAGATTTTAGGGTATTTTTGGCTGTTAGGTGAAAAAATCTCCAATAGCCACGTTCAGAAACTCCACTTTGAGAATCATCCAGTGATGCATCCAGAGTTTTACTGATTTTTTTTCTTTAAAGAACAACCCACAACTCCTCCATTTTCAACAACTACTCCTAAATATTTAAAATTCAAAGTGCAGTTGATACTTGTTGCATAGTATTGTTCCTTTGTCAAAAAACTTACAAGACTAGAAAGAAATGTAACATGTAGGAAGCTAAGGGTTATTTGTAAAGGTAAAGGAATTTAAAAAGCAACTTTGTTTTTCATGTAATTATTTAATCCTTGTCAGGGGAAGCCACTACTCAAGGAAACGAAACACCATCTCTCCGAATGAAACCAAGTTTTCCCTTCAGAAAATTCTTACCTGCAGGATGTTAGTGAAAAAGTCATGGTAGAACATTGGCCAGTCTTGCCGGCCAATATCCACGATGACCTTGCAAAGTTTGTTCCTGATGAAGTAAGGCAGAGTTTTATGGTGAGCTAGAAGGAGCTTGGGCAGGCAGCTGCGGATTTCCATTTTGTCTTGAGATGGGACCCCAAGCCACATCTTATTGATTAGGTTCTGGAAGAGAAACAGACCTCCCAAATGAGCTCATTTTAGACGTGCTAATATCACAATGCTTCACTTAAGTTGAACAATGAGGTGCCTGAATGGGATATTCTTAAAGATACCAGGCATAGTGCCTGAAGGAAAAGCATCTTAATACATTTTATCAATAGCTTCTCGGATATAATTCATAGCTTCCTTAATAAAGTCTGGGGAAAAGATGACCCCCCCAACAGCAGGTATCAAAAAAGCAGCCACAAGTGTAGTTTCCAAGGTTACTGTGAAAGCCAGCAAGAGCTGTACTAGTGTGAGAACGTGGACACATCGCGCAGGGACAGAGCACCAGGCAGAGCTGCTGCATCTTACACCTCAGGGCTGCCAGTCCCTGCCATGATGCAGCAGGGAAAAGGCTATAGGTTTCAAAACCATCCATGCCTCTCACTGACCGAGCATGGTCAGTTAAAAACTTAAGCATCTACATTTGATGTAGTTCAACCTTCTCTACTTCCATGGGCAGACCTGTAGCTAAGGAAACAAGCAGGCTAAACAGAAGATGTTTCTCTCGTTAGAGCTCTGACACAGGCTCGCTGGGCAAAGAGCTGAAATTTAAAATGCTTTTAACTGTTCAGCAGTCCAGTACCAACCCTGACATCTTTAACAACACATAGAGGTGAGTGTGTGCAAACTCAGCTAGGCAGAACAAGAGCAGCTTAATAGAGGGCAAACCCTGCACCAGCAACTGACTCGGAATAAGCTTTGCTACCTAATGGGGTACTCGGGCAACCGAAGACAGCAATGGCTCATGCTGCTGAACAAAACTCACTGAGCTTGCCTCTTACAAGCCACACAGCGTATAGGGATGAGCTCTAACAAAAACCCACCCCCACCACAAGCAGATTTGTAGAAGCCCTCCAACATTAGAGTTTCACAAAAGATGGGTTTCAGCGCCCCAGAAATTGCTCTTTGAATACACCATCATTTCTATTAACTGACAAGTGACAGCAACCGGCATGTTGCCATTTTAACTGGTTTTGGGTCAAGCAGACCTAGTTGGCATGCATATAAAGTACTTCCACTATCTTTTAACCCTGGACACCTAGACTTTCCCCTTTAAAGGGGGAAGCATAGCCTTGTATGAAGCAGAAAAAAAAAAAAGAGGGGAAGCAAGTTTGGTTTGAGATGACTGATGCCACCTGAGTCTCCTGAAGCTAAGCTGGAAGGTCGCCGTCGGAGTGACTGCCTCGCAGTGACAGGGCACCACTTTAACAGAAAGCTTTTAGTCCACTTAAAGCCAGACAAAATCCATAAGAAGGCAGAGTTGCAAATTGCTTTCCTGCTACGCTACGAACCCATTTAGGGGCTCTAGAGCATTAGGAGCTGAGCCTCTCAGGATAACTTACTGAGGAGGCCTGCTGCTGAGGCTTGGAGAACTGAAAAGCAGGAGATACTGCAAAGTGGTTTGTTGCAGACAATGGGAGATTATTTACGGACAAAGCAGATCCAATTCACAGTACGTCTGTACTGTACAGAGGTACAAGTTCACAGTGTAGAGGTACAGAGGTATATTTATACATCAAGTTCCTCAAAGAGGTTGCTTTTTGGGGTTTCTTGCAGAGAAGATCCAGAAGCATTGCTTAAAAACCAACAACGACAACCAAGAGCTCCGCAATGCAAATCCAGAACGAGAGTTTCAGAAGCCCCAATAAAACTGGAAGATGCTTTAGCTTTAATATTCGTGTCTTAATGCCCACCGAGTTTTGTCCTACTCATTTGACCTGAAAGTGGCAGCTTTCTCCACCTGTGAAATGTTTTTGGGAAGATGTTCTTTTCCAAAAGCAAGAATTGAAAATGGTTCATCTGGAAGGGGGCCATGAGGATTTTTATTCTCGACCCACTGTTAACTTCCTCGACATTCTAGAAAACACAACATTCTCAGGAAGGATCTTAGGAATGATCCTTGCATTTATATACACGCTTTTACTGACATTCAGTACTCGCAGACAGTTGACAGCTGATGAAGTTGCAGACTACAACAGACTACGGCCAGGAGGACCAGTCGAATACGCAGCACTACAGCAGTTAACTTTGGAAATTCAAGCTCCTCAGCGGAGAGATCCTAATCTCTCACCTGAGCTGTGGACTCATGTCCCTTACTTTACACTTGGACAGTAATTTCTTTGTTTTGCTTAGTTCTGGGCACAATTATTTTTTCAGTACTACCTTTCCCCCCATCCCCCTCCAGAGGAGCAGAGGCTCAGTAATCAAACATGTTTTCATGAAAATCGGTTTCATTATTGCAGGCAGGGAACAACTCCCATACCATTTGTCATGATTACCCCTTTTTGAAAGGAAGACAAACCAGATTCAGTTTGCAGATCGAGTCCAGACTCCCTATGCAACCCCAGATAAATAAAGTGAACATTTTAAGTGAAGAAGTCAACAACGTGGATAATTTGTCAAAACAACACAACTTTTCAGAACAGAGTTGTTTGCTCTATCTAAAAAGTGGCCCACTGCAAAGGATATAAAACCCCTCTGACTTAGGAGCACAGCTCAGACAAGCCAAGGACACAACGCAGAGGCCACAAATGGACCAGGGTGAGGCGTGACATTGACCAAACCCCAAAATATCGTTACGGAAAGATACTGCACTGGTGACCGAGAAACCAGCTGACAAAACAGAGCTGTTCACAGAGCTGTTCACAGAAGACTTTTGTTTCTTCCAGTAGATACACAAATCAATATTTAGGCTTTCTACCTATTTATAGAAGAACAAAGTTATGGTTCAGAGTGGGATGTGGTCTTCTAAAAGAGACCTTACCTCTACAACTAGCACATAAGCTTGTGGGATGTAGTTCAAGAGCATCAACCACAACTACGAGATGTCAGAAAAATAAAAGCAACTTCGTCTTCCCTCTTAGCATTGAAGTTTGCAGTAGCTAGTATCAGGTAATCATGCACAGATTTCTGACCATAAAAAGAGTATAAAAGCAATAACACTCTTCAAAGCATTGTGCAGAAAGCTTCTGAAACCGTAGGTAATTTGTACTTGGAGATGCCAGGAAATTAATTCTTCAATTTGTGTACAAAGATTCATACTCTCCTACCCTTAGCCTGCCATTAAGCAACCTCTCTAGGAGAGAGCAATAAAAGCATCCTTTATCACTGTACTTACTAGGACTGCCATTTTAGACAAACATTTTCAAATAAAATCGATTGCCATATAAAACTGCACCAGGCAGAAAATGCACTAAGCAGGCAACAGTACACATCTTACCTCAAACACAGTCAAACTGTACATCATCACGTAGTCATTTCTTGTACTTGACAGGAAATAGAGGCAGAATCTCCAGGCTCCTATCTGCTGGGCAAAGTTATTTAAAAGCTCCTCTGAAAAAATAGAGTATTAAAAAATTACTTTAAAATCCTTAAGCTATAAACAAATGCGTAACAATGCGTACTGATACCACAATAACACACTGAGCATGGAAGAAACCCCATGTTCAGGGAGTGACTCAAACAACCTGGAGGAGGGAAAGAAAATAAAGTCACACTCCAAAGTATTAAAAGCAATCTCACAAGAGGCTTTGATGAAAACAACATAGGTATGTCACTTTAGAATACAGTTTTGACATAAACACTACACCAGACTAATAGTTGAATATTAAAACAAAATCAGACACAAATTATATTACGATCATTACCATTTTATCTACAAAAGCCAAATGTTGGGATACCAGGTCACTGTGAAAGACCAGGAGCACTTCAGATCACACAGCTTTATAAAACACCCGTGTTTTAATGCAATTGCTCCAAGAGCCATTGACTTTGTGGTAGGTCAGCATATTAAAAACCTCTCCGAACACTCAGGTACAGGATTTGGTCGTCTCACATCAAGTGACTACGCACCAAATGTGGCAAAGGGAAAAGCTGCAAGGGCTGTTTTACAGGCTAATCAAATTTAAGCCTTAATCAATCGGTTTATTTCCTGCAACTTAAGCAGGAAAACGAGGGATGCTGAAGGCTTTTCCCTTTTCCACAACAGGAGATCTCCGCAATAGGAAAAAACCCACACCTTGCCTAGTTGCTTATTTTTTATTTTACCAGATTTCTGGGAGAAGTCTTTCATGCTGATCATACTTTTGGCACTGAAGTTAGAGATGACAGAAGTTTGAGAATAAAAACAAACAGCCTATTTACACCCATTAACCACGGATGCAAGAAGCTAAGCTAGAGCACCCTTAAGATCTCTGCTTCAGAAGGACATATTTAATAATACCAGCCAAAAATGAAGCGTCATTGTTTATTCCCACTTATCATTTCACATTAACTAGGACAGTCTTCTGCTTTCCCTTCTTAATGCTGAAGAAATCTGAAGTCCATGCTGCATCGCTAGGCAGAAGGTAGAGGTTTTCCAGGACACGCAATTCAACGATGGCCAGGCAGAGAAAAACGTAACATCCTCCTCCTACCCTAACCAACTATCCTTGGTAAAAAACTACGTCTCCATGCTCACAGCAGTAGACAGTTACCGACATATTAATTATCTATAGGACCTGCCATGGGATCTCTGAAACCCAAACTACGTAAGCCTTTACTTCAAGTTCATACATAAGCAGGAGAGGCTAAGATGCCAGTTCAGTATCAGATGGAGCACTTCCATCTGCCAGATTTGTTTAACATAATCAAGTCACCTCTGCTGAAGTCTGCAGGCAGCAGAAAGCAAAGGGGATCACCCTTTAGAAGTGGCGTGAACTCACCTATCTCGCGTTTCCGCTCATTCGTTGTGCAATTGTGGAAAAACTCTGTCATTAGACTCTCCAAAGCCCGTAGCGAGGCCTCTTCAGATGCCTGGGAACAAGATTTAAAGGAAAGAGTTAAAGTTAACTTCCATGCTGACTTGCCCTAGGGAGGTCGGTATCGTTCGTGTCACAGAGGCACTCAAAAACCAACATGAGAATTCAGTCCAGGTGGAGGCCAAAATAATCTGAAATTTAAACTGTTCATAGGCAACAAGTAGCAACAAGATTTGTCCACCGCAAGTGAAAGCTTTGGACATGACTTCTAAGGGACCTATTACTTAACTGCATAAAGAAACAAAAACAATAGAAGTTTCCTTCTCTTCTTTGGTGGTGTGTAGTAATTTGAGTTAGCTTATCCTTGTCCAATAATCCTTACAAAGACAGTAAATTCAAGATGCTTTCAGATGCTTAGAGCTAACAATACAGCAACGGCATGGGGAGCATCAACCTTGAGAGGACTCCTGACACCTACTGCTACCTCTGCCTCGGTGCCATGCTGCCACCTGCAATTCCAGAGGTGCTCAGGAAGTAGCAGCTTGAAAGATTAAGACATTTCCAGCACTTTGAAAAGTGATATAAAAGTATTCAGCCGTTTGGCTCAAGAAGAACATTTCCCCCACCCCCAATTTTAGCTTTTATTATTCAAATTAATCAGTTATAGCTCAGTGTTTATACATCCTAAAAAAAAAATAAATCAGAATTAGTATACAGCTGTTGCAAGGTCACTATAGTTTCGTGAATCTCTGGAGTTGGGATGATTTTATTCTAGTAACAGCTCACCCCTGTGCTTAGCCTCTCCACCTGTGCTGCGCTTCCCTTATGGTCTAAGCCTGATAATGGATAGGCTTAGAAAACAGTACTGCTACAGTACAGACCGTGCCATTAGTCATTCCTTTAATGTTTTCAATGCTTGCCATCAATAATGAATGCATCAAGATTCAAGCCCCGACCTTCCTCTGCACAGAAACAAAAGCAAACCATTAAAGAAAACTGAAAGTTCTGCCTCAAAAAATAAAAACAGAAACAAAAACCATGACCAGCAGTCTTCGGCAAAGAGATGAGCAAGTGAGACAACTTGCAGAAACACTACGGGCTTCTGCTAGTTCCCATTTCCACGTACAGCAGTTTTCTCCAGGACCACCCCAGGGCCAAGCAGCGGGAGACCCTCCTCAAACAGCCTGGGGTTGGATTAACCCCCCAGCAGAACCAACAACTCAACACAACAGCGTGGGAAGACAAATTCAGCTCCGCTCTCCGAACAACTGGAAATGGATGCTCTGCAGGACGCCGTGCATTTTCAATCCCTTAGCAAAGGAATACTGAATTTCATCCTACCTTTCCTCTTCCTTCCCCCTCTTTTTCCTTTTTTTTTTCTTTTTAAAAGCAAAGACTATTTTAGCAAGAAACATTGTTAGCGGGAAATTGACTTAAAATAACCTACAACCAAATCAAAGCCACTTTGCCAGCTTAAGCAAGATCAAGCACCCATTATCACCTCTTTAATCCATTTCTACATGGTCTCTGCAAACAGTCCCTTGCACTGTAAACTTCCCCTTGAAGCCGGCCCTTCAGCCGCAGAACAGTCTCCTCCTCCTGCCAGTCACCATTTCCCAGATAAAAGCAACACTGTGGATAAGAGCCTCACTTGAAAAAAAAAAATATTTGATTAAGTGGAGTCCTTAATGACATTAGGATATAGCCACACTGCCATTTCTCTGCATTTCTTTCTGCGACATCGCACATTGTTGCAAGTTCCTCCCAACCAGATCCAGACATATCCAACCTTTTCATAAATCCCTGCAGTTTACTTCTCTGCTGCTCAACACTGAGTAAGCCTCACCAGCAGTTTCTGATGCCAAACCCCCAAAGAGGAGTTTCCAAACGTTGGGCAGACCAATTTGATGCAAATTCCTCCGTAAGAAGCACTGTTCTCCCATCCCATCCCTCCACCGGCCAAGATCAAGACCACCTCAATTCACAGAGGAGTGTTAGCTCTTCACACAGGAATGGCAGGGCTCAATCGTTTTCAGATAGTTAATTCAATCCTCCTTTAGGAAGAGTAGCTGAGAAAGTAATTTTTTTTTCCAAGATTCAAGATTTATTTCCCACTTTTGGAAATAAATCACAGAGTTCTCATAAATCTTTAACATTTGATATGTCCTCCACTGACTTCAAACTGCCTCGGCACTGAGATCTTGAATATGACAGAGCCTACTCCTAGGAACGCACTTAACCTTTTCTATAAAAACACCGCCATCACAATGTTCAACGTGTCAAAAGCGAAAAACCAGAGAGCATAACGCAAGCGTTTTATGTAAAAAGCCCAGCCTGGCCAGAATCCAAGGCCAACTTGGGCAGAAAGAAACAGGGTGACCTCCGAGATTGTTTTCTATTTGACTTCTCCCGGCTGTTTCGGAGGTTTGGCCAAAGGAAGGTGGAGTAGCACAAATTGAAGTAATCAAAACCCAGCCCACCGTGGGGTCTGCAAACAGGAGAGCCTCCCAGGTCTTCCCCCGGGTGCTAGTTGATGGCCACACCAAGTGCATCCCCTTCTAGCTATTGGCAGGACTTAAAAAGGTAGAGCCCTGTCTTCTGCATTTGCTAATGCCTTTGGGTATCCCTCAAGTTAACCGTTCCTGGAGCGTGCGGTAATCACCCACCTTTCAAGCAAAGGCTCCGATAACTAGGTCATTGAGATAAAGAGGACACATGCTGTTGGAGAGCTGCAGAGGAAATTTCCTGTACCTATATCCAGACACCCCAGAAAGCAGATTATCTAGTGAGGCTATAATAAAAGTAGAGCTGTTTGTAGGACCTGCGGCTGTACCTGTCTAATTTCCAGCTGAACCTCAGTAGTATCGCTCACATGAATATGCAGTTTGTGTTCTTCTAGGGCTCGGTGTTTACTCTGCGTTGAGGAAAAGAATAGGAAAGTATCACCAGGGTCTGGGAAGAGAAATGCCGATGAATCCCGATACCGAGCAGCAATGCACGGACATTAATGACTGCCTCAATCTTGCACAGTCAGGACAAGATCGAACTCTACGGGCAGTCAGAACCAGCAGCACTCAGTTCACTTTCTGTCTGGTCTGAAATTCAGCCATTTGGGTCATACGCAAATTTCATTTTTAAAGGTTTTCAAGGAAAGTCATGAAATCTGGCCCATCATCATCAGAAATTACTACAGACTTTCTGGGTAAGGGCTGGCAGTTTGCCTCACCTTCATGAGGCATTACAAAATAGTCAACTATTAAACCAGAAATGCTTCCCACTCATTTTCACAAGTTGTAAGATCTGACCCCAATGTCTCCATGGGTACTTAGGGCTGGATCAAACTGCCGGGAAATGCTGTTCGCTCCCTTCTATCAACAATTTAAGAAAAAAAAATACTCAGTTCTATGAATCCCATTCGCAGAGCAGGTAATGTGAGCTTTTTACCATGAAAACCTTTGCCATTTGCTAAAAACAGTCAAGGTAAGATCTGACATGCCACTACCCACACTAGCTCCACTGCTTCCGATTGCCTAAACACTACGGTTGAGCTCCGACCGGCAGGCTGCCGGAGCGAGGATCTCAGCTGCCAGATTTAGCAGATACTCCAGCCAAAGATGATGTCCTCAGTCACAGCTTGGCCTGGTGAACAAGTTAGTGATGCATGAAAGTAAGCAAGTGGGTCTAAACGCTAGTGCACTGACAGCTACAGGTTCCTGTGTTCCAGTAGGACATCCATGCTTTGACCTAGAAATTGTTTCCAAGGTAGCATCTCGGAGAGATGCGTCATAGCTGATTCTCCCCAAAATAGGTGCCATTAACTGCTGCTGTACTGCGTTGGGTCCACGCCGCACGGACCAGGCAAGCATCAGGTCTGCCCCAGGTCTGCTGTTCCTGGAATTGCCCTGTCTGAGCATGACTTGATATGGATCAGGGTGGGAGAGCGCCACTGTCAGTCCACATCCTTACCATCCCCATTTTTGCCTCATTAAGTTTGCTAAAGGTGTTGCATTAAAAGTTATCAAACTAGAGGCGTGTGGCTGCTTACTCATGCCATTTATCTATGAACTCCAACCTTTAACAGCAGTCTCATACAACCAGAAAAATGACAGATTCACAGCTGAGACTACAGCTTCCTATTTGGACAGAAACGATGAGATTTGCTGCCAAGCACTTGCATATTCAAAGACATTCTCCATCCACCAAAGTACCAAAAGAAAGATCTACAAAACCTGGATGTACCAGCTTATTTCAGGGCTATCGTTCAACCACATTTTAAGATCTATGAGGCATTAACTGATTTCTGTTGATTAAGGAAAAAAAATATTAATAGCTGCCAACTTACTGCATTTTAGGCTGTTCAAACTCCAGTTCACTGCACCTCAATAAGGCTCTACAGAAGCAAAATCTTTGTACCTTGCTGCTTAAACCAGACTCCGTAACAAGTTCAGTTTAGCCTGTAGCCTATGACTAAAGCATTCGGGTAGGACACGTTACTCATCCAACTCTGGCGAATAACAGAGGAATGATTTTTGGATTGCACATTTACTTTAATAGAAAATACAACACCAATCTTAGCTTGCACATAACCAAAGACACTCCCCGCCCTTAAAAAAGTACCTGATCATTCCGGAAGATATGAAAGTGCTTTATAAAGCTATTTCAATTTTCTCCAGAAGTGTTTTCATTTAGAGTTCACTTCCTATCTTTTTACTTCATTTTATGTTCTCCAAAGCGATTGTTTCTTTTAGGGGAAAGCTTTTCTCTAATGCTTTGCCATAAAAACGCAAGCTGTTAACCTTTTAATGTTTGCTATTAACAGCTCAGTAGAGTATCGATCGTACAAACGATGCTCTAAATACGGCAACTCAGGTTGACGATGACTGTAAGAGGAGGGTTATGACTGTTGATTTTTTTCTGTGTTTGGAAATGAATATCACTCCAAGACAAAATTAAGGTAATCCTTCTACAAAGCTTTTTTTAGTAGGATGTTAATTGCAGCTGCAACGTTATGAAGGTGACTTCAAGCATCCTTCAGGCAGCACCGGAACACCTTCCTCTGGTGTGGAAGAAGAGATTTTACACCACAAAAGCTGAACCTTAAGCACACCTCTTTCAGTGGCAGGTAGGAAAAACACTTGCCCCGCTGAACCCCAGGAGCCTTCACTGCAGATCTAAACCCCCTTCAACGTCTCTACTCTTCAAAAAAAGGTGGGATCTCTCTCCATTACGGAGCTGTTACTCACCACCCCTCTGCACCCCATCACATTTTTAATTCAGACGCCCACTCTTGTTCCATTCCTCCCTTCAATACCTGCACTGCTGAAGCACTTTGCACACTGCATCTAACACCGACCAGCCCATAAAGCCTCCCTACACCATATATTGATAACAAATGAAGATATTTTTCCAGCACAGCCCTGACTTCCTAATTTTTTTGAGCCTGCTTCTACATCCCCTTCCCACCCACCATGTCTCCTACCTTCACCAGTGCAAGACACACAGCCCAGCACAATTCAGCCTCCTCCTGGTTTATCAAGGTTTGGATCTTACAACATTTTTACCCAGCTCTGCTAAAATGAGTAGCAGCTGGTAGATGTCCAGCTTGTGCTCTTAACTGGCAACTCTTCCAGGAGAGGAGGGACTGCAGGAGAGCACACAACATGAAATCCCCTTGTTTGAAGTGTTCCCAGCAGGAATTGCTATAATGCCACCAAGAAGCCAGTGCACAGGGTTAAGAAGAGAAAAGAAAAAAAATCATGCACGCACCACAGTGGCAGCTGCTAGTATAAAATTACTCATCATCCTCCTGCCTTTGCTAAATTACGCTGCCCCATCCTCTTCCCCCTCGGAGCCTTCTGCTTCCAATTTTGTGCAGTTACTTAATAGTACAGTTATACACGTACAAATACAAACCACTACGCTTCAGCTGCTAAATTGTCTTCCTTCTATTATTTTATATTTTTTTCAATGTTGCAGACAATTTTTACGGAAACTGAGTCGAGGCTAATTTAATAATACATATACCAACATGCATATGTACTCAGGTAGTAATTTACTCATTTAAGAATTACTAGGGTGTCTTCCAGAGCCCCTCCCTGCCCAAGCACTAACATAACATGATAATGAACACGTAAACTAGTAATTACACTCTCAGGAAGATGGTGGGTCATTCAAGCCTACTTGTGTGGGTCACAAAAGCCTTCCTCTTGTAGCCGTCAGCAAAGCACAGATGATATCACCACTTCAGTGAAGCCCCGGACCAGCCGTGGGTCACTCGATGCAGCGAAGTTCATGAAAGAACTGAAGCACAGTATTATTTTTAACAACAAAAGCAGGAATTATGAAGTCTTTTTTTAAAAAGAGTTGTATGACACCCAACACATCCTCTAGAAAGGATGAATGCACACTACCGTGCAGCTCAAAGCCAGTGTTACTGCATTTAACCATTTCCATCTAATAATTTCTGACGGCTGGGCTTTCACACTTATCCCCTGGGTCTCCTTAGCAGTGTAACTCATGCAGAGGTCTCACGTTAGGAGACGGCACGCAGACCCTGCAACATACGTGCTCCCCGGCAGTACACTGCTGATGGTATCAAGACACAGCTCAGCCTTTATTCTGTTTCCTCGTTGCATTTCAGAGATGTTTTTGTGGTTTAATGAAGCGAAACTAGACTCGGCTTCACTCTGTGCTTTGAGAAGAGTTCAGGCTCTTGGTGCCATTTCAAGAGATCTCCTGGCTGCAGAATACAACCCGCTCATTTGTTTCAAGAGCCACAACTTCGGCAGTTCCCTAATGAGACGTAGATTTTGCAAACTCCTTTCTGTTATACCATAATTTCAGCAAAAAAAAAAATCTACTGTAAAACTCATGAACTACTGTACTACCTCAAGGCAATCGAAAGAGGAATAAAGGCACTACGCTACTCTCCATCTCCCTGCTGTGATGCAGCTGATGTCCAGCACCAGCACTGCTCAAGGCCCTTCTGCCTGTGCAACTCATCACCCCAGACTGCACTTCAGGAATCAACGTATTTTATTTAAACATTTAAGGACTAAAAATGACCACAGGCTGAACACTGCTGCGTGGAACAGGCTATGGAGAGCCAGCGGTGATAATCTGATTTCTCAAACAGGATAAAGAGATCATCTTACCTATAAACACTGCCTGCAACACAAGTAATCAGGCACCTTTTTGAATACCTAAGGGATCTTATTTCTTAAATCTTCTTGTACAGCCAAGTTCACTTAACCAGGCTTCAGGTTTGAAGGTTGAACTTTGACTTACAGGCTCAAGCGTCCAAGTCTGAGTCTTTCTAAACTGATAACTCTTAATTGGCATAATCAAGTCCAGCAGCCGGCGTGTCCTCCACCAAGCATTTCGCATTTGCTTTCCTGTTTACAAAAGACGTCCATTATATGGAAACACAACAAGCATGAAGCATTAAAATTCAATACCTAGAAATTCTCTTAGAAACCCACTGAAGGAATAAAATAATCATAGCAAGCTGGCATAAGCAAAGTAAGATTTAGACACAGCGCGATTACAAGCTATGCTCTTGCTGAGGACGAGCACAAGAGCAATTTATGGGCTTCCACCGCCCGGGGAAGGCGGGCTGGTCACGTGCCGATGACTTGCCAATTGATTTATTGTGGTTTAGCTGCTGGAAAAGACTTAGCAACACATTTCCCCAAACAAGTAGGTACTAAAATAATAATATACATGTGAGAAGTGTAGAAGTATCCAAAGCAGACCACTCGAGATCAATATTCTGCATCATACGACTGCAGATCACTGCAGCACAGGGGTCCCAGGTGGGTACATGTGGCACTAGAGTCACTTTTTGACTTACGACTTAAATTTGACAATCCAGCTACAGTCATTAGACTTTCCTCAGCAGACGCTCGGTTCAGACAGTTGTCAGCTGCCGTCCACCACTTCTTAAGCCACCACTGATAACAAGTTTTCAGTTTGGGTGTTATCAGAAAAAACAAGCCATGAAGTCACAGCACGCTCTTCAGATGGACACCGCACAAGGTTGATCGTCTGCCAAGGGTGGTCAGCTGGGCACGTGCCACTTTCCGGATGCTAAAATGCTGCAAGGTGACTCTGGTTCTCTCCCAGAGTACAGAATTAACTGAAACTCTTCTGGTGAAGTCTAGAAACTCATCACTAAAGGGAACCGTTTTGCAATCTCAGTGTTTGGGTCTGTCCTTTCACCTCAGCCCCTCCCTCTGCCGGGCTCCCTGGGATGTGTCACACTCCAAATGATCCTGCGACACCTTGGAGGGAGATCCCGTCCTTTCTTGCAAGGCGATGCTCATGCAGGAGCTCCGGCACCACGGTCACAGGGTACAAATCACTTCCCTTTTCTCTGCATAAGCAAATCTAGGCTTGCACAAACAGGACCACAGGGCTGGCCCAAACAAACGCATGCAGCTTAACTCATTTTGAGATAACACTTCCCCTGCCATTTTAGGTGAGGTAACCTGAGTTTTAAAAAGGCAGGTGGGAAAAAGATCTTAAAGCCATACTGTTCTGGACACAAGTATGTTCGGGGGGGTAGGGTATTTGTGGAGGGAATAAAAAAGTCCTTATAAAAATTATTTATAAAAATAAAGAGGTGTTAAGGTGCTTGCATCTCCTTACTCAAATGGTCCAGAACAATGAATAGAGGAGCAGCAGCATGTAAAATGAACTTACGAAAGGTACGAAGGCCTTTTTAGTTGAAATCAGTTTTAACAAACGTGCTTATCTTCAAGTTTTAACAGAGTCTTCCTCCAAAGAACACTATTCTTGCTCTTACAGATGGATATTTGACACTTCAAAATGCTAAAAAAGCTTGCTCCTCACCACTTGTTCAAATGTGGCAGCTCCTTTGACCAGAGAGGAGACGAGAGAAAAAAGATGCATAAGTGATAGGAGTCGTAAACCTGGCATGCTTGTGTACCAGCACTAAGCGGTCCAAGATGCATTAAACAGATTTTTAAAAACACTTCTCAAATAGCAAAGCTGCAAATAAGCCCTTATTTATCTCAACCTACAGACAAGTCACAATAATAGCTGGACAAACACTCTGAATTGCAGTTGTTTGCAATCCTAACTCAAGGAGTCTCTGAAAGTATGCACATATGCAGAGTTGGAAATGGAAAGCACTAGGACAAGCGAAAAAGAAAGCTAATCTAAGAAGAAAACAATTATTCAGCATATTTCTTAAAGTGGCACTTCTAGTCAGATGCAGCTCCATCCACAGAAAGGCAAACCCTCGCTGAGATTTTGACTGCGCTGACACATCCCAGCCGCTCATTTTCCAGGTAGTTCTCCGACATCCACTTCTGCCTGGCAGGACTAAGCCCATTACCTGGGGAAAACCTCTCTCAACACCAGACTATGCAAAGTGACATCAATGCAAGGTTTATAGTAAACTTGGGAGAAGGATTAACCCTTACCCAATATATCACACCAGCCAGAACCGATTTACAAGGAGGTATCATTACACTACACAAAAATACGGTATAAGACCCTCACTCCCTGCTAAAGAAAAGGAAGAAAGACTGCGATATTGCAAGTTTAATTCCTGGCAAGAGCATTAAAACTTGTCTTGGGCATTTAAGAGTGCATAATGAAACTATCATGGATAACACTTACCATGGGAATAACTCTGCAAGACTTTTTTTTTTAATTATAAATCTTTCCAAAGGACAGCACATGCAGGAAGAACATCTAGTCCACTTAAAGAAAAACAAGATGTTGATATCTGCAACACTTCTACACTTTGGGGTGTTTCACAACAGCAATCTGCTTCTCACCCTTGCATCTCCTGCAGCTCTGGGGCAACCGTCGCATGCAGCCTCCGGGCCGACACGCAACTAGACTTTGGTCAACACGACCCGGCCCGCTTCATCAAGCGCCAGCAGGAAACAAGAAAAAGCAGCTGAAACTTTGCTGCGAGCTGCTGCAAAGCAGCCTTTTCCTCCTTCACCTTTCCTCCATTGCAAACTATTTCTCCTGGTCTCCTGGGTTGCTGGCAGGAGCAGAGGAGCCGCTGGTACAGCCGTGACACGGATGGGAGCAGGAACAGCCTTGCTGCCGAGCACCTACCTCGCACTTGCACAACAGAGATTATAGGCTACGGATCGCATCGTCCTCCTCTTTCTTTTTTTCCTTCTACGTTTGCAAAAAGAAAGCCAAGGAATTGCAGAAAATTCAATCTTCTCTCCATAAGCAAAGGAACTGCGCAATGGTATGTGGGGGGAGCGACACAAATCTAAGCACTACAGAGTAGCTCTCTCTGCTGTATTCCTTCCAGACCTTGATTTTAAACACACTCTTCTTCTACACCAGCTATCACTTCAGGAAAACAACCACCGAGATAAACTTCAGTGGAAGAAACCATCCTCAATCCCAAAGAAAAGGTCTAGTGGTACTGCAACACAGAAGAAATCTGTTCTGGTTTTACCCATTGAAGTAGGAGAGAATCAACCAAGCACAACACAGATTTTTCAGACAAAATTATCTCTCGTAAGGAAAAAAAACCCCACACTCTTTCCTCCAGAAGGGTGCATCCCCTGCATTCAATGCTGACTTTGGCGTCCTGACAAGCCAGTATACAAACCAGATGAGTACGCTCCTTTCTCAAAAGAGGGGACAAAAAGGAATCACGACAATCCCTCTCGGGAAGAAATTCATGCTGTAATTAAAGCCGTAATAAAATATTAAGTCAAACTGCTAAAAATACACACAAACTTGCAGACCCAGCCACAAACTTGGAGATGCTGAAACAAATAAAAGATAATTTAGAGCATGAATGCAAAGGGCTGGGAAATGGTAAAAGAAATGTAATTCTGGGCACGATCCCCACAGGAGAGGGATCAGGGAAGACTGGCGGAACAAATTAAGGAATTTGTGATGTTGCTAGAAGAGCCTGAAACACTTTAGGTGGAGTGAAAGCTTCCTATCCTGATTGTAAATAGAAAACTAGATAGAGAAAGCAGTAAAAGACGTGTGCATAGGGAGTATGGTTGGAAAAAAGTGGTTTCACCGCAGAAACCCCTTTCATAAAGGTTAGGTGCTCCTGAGCCCAGGCTCAGAGAAGCTGCGCCGTTCCCGACCTTCCAGAGGACAGAGGCTCTCAGAGGACCCACTCCATTTCTGACTACCGACAGAAAGCCCAGGGGCTGCCTGGATGAGTAAGCAACTTCTTGAACATCAGCAGGAGGGGAAAAAGCCAATCGCTACACACTTTACCTCTATAAATGGTATTCTAAGCATTTCATTTTGACAAAACAAAGCTGGCAAACACTTTATTTTTTCACCAAAAGTAGAAGATTGCCATGTTAACACCTGGGATGCAGCACTGACCCAAATACAAATATAGTTACTAACAGGAAATATCTGCTGACTGATAAAGAACGATTTAGAAGGATTTTAGGACACGTTATCCTACCAGCCAGGTAGCTGTCTATACACATAAAAGCTACTTTTTTTTTATTTTGCATATATCAACATCCCTTAAGAAATATAATAATAATAGCAGCTCCTTCTCCCTGATCTAAATGGCAACACCTAATAATGTGCATTAAAATAACTGAACAGAACACAAATTCCTCAGAGCTTTTAGGTATCCACACACCCAGCAATCTCTTTGCAGCGCCAAACCCCACTGCATGGGCTTCGCACATGCCAGGTTTTAATGCTTTTCTACTCAAATAATCCCAACAACCGACAGTCATCTATCAGCAGATTGCCGTGATCATCATCGAGCAGAAAGCGGCTTTTCGAGCTGGTTTAGCAGACCTTGAGGCTCGACAATTTTGCCTTAATACCTTTTAGTCCGCCTGGAGACAGTGCAGCCTACATTTAGCTACGCAGGTCTGTGAAATACGGCATACATACTGTAGTTATAGATCCTGAAAGGTATTATGTATAACCATTCCACCGGATGAGCTATTTTCTTTGGAGAAAAATCTTTCATTCTGGGGGAAGCATCCTTAACAGCCACGCTTGAGACCAGCTTTCCTGCTACAAACTCAGTTCTGATTCCCCATTTTTCTATCTCTGCCAAAAAGGGGACGCAGAGGTTCAGTGCCACCGCAGGCAGACGCCACTACCGCGGGTGTCGCAGCAGGTAGAGCTGCCCACCCGGCCACGCACCGCACACGGGCTTTGCTGCCGAACTAGTAAATAGGTGGAACAGTTCACCAGCGTTGTCTCAGCTCCCGCTTCATGGTTTAATAAAGCGGGGATAATAAAGGGACACAGATAGTTATGACGTGACTTGAAGGCCAAAAAAGGAAGCCAGATGTTGGAGCTGAGGCTAGAACTTCGAAGTTCCTATTCTCTTGTTTCTCTACTCAGTAGAATGAGTCAGAACAGTTTTAAAAAGGGCTTGCTTTTATTTTTAAACTATGTACTTTAAGAGGATATACAGACAGCTGACAGAACTTCAAACTACGACACCACAGCGGTCTAGTTTTGATGCCGCGCAGCAGCCGGCAGTGTCAGAGCAGGCCCTGCCTGGGGGAGGAGACGACGCACCCCAGCTCCCTCCTGGTCTCAAAAACCTCCCCGTCAAGCAGAGGCCACCTCGCCACGCGCCAGCGCTTCCTGCCTGCCTCCGTACAGGCAGCACGCTCACCTTCACCATCTTCTCCATCTCTTCTTGCGGGCAGACATCCCCACAGCTCACCTGCTTCAGGACCAGGAGGCAGCAGCCCACATGTGATTTAAGGGTCTCTAGCGCGACGGGACAGCCAGGCAGAGGGTTTTTGCAAAAGCAAGAAGCTGCTGCCTCCTGGCACATCGATGTCCTCAGCCACCTGCACTGCGGGCATCGGGAGCGGGCCCACAAACACAGGACAGTTCACGGGCCACAGACCTGATCTAGCCTTAGGGCCACCAGCTCAGCTCCGCTGACATATATAATAAATGTGAGCTATTTTGGTAATTCAGCAGCAAGCTCCTTGGTAACCAAGAGTGCCAGAATAACCTATGGCTCACCAGCAATATTGGCTAGATATGCTGCAGTCAGACATACTTTATTCCTCAGCAAATGGAAGGCTTAAACCATCGTCAGATCTCCAAAGGAAGCTTTAAGCACAAGAAAATGACAGCACTTACCGCTAAAAAAATTGGAAGATGATAATAGGGGCTATAAAATAAAAGCTAGGATACGGCTGTGGGAAACGTAGAAAGATTCAAGCTACACACGCCCACTGCCTACTTCCATTTTCGCAAGCTATATTTGCTTCATGCAGAACAGGGACGCAAGCTTCCTTGGATTTGCTGTTGCTACTTCTATTGTCTGCTTCCCACTTTGCTACGCGTTTACAAGGCCTAGCGATAACCTGAAAGAAGAGTGACTTGTTTTGTAACTAAAGCCAACACGTTTGAGAAGCCTGTTTGCAGTTCTCTGACTGAAGGCTTGACTTCATCTTTAAATCTGATCCCTAACACAACACCATTTCCTGGAAGAAGTCCCTTTTCCTAAGCTGTTCTTCTAGTTGCTGGCAGGATACAAATCCCAGATAATCAAAGAATACATTTGCTAGGAGGTAATCACCCAATTTCCAACCTCACATGGAGTTACGAATGCACTCGCCAGGTGACTAATATGGCTCAGGAGATCATAACTGAGCTCTGACGGTTTCAGAGATGGTTCATCTTTGCTAGTGGAAGCAGAAAAAAAAAGGTGAAAGAATGAGTGATGAGACAAATGCATAGCTCATTTGGATGCAAAACACAAATGCATTCAAGGACTAGTTCCACCAACAATATTTATTTTGAAGCTATTCACTAAAGTCATCTAAAAGGATCCTAAATGTTGACTAGGAAACCATATTAATACTCTCTACTCTATTATAGAAGAGAAAGGCTTGAAGAGTGCCACCTGAGCACATAAGTTGGAGCTAGTTACCCTGTGTTTAGAAGTTAACTCGACTCCACAGAAATCCGCTTGAGAAGCCTGTATTTTACAATACTCTTTCCTCTGCAAAGATATCACGACATCATCAACATTGACACACCTTTTTCACCAAAAGCCACAAACTGGGTGCTGTACAAGAAGTATTTAGCAGACGCACAATGTGCATTAATAGTCTGACATGCCACAAGCACGTAATAACCACCACACAAGGTACGACGACCAGAAAGCTTGACACAGCAGGGCTGCTCTTTATGAATACCTCAGAAAGCAAAAGAATGATTCAAGCTTCCTGTGAAACTAAATAGCTTTTAAATGGTGGCTTAAGATTTCTGAGCCATTAGTGGCATCCGAGCACGCTGAACGCTAGAACCTGTTCTAGAACACGCGCAGTTTTTGAGCACTATGTGCATCACCAGTTTCCCCTCCTCTTTCCAACTTTACAGTACGTTGTTCCCGTCATTCCTTCCCAGCTAATCAAGCTGTAACTCATTACCGCTCCTACTGCTTACACCCTTCAGGATCCACTCAATTCAACTTCAACTCGTAAAATCTGCTTCTACAAGTCTGTATTTTTGGCAGCGGAGTTTAATGACATTTTATCTGTTCCCAGTATGCCTTACAGCATCTCATCTTCACACTTTTCCAACTGTTTCCGGGAAGGAGGGTACACGAGCAGCAGAACATGCCCATCTGTAAGCTCCAAGGAAATGGGAACATAAGGAAAATCTTGCACAGTAGTCACGTGATGAGTTACAACAGTAAATTCTGCAGTATAGCCCGATAACCGCTTCTTAACTTCCAAAGCCAGTACTCGGCTTGTAGCTGAACCAAATAGTGGATGTTCAAGGAAAAGAAGAAAACAAGGTGTAAGTCAAGAGGCTAAACGTGCTTATCTGTATGAAGGCGAGGGAAGAAATAGGAAGTCCTTTTGCCACCTGCAATTGTTAGTGCACATCCTGAAGCACAAATCTTTGTAACCTCTTCCCCCATGCAGAGCTACAGTTTGTTATACACGACTGGTCCACCAAATTCTCCGAACTCAACCACAGTATTTACTCTTCTTCTTGAACCTGGGTTATTCACCAAAAAGAATCCACCTTAGTAATACCACCCTTTGTTCTAGCTTTGGCCGAAGCTAAATTCGGGAAGAACTGGGACATTCGGCAGACAAGCCAGGAGTCCACCCTGAGCAGGCAGGTACATCCCTCCGACTGATCGAGCACGCACGCAACAAGTAGCAGGCTGCTACTTGTATTTATCGAGGGGACGGTGTCCCACCCCAGCAGACACCGTATGGAGCAGCAAAGCCTCTCAAAGGGACTAATGAAATTCAACTTAAATGGGCTACAGAGAGCAAGGTTTCAATAAACTAGCAATAGTGTACCAGGAGCACACCAAACAACGTGCAGATGACTGTTTTGGCTCTTGGATGAGGAAATTCACAACTGCAAACCAAGATCCCAACTTCCTGAAGAAAAGGGGTGCAAGGTCTGAGCCGACATTATCTAAGACAGCTTAAGCTAGAAAGTGGTTGAAAATTAGATCAGTAACTACTGCCTTCGCCCAGGGGGACTCTCTGGGTGAGACAGGACAGGAGGCGGATTTCCCCGAGCAGATCCAGGGCTGCCGAACACATCTCTCTACTTACTGATCAACTGCAAAGTACGTGTTTGTGGCTTCCCTTTGTCAACCCAATAAATTTTGGGATATAAGGTTTCCCTGCAGGTAGAAAAAGGGAAAAATATGGTGATAATGAGCAACACCACGATCCCCTGAAGACAGATTTCCACCTACCAGCCCTGCAAGCCTGACTGTGCGTGCACCGCATGGATTAAAGATGTCTCCTCTCGCTTCTTATCAAGAGAAAAAAAGATTGTGCAAATCAAAGCGTGCCGTATCTCAGCTCTGTATCTCTCGGCAGGATTGCACACAGCTGTGACTGCTGCTGGAAGGCGGCTGAAGACCAGCATCTACAGCAGAATGAAATAACGCTCCGCACAGAAGGGAATCCGGGTGATTTCTGCAGCTTACCCAAGGCTCAATTGGAGGCGAACAGGGCACGCTCACGGCTGGCACCGGGGAAAACCTGCGATTCTCGACACCCTCTGGCACAACCCCTCCCAGGAAGAGTTTGTGTCTCCCCGGCTTTTTAAAATTTGCTACTACGGCGGCTCTGGGGGTGTAGGCCGCCCGTAACACCCGCAGGCCCCTCAGGGCCCGTGGCCCCCGGCCGGGACGCGGCCCAGGCGGCTCCCCGCAGCAGGCCCCGGGCCGCCCGGTGCCCGTACCGGGGGCAGGCCCTGAGGGCTGGCGGGCCCGGGACAGGCTGCAGGCCCCGCCGGAGCGCAGCGGAACAGCAGCACCCCCCCTCCCCGCCCTGGGGGGCTCCGCGGCGGCGGGGCGGCCCCGCTCCCCTCCCGCACTCACCATGGCTGCCGGCGGGTCCCGCGGGGCGGCTCTAGGCAGGGCGCCGCGCTCCGCTCATGTCATGGCCGGCGGCTGCCGGCGGCGGGGCCTCCCCGCCCATGCACCGGCGAGCCCCCGCCGGTCGCTGAGCCTCAGGCACCGGAGGCGGCCCCCCGCCCGCAGAGCCGCCGCTGCCGCCTCCCAGCCCCCGGGCCTCCCCCGGCCGGCGGGGACGGGGAGCCCCGGGGCGCTGGGAAGGGCCGCCGGAGGGCAGGCCCGCGCGGAGCCGGGAAGGCGCGGCGCTCGCCGGCGGAAGGGGAGAGACGGGAGGGGAGCGCGGCCCCCCGCAGCGGCTGTCCGTGCGGCCGGTGGCTACGCCAGGCGCATCCTGCCGCGCACCGGGGAGGCGGCTCTGCCGGCCCTGCCCCGCCCTCCCGCCGGAAGCGGTCGCCGGGCCCCCGCGGCCAATCGGGGTCGAGGCGGCGGTGCCGACGCATGCGCATCTCGCCGCGGCACGCCGCCGGCCGCCATCTTGGAGAAGGGCGCGGTGCCTCGCGGTGACGGGGGGGCAGGGAGGGAAGGTGCACGCCCGGAGGTGCGCCGAGCCCCGCCCCAGCGCGACTGCGCATGCGCGACAGGCGCTTCCCGCCCGGCAGGAAGCGACGGTGGGGGTGGGCTCTGTGCCCGCCCTTTGCCCGCGTGTGTCGGGGGCGGGGCCTCTGGGGGCGGTGCTCCGACTGGCCACGCCTCCCTGAGGCGGGGCTTGGGCGCACCCAGTTGCCATCCGCCGGCCACAGGCGAGGGGCACGCGTTGCCTGGCAACGCCGGGGGGGGCAGCCGCGGGCCTGGGCCTGGGCCTGGGCCTGGGCCTGGGCCTTGAGCCCTACCCCGACCCTCAGGGACGGCTGTGCTGCCTCCGGACCTCCCAAGAGAGTTATAGACGTACAAGGACACTATCTGCGTTTACTGGCTTCGTGCCCGTATAACTAATTAAATAATTCAAACGAACAGGCGGGCAGGGAACCCCCGACCCTGCAAGTCCTCGTCAGCAACTATAAGGGAGCCACGTAGCGTAGAAACCCCTTCCTAAACACCTATACCCATTCCCCAGTTTTAACTCAACCCGGGGCTCTTTCTGGCCCTCAGTTTTCCAATGCCTGACGTGGCCAGGAGAGAAGACGTTAACGGAGAGATCCAGAACAGCGGGTGAATTGAAAAAATGGAAATCCAGCCCCCAACTGCTGCCTGGCAAAATCAAGGAGCCGGCACCAGCCGGAGCCCCAAACCGGTGAAGTTAATACGAAGCAAAATAGTTCTTAGGGTTTCCAAATTCTCCTATGGCATTCGCAGTTACAAGAGATCGCTGAAACCAGCGGCTTAATAGGCTTTAGAGGGGACAATATACATATGGGGATATTGCAAATGCTTGCAGTTACATTAGAGGATTAAACAAAACAGAGAGGGAGGAAAATAAACCCTCCATGGGGGTGTAACTAACCACGAGGCTCAGCAAGAAGATTATGGTTGACCAGTCCCGTGTCTTTTCCACGGCAGATTTTCTTCCATGCTTTCAGCAGAGCGCTGACCCCCCGGGCCCCCGTCCTGCTCACTGCGATCAGCCTTTCCCTGTGGGTGGAAATGCAGTTCCTGGGCCACGCAGGCGGATAAAAACTCACCAAGAATGAGACACGCAGCTTGCAGCCGAGCAGACACTGCCTGGACGCGTGGGAGGAATGCCTGTTTGCTGCCATGTGCTGATGAATTACTGACGGGCAGAGCACCGTCTCCAAAACCTACGTCTCCAACATCTCCAAAATCCCTCCAACATCTCCAAAACCCCTCCAAACACCTCCAAAATTTCCCCAACATCTCCAAAACCCCTCCAGCATCTCCAACATCTCTCCAACACCTCCAAAACCTCTCCAACACCTCCAAAACATCTCCAACATCTCCAAAACCCCTCCAACACTTCCAAAACCTCTCCAACATCTCCAAAACCTCTCCAACCCTTCCAAAGCCTTCCCAACATCTCCAAAACCCCTCCAACACCTCCAAAACCCCTCAGACACCTCCAAAACCCCTCAGACACCTCCAAAACCTCTCCCACACCTCCAAAACGCCAGGCCGAGCCGAGCGACGTGCCGTGCCCGCCGGCGTGTTTAACAGAGGCTGGAACTGCCTTGAGACGCCACCTCAGTGATGGTTACATCAAGATATTGCAGCTGCGCTGGCAGAGGGCATGTTACCATGGTGACCATTAAAAGGATAATCTTATTATCGCCGTTTGTTGTTCCAACGGGGTTGTTTGCTGACACGTGTTCCGAGGTGCACATTGCCAGCTGGGGAAAACCAGCTGCCGGACACGGATCTGCTGAGCCATGCAGACCTTGCCTCCGAAAGCCGTGGAGACCTGCTTCTTCCACCGCTGTGTTTTCCGGGGTGGGGGTTTTTTTTCGGCTCTACAAAACAGAAGCGGCTCCAGCTCCCTGGCGTGCTGCAGGCACAGGGCAAGCTGGTGGGGACCAAAAGAAAGAAGGGAAACCTTCCACCAAATCCCTGGATCCTTACAGGGAGCTTTTCTCCTCTATTCCTATTTCCCCTGCAAAACCTAAGGGCGTGCAACACCTTTTAGTGCGGGATTTGGGGCTAGAAGTGAGCTCGGAGCTTTGCAAGCCTTCGTCCTGCTTTAGAACCATCTGCCCCAAGGCAAGGGAAGGCGTCCTTGTGCCTCGCACTGCTGTGGGACCTCGTGGTGGTGTCGATCTGGGAGAAAAGAGGGTGCGACGACGGCAGCATCACCGGAGCATAAGGAGGAGTGTGTCCTGGGAACACTGCCGTGCCAGACCCCCTGCCTCCTTTATCCCATTTCTGGGCCTCTGCCCATTGCTGGAAGGGACTTTTGTTAAAGACAACACATAGTCACCCTAACCACCGACTGTCTGCAGCCCTTAAGTTTTAACGTGGGGCTCCTCCATCTGCTTCCTAAAGAGGGAGGCAGCAAGGCTCAGGCTATGCCTGAATCAGTCCCAAGAGGGAGAAGCCATCAACCTTTTTTTTTTCTTTCATTTTTTATATTTGGAACTCTACGTTTTAAAAAAACAGAAGGAAGGGAAATACCATGGAGCTGAACGGCTGCATTGGGAGACCCAGGGAACAGAATTTGTGAAAATCATTCCTTACCGCATGGTTCATCCCCCAATTTTTATTGTAAACGTGCACAGAAATGCACTGGAACGTGAATCAAAGCCCTCTTATCAAAGCTTCCTGCACAGCTCCAGCCTCGATTCCAGCCCATTCAATCACACATTCAAATATTCACACTTAATTGCTTTATTTCAGTTTTGCAGAGTTTGGGTTTTGCCTCCAGGGTTAGTCTGAGCCTAACACCAACCCAGCAGCTGGCAACGCTTCACTTTGCATCCAGCCGTGTATCTGTTTCCATCTCCTCTTATAGTTCCTACCACAAATTGAGCTATAACTCATTCCGAATGCGATGTATAAACGAGAATCTTATTGCCCTGCCACCTAATATAAAGTAATTTGATGAAAAGGGTTAAACCATTTTTTATAAGTACAATAAAGCAACTTTGAAACGCGAGGGAAAGTTTTGTGCAGCAAACCCCGACCACTCCCTGCGTCTCGCAAGTGGCTTGGCAAGAAGTTTGCTTATTTAGGAAGCTATAAAAATACAGCAGGTAAAGGCCCTGAGTACAAATACCTGTGGAAAGAACAGATGTGCGTAATTAATTTTAAAAAAACACTGCAGCCCGCTGCTCCGGGGAAGGGGTACTCCCGAGACACCTCTCCCCATGATGGGTGTCCTTTCTTCTCCGCCTGCCATCGCTCGGTGCCAAGCGCGGGCGCCAATAGCCTGGCATCCCAGGGGAGGAAGGCAATCAGCTGGGTCTGTCATCCCGCACCGTCCCGCATCCCCGTGCCGGACATCCCGGTTGGGGCCGTCCGCCCCGGTACGGGTGGCTGTGGTGGGCAAAGGTCTTTTGTCACCACCGCAGCTCCTGGCCAGGTCCTCCTGCCTCCGCTCCTGCTCTGCTCCGCACCCCGTTGGGATTCACCTGGGACTATTTGGGTTCTTGGGTGCTGTTTTTTCGGCACACTGATTATATCGCTGGGAATGGCTTCCCAATTCCCATTGAAGGGCAGCTGCTTTAGACTGGGATAAAACAAGCCCACAGGACCAGGGGTCTGAGACACAACAGGAGGTCCCCAAACAAGCAGGCACGGGGGGGGGGGGGCGCAGGCAAGACCATGCTTCAGACGGGATTTGCAGGTTTGCCATTTCGCGTGCATTTGAAAGGAAGGCCTGGAAATTCATCCCGGTGTCCAAATCACCCCTTCCAACAGCCTCAGGCCCGGAGGAGGCAGGTGAATTGGTGCGGGGAAGGAAAGAGCAAGAGGAGACAGCTCTCTCTCTCTCTCTGATAAGGGACTCCACTTCTGTTACAGGCAACGGAGAATGGACTATTTTTGGGCTGTGGCATTTTTTAAACCTACACAAAGTTCGGAGTCTGTCCCTGCCATCTTCCTAGACCTCAAAAAACTGCCCAGGCAATGCAACGAGGTGTCCCGACCTGCCCTTCTGCGCCTCTCCCTCTTCTCAGAACTCCCGTGTTTTTGGAAGGGGACCAGCAGAGGTGCAGGTGGTGGCAGAGGAGGACGGCGGAGCTCAGGCTCCCGTGGGCAAGGTCCCACCCTGAGGGGTCCATCACCCACCACGAGCTCCTGTGGGGTATCCCCCAGGAGCCAGATGGATTCATCACCAGCTGCTGGGTCCCGCGCTTTGGTGGGCGCTGCAAGGCAGCTAATGGGTTTTTATCGAGCTGGGTGCGGCAAGGCGGGAGCGGGGTCCCATCAGCCAGGCGCCGCCGTGGACCGGCAAGGTCTCCCCTTCTTCCAGGAAGCATTGGGTGGAGGGGGCTGCGAAGCCAGAAGCCATTAGGGGCTCCCCGGGGCTGGGCACACTCGTCTCTTCCCTTCCATGGGAGAGCAGCCCTTTTTCTCCGTGTTTCTGCTCCTCTCCGCTCGGCCCATTAGCCGAGGCATTAAATTTTAACATTTTTTGTTGCTCCTTGCAGTGTGTTGCTGGTGAGTGGGTGCCTGGGTGGGTGCCAGGGCGCTGGCGCCGCACCCAGGGGGCCTGGGGGACTGTGAGAGTCTGGCTGTGGTGGGGGTAACTGCCTGTGTCCCGTGGGCAGGAGAGGGGCTCCCCCGGTGCCGGACGCCTGCGGGATGCTGGTGCTTCTCCCAGCTCCCAAGGACCGGCATGGCAGTAGCATCCCTGCAAACACACTGCACAGCCCCACCGTCCCGGACAGACGTCCCTGCCAGCTCCCCACTTTGGCAGGGGGTGACAAGGCGGCGTCACCTCCCCGTCAGCCCAGCCAGCAAGGGCAGCCAGGCCAGCGCCCGCAGCAGGGCCGGCTCACGGGCGATGCTGCCTGCAGCCCTGCCTGCCCCCACATCACCTCTGGGATGGGCAACCATCCTGTTGCCCAGCCCTGCAATTCCCCATGCCCTGCAGGAGCAGTTCCCGACCCTGACCACCCACCAGCTTCACCCCGTGCCCCTGCCGATGCCCCTAGCCCTCGCAAAATGCCCAGCGTAGGTAGGAAACCGGTGAACGGCAAGCTCTGCTTGCAGGCACAGCCCACGGCTGCTGCTCCCGAGGGGGTTTTTGCTGCCCCACGGCTCCCTTGGTGCAAACCACCCCAAGGAGCGTGCAAAGGGGACCCGGTCTCCCCACCCTGCGGCACAAGGTCAGCCCCTCTTTGCTGTGGGTCTCCAGCGAGCACCCAATGCGGTGAGCTCTGCTTGCCGTGGGCAGGTCCAAGGAGAACATGAGTCCTTGAAGGGCCTTGGGGTGACAGACTCCGCTTAACGGCAGGAGAAATGCTCAGGCTTGAAATAGCTGATGGAAGCGGACAGCTCGAGGACGAGCCCCGCTCTGAATCACGAAGCTCCCGCCGCTCCTGGCCTTGGGCAACATGCGTTTGCGCAGCACGGCCGTGCACACGCGTGTACGCGGAGCTCAGCTGTGCACGTGCAAACGCGCCGAGCGGAGCCGGGCACGCGGGCATGCACTGAGCGCAGCCATGCACACGTGCAGATGTACACTGACTCCAGCCAGCCCCGTGTGTAAGCGCACCCACAACCATGGCACGAGCGCGCAGGCGGCTGGGCTTCCTCCCTGTGCACCCCCGGGGGACGTGTCTGCCCCGTCCCAGCCGGCTGCAGGCGCTGGAGGCAGGTCCGAGGACCCGGCCATGGGGCTGGGGTCTCTGCTGAGCCCCGGTCCCCATCCCGGATCAGGACCAGAGCAGGGGCACCTTGCAGCCTCACCTGTGGGACCATCTAGCCCAGCGCCCTTCTAGATGC
Source organism: Gavia stellata (assembly GCF_030936135.1). Taxonomy (NCBI): domain Eukaryota; kingdom Metazoa; phylum Chordata; class Aves; order Gaviiformes; family Gaviidae; genus Gavia; species Gavia stellata. Next base: position 17,702,679 of record NC_082611.1, on the reverse strand, counting down.
GTGGAAGAAGGTGATGGAAATGAGTTTGGGATAAACCACCCTCCAGGTTGGGTCCCCTCTCTCCTGGGGCAGCTCTGCAGCGAGGACGGGACCTGTGCGCAGCACAGCCGGGAGCTTTCTGGCCATGAGAACTTAAAAAGCCATTGATTTTTGCCATTAGAAGGGGTGTGGCTGGAGCAGATGCGCTGCAAGCAGAGCCACGCACTGAATAATTCACGGCGAGAGATGACGAAGCCCGTGGCCAGGCTGGGGAAGCCTTTCCGTGTCCTCCCGCTGCTGCCTCCCAAGGACGTGGCCTTTGCTTCTGCCGCAGGGCGTTGGGTGCGGGCTGGGGCGAGGGACTGGCACAGCTCTTCGTCTCAGGGACTTGGGGGGCTGCTCCTGAGCTGGTCCCAGCAGACAGGGAACAGCAAGACCCCAGAGCTGCTTGGTGAGGGCACGCGGCCACATGGGCGAGGGGGCTCCCAACCCAGCACGCTGCTCCCAAGGTGGCCCAGCTTGTCCCCCGGGAGTAGCTGGACATTGCTGGCATGGCTGCCCTGGCTTGCACCAACGATGCAGAGCCATCCCTTGTGGGGCAGGGACACCCATCGTGGGGCAAAGATGCCACTTGTGGGGCAGGCACACCACTTGTGGGGCAGGGACACCCCTCATGGAGCACCATGATGCTCCTGCTGTGCCCGGCCAGGACTGGCACGCTGTGCCCTGCCATGCCCCACCGTGCCGGGCTCTGCAGCAGGGAGCAGCCCCCCAGGAATGCCTCCCAGGCCACCTTCTCCACATCAGCAGGGCGCAGGGCACCCATGGGCACCCAGGCTACGAGAGATCCCCTCCCTGGTTGTGCCATGTGCTCCGTGCCAAGGGCTGGCCATGGTGAAGAGGAAGGACCAGCCACCATGGGATGGAGCATGGGTCTCCCGGTGACACCCGGTGTGCTGGGCAGGCGGGCTGAGTTTGCCAGGTCTCAGCTGTGGCACTGGCGAGCCCCGAGGCAGCAGCCTGGAGCCGGGAGAGGGCGGCTGGAGCCTGGGCAGGGCCGGCGGCGGCAGCCGAGGAGTTAACTTCCCAGCCTCGCCGCATGAATCTGGAGCTATTAATACTCGCACGCTGGTTTAGCTGTCAGAGCGAGCGGCTGCTTTGCCGGTGAGACGAGCCCCGCGGAGCCGCAGCTCGCCGACGACACAACTTTCCTCCGTGAGCGCACGGGGCTCCCGGCCCGGCAGCCTGCTTGCTGGACCCTGCCAGACCCTGCCGGACCCCATCTGCTGCAAGTCCCTGTGCAGGGGACACTTTTCCCGGCAGTGCTGTGGGCACCTTCCTCTGCACCCGCTACCGTCCGGTGCCACATGGTCGCTGGGTGCCGGAGAGGAGCAGCTGCTTCCCCCAGCCTCTGAAGCACCGCAGAGCTTGGCCAGGGCCTCATCCTGCCCTGCCGGACCCCTCGGCTCGGGCGATGCCACCCCAGGTCCCTGCCCATACCCCCTGAGGACCGGTGATGCCTCCGGCCAGGCTGCGCAATGGGTGCCGGAGTGGCATTGGGCATCGCCAGCCCCGGAGTAAGGGCGACGCAGGACATGGCACACTCTGGCACTGCCTCTGTGCGCGGTGAGCAGCTGGCCCCGGCACTCAGCCCAGCTGTGTGAAGGGCTCCCCGACACCATGGCCCCGGGCGGGCGAGCGTGAGCCTCCAGCCACCGGCAGCACCGACGAGGGGGAGGAAGATGCCAACACCCCTCCGGCGCTGCCTGGCCTGCGGTCCCCTTCACCCGGGCACGGTGGCTGCCGGAGCTGAGCGATGGATTCCTTCTGCTTCATCTGCTTCCAAAAAGAGGAGCTGCAGCCCCTGCACCTGCACAGGTCAGTGCCGCGGTGCCCAGCTGGGTGGCACGCCGCTGGTGGGGACGTGCCGCGAGCCCGTGAGGGACATGAGAGCACGGCACGAGCCGGGCTGGGGGACGATGCCTGGCTTGAGAGCCACCTGCCTTGGCCGTGCCAAAGTTTCCCTTGGAGCAGGTGCATCCTCTCCTGGCCGGACGAGACCAGGGCCCAGTGCTGTGCCGTGCCGTGCCGTGCCATGCCATGCCAGGGAGAGGCTGCGTGCACAGCACGTGTGCGCATCCGGCATGTGCTTCCCCGGCAGCAGCTCTCCAGGGCACGGGGTGGGCGTCCCGTACCGTGCTGTGCTGTGCCATGCCGAGTAGTGCCGGTGTGCCCATGGGAGTGGGGCTGTTGGCAGCAGTGTGCAAACCCACGGCATTCCGGAGCCATCCCGCCTGCTCCTGCTCACCTGAATGGGGTCCCTGGTCGGACTCCGCTCCCAGGGACTTGCTGCTGCCCCTGGGGCAAGGGCTGGCTGGGGGGCCGGGGGGCCAGGGCAGTTAGGGGATCCCCAAGGAGGGCCACGAGGCTCCCCAAGACCTGGCCCTCCCGACAGCGGCACCAGCACTCGCCTCCCCCTCCCCAAAAGCTCCTCTCCCATCCGCGCTGCTGAGCGGCAGCCAAGGCGAATGTGCTGGTGCCGGAATTAGCCAGGCAGCCGGCAGGGATGCGAGGTGTGAACACTGGCACATGTTGTGCCCAACTGCTCCTCTGTGGCACCGGGCCACTGCCGGCTCCCGTCCCGCACCGCCATCCCCGGGGCAAAGCTCCCGCCCTGCCGCGGCCGGGAGCCCCCCACGAGCACCGGCTGCCTGCGGCGAGGTCCGGGGGGGCGGCAGTGGCTGGCGGCCAGGCAGGGCTATCGGCTGGGCTGTGGGCGCGTGCCAGTCCAGTCAGTCTGTCTTCACTCCCGGTGCGCAAGAAGCCGTCAGATTTGTTTTGGTGTAAATCACGTTTTTTGGAGCCTTGATTCCCGTGAGTCGCGGCCCACGAGCTCGGCGCTGGCTGCCAGGAGGTGGGGGGGGGACTGGGGGACCCGGGATGGGAGAGGTGCCTTGGGTGTGGGTGCTGCTGGCTGGAGAGGGGCGCGGAGCGTCCCTGGGGCTCCTGTCTTGCAGCTCAACCCGGAATCAGAGCCGACCAGCTGCACCCAGCCTGTGCCGGGCCACAAGTGGCACGAGTTTTACATTCTCAGCCAGGGAGGGGAGCGCATGGAGTGGCAGCGTGGTGGCTCGAGGTCCTGTGTGGTGGCCGCAGGGACCACCCCTCCCTGCGCGGGGGGGACGGCGAGGGATGGACACCCGCGGCTTGTCCCCGGAGACCTCTCCCCATCCTGCCCTGCTTCAAGGGGGGCTGCGCTGGGTGGGGCTCCCCGTCCCCAAACACTCCCCTAGTTGTCACCAGCCTGTCCCCGCCAGCCTTTCCCTGGGCCTGCCCCCAGCCCGTGGGGACAGGGCTGTCATTGCCTGCCACCGCCCGCACAGCAGCTATTGGGGTGAGGTCCCCCCGGGCCAGGGGTGTGCTGGCAGAGCACCCACTGGGTGCTCCCTGCTCCGCCACCGACTCACCACCCAGTCCTGGGCCTGTCACCCTGAGCTGGAGGGAGCGCGTGGGCCCACGCACGTGGGTGCTGGTGGCAGCGTGCCTGTCCCCGCAGCCTCGCTAGATGGTGCCAGGAGAACGGGCTGCGAGTGGAGGCGGCCGGCGGGCGTGCGGTGCAGGACGGTGCCAGGCTGGCCGGGGTGCCAGGACAGACCCCATGGCTCTCCCTGTGCTCCCAGTTCAGTCCCGCTTGCTGCTTTGGCCCCAGCTGGTGATGGGACGGGAAATGCTGCCAGCGGGAGCTGTGGGCACAGCTGTGCCACGGCTCCAGGCAGCGATTCAGCCGGCGTCTGTGGCTTCAGAGCCAGATGGGGGGTGGGAGTGGGAGAGTGCCGTGACCCCGCTACACCCCCAAATCCCACCTCCCCCATGAAGAAACTCGTTCTGCTTCTTTTCAGAAGAAACCCATTCAAAAGAAAACCTTTCTGTTTCCTTTCAACCCAGTAGCTGAATAGTCATCATTATGCTCCAGAGTCAACACCATGTCCAAGCTCCCTGCAAGTGGCCGCAGGCAGATGGTGCTGAAGGTCCTGACCCAGCCTGTGCTGGGGGGGTCCAGCACGCAGGATGCTATGCCCCCCACCCGGCTGGTTTGAGTCCACCCTACGCCCCCCAGGAGCACAGGATGGGGCCTGGGGGGCTGCGGGAGGGGAAGCAGCACCCCGATAGCCGCTGGCAGAGGCTTGGCGCGCCCCCACCATGCAGCTGAGCTGCAGATTGTGCCCCACGGCGCCTGGGCTGCGTCTCCTCCCTGACCTTGAGAGCAGCCGCTGGGAATCTCATCCCGGCAGCCATGGCAGGGGATGGCAGCACGCCGCTCGGGGGGGACTGCCGAGGTGGGGGGCACTTAACCCCCCACCCCAGCGCTCCAGGAACCAGCTCCCACTGGCCCCCTTTTGCCTTGAAATCCCCCCCCCCGGCTGGGTGCTGTCTCTGGGGGCCGAGAGGACACCCGGCCCCCCCCAACATGGGTCGCGCATCCCGGGCTGGCGATGCGGAGGGGAGCCGAGCGAGCAGCCCTGGCCGCACGGGACGGACGGCGGGCAGCGAAGGTCGCACCGGTGCCTGCACCGAGCGGCGAGGCTGGCCTAACCGCAGGGGCAGGGCAGGAGGTTTTGGGGCTCGGTGGATGCTATGGTGGGAAAGGATCCAAAAGCAGCTGGGAGACGCCACCGGCAGCTCCCCAGGCTGAGCGCGTCCCCTTCACTGGCGCTGCGGCTCCCGGCGTGCTCCGCTCCCGCGTTGTCCTCCCTCCTTCCCTCCCCGCCTTGCTCCTTCCCAGCATCCCTGCCAGCATCTTAAGGCAGGTTTTAGCTCGTGTCACGGGAGCGTGACAGGCTGCGGGCGGCCGTGGCACCCTGACCCATGTGCTATGTGGGGCACAGCCCTTTGGCTCCCACTCTGCCGGGGGGGACCAAGTGATGACAAAGGGATGAGTGACCTTCTCGCTGAATTTGGAGGAGATTGGGCTTGCTAGAAATATTCCGGGCTTTTCAGGTCATTTCCTTGCCGCCCGCCCTGTCCGAGCACATCCTCCGTGGCACAAGCCAGGATATTTCCTTTCCGAGCAGAAATCCCGGGGGCATTCGTGGTCCCTTGGGCAGCCGTGGACTCATCGCGTGGTTTGGGATTGAGCTAGGTGATAAACATGTTTGATCCGGCTCCTTTCATCTCGCTAATCTTAATGAGTTATTAAGATTCTCTGAGTGCTTTGAAGACCACGAGCACGATGCAAACTCTAACTGGTGCTGTTGGTGTTACTATTATTCAACCTGTGTGTGACCCACGTGCTGGCAATGTGCCGGTCTGCAGCCTGGCAGCCACAAAATGAGCCGCTGAGCTCCACGGAGCCCCACGGAGCCCCGCCGAGCCCCACGGAGCCCTGCTGAGCCCCATGGAGCCCTGCCGCAGCCCGGCTGGTCCCTCACTGACAGCTCAGCCTCTGTGTACCTGGGGCACGGCCTCATCCTCCAACACCGGGACGGTGACACCGGGAGCCGAGCCGTGTGCCGGGCGTGCGACGCCGTCCCCGCAGCCCCCCGTGGTCCCCGTGCAGGCTCCCCGGGCACCGGCGCCTCACGCCTGACCTAGAAAGAGCCCCCGAGCTATAAATAGGGCGAGCAGAGCTCAGAGGTGCAGCTCAGAACGCGGCGAGCAGGAGGCTGCGGGAGCTGGGGAGCCGCAGCCGGGGGACGGCACGGCAAGGGCAGGCAGGGGACATGGCAGGGACGGGTGCCTTGTGTGGGTGCTGTGGGAAGGGGGACGAGGCTGGAGCCGCTCCGTCCCCAGCGGCTGATGGAGCGGGCCACGCGAGGAAGGCTGCAGTGGCTTTTACCAGCCCGTGTCCCGCTTACGTGGCAGCACAGGGAGCACCGCAGCTCTGCCCCATCTCCCATGCCGTGCCCGTTCCCGGCACCTTCACCCCTAAGATGCTCTCCTGCCCTGTGCCACCCCTTTCCCAGCCCCACAGTGGGTGGTCTGAGCACCCATCCAGCACCTATCCAGCCTGCCCTGGCTTGCCGGGTCACTGGGCTCCGGTGACGCAGGGGACGGCACTTCTCCTCTCGTGCCATGCGCACGCCCCCATCCCGGTGGGGATGGTCCATACTCGGAGCATCCGAGCCATGGGTGCCAGGAGCTGTGGCGGGGACGGGTGAGCGGAGGGGGGATCGAGGGGACCAGCAAGCGCTCGTGAGCCACAGCCACTGCCCAGACCCGAGGCTGGCCATGCCCCGGGTGGCTGCCGGACGGGAGAAGGGTGGCAGTGTCACAGCAGCGCCTGGCACCAAATTAAAAAGAGAAGTGTCAGAACGTGGTTCAGCCTCGTGCTTTAAAGCCATTCATAAAAAGATGAATTGCTCTGCATGCTAAACTGGAAGCGGATTAGAGCCGCCAGTGAGTCAGGGGCGACGGCTCCCCTGCCCTCCCCGGTGGCGGGGGGCTTGGCTGGCAGTGGGACGGCCCCGGTCCCAGCGGAGCGGGCATGGCGTGTGGGAACAACCCGCCGTCACCCCTCGGAGCACGGGGCAGCCCCACGGCTGTGGGTCTGCTCAAAGCAGCATCACGGAAGCAAAGGGACCCGGTGCCCAGCTGAGAGCCAAGGAAGCCCCAAAGCAAACTGTGACCTGTGTTAAAACATCCCTGCTCAGCCCCGGCGAGCACAAGAAAAACATCCGGAAAGATGAGATGTGCCCAGGGCGGCGCCGAGGAGGAGCGCGGTCCCTACCCCTCGCCTTCCTCCGGCAGAGCTGCCACCGTCCCCTGGGCTGGAGGTGCCCGGGAGCTCCCGGTGCCCGGCTCTGGCATCGCTTGCTGAATGTATTGCCAAACTTTAACGAGGCTGAAAGGAAACGGGTGCCGCGCATCTGCCTCGGCCGGCTCTCCCTGGCTCGGTCCGAACGGTCCCGCCATTCGTGAGCGCCTGGGGGGAAGCCATGTGTCCTGCACGTGTTTAGGAGCGGCGCTTCGGAGGGGCGAGTGCCACGGTGGGCATCACCCGCGCTGAGGGAGAAGGAATACGATGTCTCGGAAGGCTCAGGGAGAGCAGGAGACGGGGAACCTGCGGACGGCGGGACGTGGTCCTGCGCCAGGACGTCGCCGACACACGGTGCTGGTGGCGGCGAACCCCGCCATGTTCCAAGCTTGGGCTATCGCAGTCCTTCTCGCCGCAGGCCGTGGCGAGTGGGGTGGGGAAGGGGCGAGGGGCCCGATCCCTGCGTGGGGGACTGACGAGGTCCCAGCGCAGCTCACCGGCACGTCCCGCCCGTGGGCTGCCCCCGCCGGGCTGTGCCCCGCGCTGCCCGCAGCTCCGGGGACCGGCGGGGAGGGGGAGTGCTCCCGCCCCGGGACAGACCGCTGCTCCCCGCACCGGGCACCCCCGGCTCCACCCGGGCCAGACCCCCCCCGCAGCCCCGGCGTGTGCCCGGGCCCCCGCACCGGAGGGGTGCCGGTGCTGGAGGGGGGGGGGGGGGCGCGCCCCGCATCCCCCCCGGCGCCCGGGGGAACGGCGGCGGACACCCCCCCCCCCCCCCCCCGCCTCCCCGGGGGGCTGCGGGGCGGTGCCGGTGGCGGGCGGAGCGCGGGGCGGGGCGGGGCGGCCCTGCCGGGGGGCTGCGGGGGGCGCCGCTCTCCGCTCCGCTCCCTCCGCTCCTCCCGGCGGCGGCGGCGGCGGGGCCGCGGCATGAGCCCGGCGGTGCGGGAGACGAGCGGCGCGGCGCGGCCCCGCGCGGGGGGGCGGGCGGCGGCGGCGGCGGCGGCGGCTCCTCTCCTCTCCCGCCGAGGACGGGGCGCGGCGGTTCGCCCCACCGGTAAGGCGGCGGCGGCGGCGATGATGGGGAGGGGGCGCGGGGGGGCGCCGCCCGCTCCGGTACCGGCGGGCGCCTTTGTGGCGGGGCCGCTCTTTGTCTGCCCGCACGGCGCGGGGCGGGGGGGGGGGGGGGGGGGAGCGTGCGACGGCGGCGGGTCCCACCGGCCACAATAACCATCACGGTACCACCGGGGCTCCGGGATGAATGGGGGGGGGTCGCCTCCCGCCGCTCCCCGCGGAGCCGGGGCGGGGGGGGCGGAGATCAGCGGGCGATGCGGGTGCTGCCCCCGGGGGCTCGGCCCCCCCCCCCCCCGGTGGGGTCCCGCCGCCGCCCGGTGCCCGGTGCCCGGTCCCTCCTCCGGCCGCTGCCACCTGCGCCCCGGCCCGGCCCCGGCCCTGCGGCTGCGGGGAGAGACTGGGGGCCGGGGAGGGACGGGCGGGAGGAGTTTGTGCCCGAGCGGGGATGGAGCCGGCGGCGGGGGCAGCGGCGGGGGGGCCGGTGCCTTGCACTCGCTCCGGGGCGGCCGCCGGGGCCGGTTTCCGGGGAGAAATGGGTCCCCGTGATTTTTTTTGGGGGGGGGTTGGGGTGCTGTGGAAGGATGCACTGAGCTGGGAAGCGGCTGGAGGCAGGGGATGGGGAGCAGGGAGGGGAGAGCGGCCTCGGGGGCAGCTCAGGCCATCTCCCCATGTCGCCTCCCCATGTCGTCTCCCCTCCACTCCTCTCCACTCCCCTCCACTCCCCTCCATTCCCCTCCACTCCCCTCGTCTCCCCTCCATTCCCCTCGTCTCCCCTCCATTCCCCTCCACTCCCCTTGTCTCCCCTCCATTCCCCTCGTCTCCCCTCCATTCCCCTCGTCTCCCCTCCATTCCCCTCGTCTCCCCTCTATTCCCCTCCATTCCCCTCCATTCCCCTCGTCTCCCCTCATCTCCCCTCCACTCCCCTCCATTCCCCTCCGCTCCCCTCCACTCCCCTCCATTCCCCTCCACTCCCCTCATCTCCCCTCCACTCCCCTCATCTCCCTTCCACTCCCTTCCACTCCCTTCCACTCCCCTCCACTCCCCTCCACTCCCCTCCATTCCCCTTGTCTCCCCTCGCCACCAGCACGGTACGGGCGCGGGAGCCGGCCTCCAGCCCCGCACCAGCCTCTCGCCGGCTGCGGCTGGGGAAGGGGGAGCGTGACCCACTTTCCTCCAGGTCCGGCCTCGCTGGTGCTGTGGCCGCGGGCAGGCGACGCCAGCCGGGAGTCCTGCCACAGCCGGGGGACGGGTGAGCGGCGTGGGGACACGGGGCGGTTCGGTCTTGGCGTCCCTCTGCGCTGGATCTGGCGTTGGGGTGTCGCCTGCCGGGAGCCGGGTGCCCGCGTGCCGAGCCCCTGACCCGCCTGGCTCTCGGCGTGGCGGCGGCGTGGCCGTGAGCGGGGTGTTTCCGTACCCCGCCCAGGATGCGACGGGAGGAGGTCTGCCCGGGGGGCGAGGGCGCGAAGGCGAGGCAGGGGAGAGGCGGGAGCGTCCCCCGCGGTGGGAGCCGGGGCCGAGGCGGGGGCCGCCGGGGCGATGCCTGGACTGCGGGGCTGCAGCAGCCCCACTGCGGATAAAGGCCGGGAAGCCCCTTGGAGTGGAGACAGGGCTGGTTTTCGCGGCAGGGTGACGCGCACCGCTGCCCCCGAGAGCGAGAGGGGCCGAGGGGCCGGCTGGCCCTGCCCACGGGGACCGGGCGGGCGACGGGCAGGTGCCGCTCGGGGCGTTTGTCTTTGCAGATCCTAAACGTGCGATGCTGCCGGCGCTGGTGGAAGAGTTTTGGGAGGGAGATGATGACAGGCTGATGAAACCAATCAAACAATGAAGTAATCATAAATCCCCGGTGCCGGCGGCGAGGCGCGGCGAAGGCGGGAGGAGCTGGAGGCTGGAGGAGCTGAGGTCCTAACGAAGCCATCCCGCTCGTCAGGAAAAATCCCCGGAGGCCGAAGCGCTGGAAGGCGGCCAAGGTCCTGCCGTCAGGGCCGATGGACGGAGATGGCACGGTGCAGACGAGGGCAGGGAAAATCCTGCTGGCAGCTCTGGGAGAGCAGTGCGGTGGGCACGGAGGATGGCGGCGGGAGGGGAGAGTGGTGGCTCTCCAGGGAGCGGCAGCCGCCCGTCCCTTGGGAGGATGGTGAGGGCAGTTGGAGGAAAGAACCCGGGCGTTGCTTTATCTGCTCTTCCCAAATTTGCCCGCGAAACCTAAATCCTGAAGAAGCTTGTCACGGGCTCATGGCCGGGATGGGAGACGGTTCCCGCGACGGGGGATGCTACGGATGGATGTGATGGGGCCTGACCCTGCCCCGCAGCTGAGACGTCCCCGCCGGGAGAGCAGCTCCCGCCGACTGTGAGCCCGCACGTTTCTGGGTGTTCGTCGGCTTTACCGAAGCCAATCCTGGTGCCGGGCAGGCTGCTCTGGTCCGGGCAAGGAGCTGGTATGAGAAACTCAGGATAACTGGGAATTCAGTGCCACCGTGCAGAGAAGCATCCCAAACTGGGAGCGCTGGGAAGTCACCGTTGCTGCGGGTGCTTCAGCGGAGGTTTGGTGCTTGTTCAGGCTCGTGGTGCAAGCGGTGCTCAGGCATTTCCCAGAGCCGGTGAGAGGCCATGGAGACGTGCCCCATCCATCGCCTCTGTGGGGGGCGGCCGCTCCTCCTGGGTCGTAGGATGCTGCCAGAGGGGCTGTTCCCAAAATGCTGCCTGCCTGCGGCCGCTGGCCAGTTTCCCCGTGCCGTGCGCGATCGGCCGCCTCCCGGACACGCTTGGCTTGTCTTGAGCGGCTTTGGATGACCCCGGGGCGGCACGTGGGCGAAGGGACCCTCTCCCCATGCGTGTTTTGCTGCTGTTGGTGGGGTGGGAGGCAGCGGCCGGCCCGGGCGGAGGATGTCCGGACGCGGCGGGTACCCATGGCTCTCAGCCCCCCGCGAGATGCCTGTCCTCCCCCCGCGCCCGCAGAGATGTCGGCCTCGTTAGGCAAAGGTGCCTTTGCGAGCCCTCCCTGGGCGCCGGCATGCCGCTGCCCCCGGGAAGCGCGGCTAATAACACCTCGTACCGGCGCACTGGTCCCAGCGGCACGGAGGAGATGAGAGGATGTCCCCAGAACGGGGTCAGGCAGGAACGTAGGCGGCGGAGGCTGGAAATGGAGCGGGGCGCTGGGAGGCAGCGGCTCGGCGCAGGGCACGGCCGAGGCACCGCCTGCGCCCTCGCCCCGGCGGCACCCGGCTGCTGCGCTGGCAGCACCGGGGCCGTACAGGAGGTGGGGGACTGGGAGTGGGGACAATCCCAGCGGGGCCAAGCGCTCACTTGGAAATGACTTTGCCAGCTCAGCGGGTGGTTTGGAGAAAACAGGGGAGGTTTGGGAGCTGGCCGGGGTGCGGAGGCAGTGACCCCTCTCCCGGCGGGTGCCCTGGGCTGGTGGGAGTGGGGGAGAGTCAGTGTTACCCCTTAATAACTCATGCCAATTACACCATAATTAATGAGCACGCTGCTGTCGTAGTGAGTGTCGCAGCGGCGGGAGGGTTTGGGGATGGGGGGAAATCAAAGCTCTGCAAAATATGTGTGGTGCGGCCGGGGCATCCACAGGGGCAGAGCAGCGTGCGTTTGCACTGGCCCCGCTGCTGGGTATTTCTCTTTTCTGTCCTCTCTAAAGAGAAATCTGCGCCTCCTAGAGACCCTAACCCTGCCCCATGTGGTTTTTCCCTTTGTCTTCCCAATTCTTTGCCCCACAGCGCGAGTCCTGGCCCCTCGCGGGCTTCCAGCGTGCCGCCTGGCCGCAGAGACCCCTGCGTCAGGCTCAGCCCGAAACCCTTTTCCCTTGACCCCACTCAATAACCGGGTTGTTTTCCTGACCTGTCGGTCTCTGATGTGGCCGGAGGGATTTTTTTTCCCCCTTCCCCTCTTAATTTCCAAGCAGCCGCTGCTCCAGCAGCCTCCTCTGCCGGGTACCTGGGGCAGCTTTCCCGGGCGGCCTCTGCTCCTCTCAATGAGCTCTTAATGAGTTTGCAATTACTTATTGGCAGAGCCGATGAGCCCAGGGCTGGGCGTGCAGCGGAGCGGGATGCGGAGCAGGGGAAAGCACCCCCTTGCAGGGAGCGGCGTCGGGGTGGGAGCGGGTTGGCGGTGCCAGCCCCGGTGCCCGGTGGGATGCTGGGCTCCGGATACGGGATGCCATCCTCCCGAGAGCTGCTCCGCAGTGTTGGGGATGGAGCCGGGGAGGTTTGGGGAGAGGAGCGGCAGTTGCCGACAGGAGACGAGTGGCTGCCTACAAATACCTGCCAGGGAGCAAGGAAGAGGTGGGTGGATTATCCTCCTCACTCAATGAGATAAATGGTTCTGAAGCTTAAACACAGAACAATTTTAGTCTGAATAGTAGGAGAAACGGTTCAGGACGCGGAGATGACGGCACGAACCGCCTGAGCGGTGAGCGGCGTCCCGATGCCGCTTGGCAGCATCTTCACTGCCCCTTTGCCGTTGCCTGGGGTCTCGTGCCGCGGGGGCCTTCGCCAGGACTCAGCCGGGATGCGCATCGTTCCTCCCCACTTTTAAAAGCTCCTTCTTCAAGAACACCCGAAACAGCTGAGCCGGGGGACCGTGGGCTGGGAGGGTGGTTTGGCTTCTTTCGGGCACAGCGCTGGCTCCTCTCCTCCGGTGCCTCGGGGCTGTGCCATGGAGGCGGGAGGGGAGCTGGCGTGCTGGGAAAAGACCCCATTTTTCCTCTGGTTTGACCCAATCCGGCACGCGGCTGCAGGGGCGGTTGCGTCGGCGTGACTGGCATAAGCCGAGGACGCAGGACCTCGACCCTGGCCATGCCAGGCTGGCAGCATCTCTTGCCGCGTCGGCACCGGCGTCCTGTCCTCCGCCGTCCCCGTGAGCGCGCAGAACCGGCTGGAAATGAGCCCTCGCTCCCTCTCCCCGCTGCTGCCCCGCTTTGCTGCTTGCATCAAAACCAGCATGTTTTCAAAAGCGTTTCAATTTTTAATGAAAACTTCTGCGTTTACGCTTTTTTTGGCCTCGGCGCGTTGGTTTTTTGGCCTCAGCGCGTTGATATTTTGCCCGTGATCACTGTTTGGTTTTCCCCGGGATCGGCGTTGGCTCTGCGCTCCCATTAGCCTTGGCAAAGCCAGGTGCGAGGCAGGAACGGAGGCACCGCGGCAGGATCCCCGCAGCGCCCGCGTCCCCGACAGCATCCCCGGCAGCACGGTCCCGCGCCTGCCCCGCCGACCCGCACCGCAGCAGGTTTGCCTGCTCCAAAAAGCACCGCAAACGCAGCAGCCGCAGCCCTGGGGCGGCTGCGAAAGCCTGGCAGGCAGCGGGCAGGGGACCTCGCGTGGTGGGACACCCATTTTTGATGGGCGTTTCTGGGCTGCCGGTCGGAAAGGAGCTGCCTGGAAAACCCAACAGGTTTAGCCAAGGGAAAAAGCAAAGAGCCCTTGACTTGGAGAGCTCTTTGAAGCAGCCGTCAGTCCTTTGCCTCCTCTCTCCCAACCCACCGGCAGGTTTTTTTCACAAACCCCAACTTTGTCGACTTGATTAATTGCATTTCAACACCGGTTAATTAAGAGACATTGACGAGCATGATTGTAAATTCAAGTGTAGACAGAAATCTTCTTGCAGGATGCTGGGAGCTGTTTTTAGTCATGCATCCATCGAGCTGCTGCGCTGATCCACCTCCACCTCCAGCACCCAGACGCTGAAATGGTGCTCCTCTTCCAGGAGACCAATAAAACACTATGGAGATGAGCTGCTTTGGAGATCTTATGAGTCAAAGCCGTTACATTTTTGGAACATCATGATGTTGAAGTTCCTTTTCTATTTTTTGCCCAACTTCCCAAGAAAAAAAAAAATATAATAGATTAAGAAGCTGAGCTCTGCTTTGGGATGAGAGGCAGCGCCGTGGTGGAAAGGAAGGAGGGAGAGGTTGGAGATGAGGCTCAGTTGGGAAAGGGCTGGGAGGATCCTCATGCATGATGCTGCCCCTGGGGTGCTGCGGTGCTTCGTGGGTGCTCGTGGGGCGTCTGGCACCGTTTGGGGTGGCTGCCACAGGCCCTGCGTGGCCGTGGCATGGGGCTGAGCCCACGGGCATCGCCCGGGCTCCCTCCCGCGGTGGGGTGGTTCGCGCGCACCCTCCGGCATGGCCGTTCTCAGCCTCCGTCTTTCGCAGCCGTGGGCTCGCCACCCACGAAACACGATTCGCGGGCGGCGAGCCCACGGCTGCAGCCGCTGAGCACCCGCGCCGTGTTCCCCAGCTGCCCGCGCTCCCCGGCTCCGTCCTGGCACCGATCGGATCCCTGGGCACCATTGGTCCCGGAGGCAAGCGGGATTCATTTGGGGTTTTTTTTCTCCCCTCAGTGAGACGCCGCATTAAAAATCTAAATATAAACCAGCGCCCGCTCGGCTGCTGTCCCATAATTTTTGTCAATCTGCTACAAAATCAACAGCAGCCGGATTTATCTGCTGAGGTACCCACTGGCCCTGGGGTGCCCGTGTCTCTGCTTGGGGCTCGCTCCGCGCAGGGCGGTCGCGCTGCGCTCTCATGCGCGCTTGCAGCATGGGGCGGCTCGGCGGGGCAGTGGGTTCGCGCTCTTGGGGGATGATGGAGGGTGATGCAGCGCCCTGAAGACATCAGAGGAGATCCTGGGGTGGTTTCGCTGCCGTGGCGGGTGAGTCCAAGCTCGGCTCTCGTTGTGGGGATGGCAGGGGTGAGGAAAAACTGCCGCCGGTTTGTCGGCAGTGAGGAACGTCGGCGCTGTCGTCCATGCGCCGCCGGCCGGGCTCTGCACCAGAGCGTCCCGTGTCCTGGTAGGCAAAGGCCAAGAGTCGGTGCTGATGGATGGTCAGAGGCATATGGTGGAGTGATTTGCTGCAGAGCCATCGTGTCCCTCTCGGTGCCTGTGGCATGGCCCTGGCCCTGCTCCGGAGCATCGCTGGCTCGCAGGCGCTCGGCTCTGGAGCAGGTTCCGGTGCTGTGCAAAGGCAGGAGGGTGGAGGGGACAGGGCCGGCTCCCGAGGTCCCCGTGGGGGACTGCGGCAGCAGGGGGGAGCCCCAAAGGGCCTCAGCTCCCGTCTTGCGCGGTGGCTGTGACACACCAGGGCCGAGGAAACGTGTGTGTGCGTGTGCGTCCCCATGTCTGTGCCCTCCTGGCTCTGCCATGCCCCGAGCCCTCACTTTGCCCCAGACATCCCCCTTCCCCGAGGCAGAGGCGTGGGGGCCACTGCACCCCCCGGCCTTGCCCTGCGTGGCTGCGGCCCCTGTAGAGGCTGGAGCATCCTCTGCAGAGCCATTGGGTTGGTGGCCCCTGGGGACAGAGGGATGGCACCCAGCGGGTGCTGCTCAGCACCGCCCCAAACAGCCCGGTGCCCCTTTGCAAGGCGCCGTGACTCCCAGCCCCGGGGACGGGACGGGACGGGACACGGTGGCTTTGCAGCACCCACCAAAAGCAGTAACGCGCCTCTGCCTTGCAGCGCAGCCATGAGCGCGGGTTCGATTGAGCAAGAGCCGTCGCGCAAGCTGGCCTGCTGCGGGGTGCCCCTCATCACCGAGGACATGCAGTCCCTGGCCATCCGCACCCTCTCGGGCACCGACATCAGCAAGCACTACGACCTCATCCGCGAGCTCGGCAAGGGCACCTACGGCAAGGTGGACCTGGTGTCCCACAAAAGCACAGGTGAGGGAAGCGGGGGACGCGAGGGGGATGCGGCCGCGCTGGGAGCGGGGTACCCGGCATGGCCCAACCGTGCTCCGGGCTCACCCCCATTCCCTGCCCACCGCAGGCACCAAGATGGCCCTGAAGTTCGTTAACAAGAGCAAGACGAAGCTGAAGAACTTCCTGCGGGAGTTCAGCATCACCAACACCCTCTCCTCCAGCCCCTTCATCATCAAGGTCTTCGACGTGGTCTTCGAGACCGAGGACTGCTATGTCTTCGCTCAGGAGTATGCCCCCGGCGGGGACCTCTTCGACATCATCCCGCCGCAGGTGGGAGCCCCCGCTCCACCCGTGGGAGCCTTTTTGGGGTGTGGGGGTCTCGGTATCCCCAGGGTGCTGAGCAAAGCTGCTGCTGCGCTTTGGTGGCCGTGTGAGAGGGGACCCCGTGGACATGGGGACCGGGCAGCCTTGTGTGGGTCAGCCCTAAACACAGCAGAGCATCTGCAGCACCTACAGGCGGGTCTGGGACCCACCATCCGTCCCCTGGGTGGCCTGGGACCCATCACCCATCCCTAGGGTGGCCTGGGACCCCTAACAGGTGGCCTGGGACCCATCATCCTTCCCTAGGGTGGCCTGGGACCCGTCATCCATCCCTGGCGGGGGCCTGAGACCCATCACCCATCTCCTAGGGTGGCCTGGGAGCCATCTCCCGTCCCCTGGGTGGCCTGGGAGCCATCGCCTGTTCCCTGGGTGGCCTGAGGCCCATCACCTGTCCCCTGGGGAGCCTGAGACCCATCACCCATCCCTAGGGTGGCCTGGGACCCCCAACCGGTGGCCTGGGACCCATCATCCTTCCCTAGGGTGGCCTGGGACCTGTCATCCATCCCTGGGGGGGGCCTGAGACCCATCACCCATCTCCTAGGGTGGCCTGGGAGCCATCTCCCGTCCCCTGGGTGGCCTGGGAGCCATCGCCTGTTCCCTGGGTGGCCTGAGGCCCATCACCCGTCCCCTGGGTGGCCTGGGACCCATCACCCATCCCTAGGGTGGCCTGGGACCCCTAACAGGTGGCCTGGGACCCATCATCCTTCCCTAGGGTGGCCTGGGACCTGTCATCCATCCCTGGGGGGGGCCTGAGACCCATCACCCATCTCCTAGGGTGGCCTGGGAGCCATCGCCTGTTCCCTGGGTGGCCTGAGGCCCATCACCTGTCCCCTGGGGAGCCTGAGACCCATCACCCATCCCTAGGGTGGCCTGGGACCCCTAACCGGTGGCCTGGGACCCATCATCCTTCCCTAGGGTGGCCTGGGACCTGTCATCCATCCCTGGGGGGGGCCTGAGACCCATCACCCATCTCCTAGGGTGGCCTGGGAGCCATCTCCCGTCCCCTGGGTGGCCTGGGAGCCATCGCCTGTTCCCTGGGTGGCCTGAGGCCCATCGCCCGTCCCCTGGGTGGCCTGGGACCCATCACCCATCCCTAGGGTGGCCCGGCACCCACCACCTGTTTCCCTGCCGCAGAGAGCACCCCAGATAAAAGCGGCCGTGACTGCATTGGATGTGTAACGACATACAGATGTGGCGGTTCCCGAGCTGGGTGGGATCACCACGGGGTTTGGTGGCGGGTGGCTGACGCCGTGTCCCCGCGCCCGCAGGTGGGGCTCCCCGAGGAGCTGGTGAAGCGCTGCGTGCAGCAGCTGGGCCTGGCCCTCGACTACATGCACAGCAAGAGCCTGGTGCACCGGGACATCAAACCGGAGAACGTCCTGCTCTTCGACCGCGACTGCCGCCGCGTCAAACTGGCCGACTTCGGCATGACCCGCAAGGTGGGCTGCCGGGTCAAGCGCATCAGCGGCACCATCCCCTACACGGCGCCCGAGGTCTGCCAAGCCGGTCGGGCGGAGGGCTTCGCCGTGGACACCAGCATCGACGTCTGGGCTTTCGGGGTGCTCATCTTCTGTGTCCTCACCGGTAACTTCCCCTGGGAGGCGGCGGCGGCTTCCGACGCCTTCTTCGAGGAGTTTGTGCGGTGGCAGAAGGGGCGGCTGGGGGGGCTGCCCTCGCAGTGGCGGCGCTTCACGGACAGCGCCCTGCGCATGTTCCAGCGCCTGCTGGCCCTCGACCCCGAGAAGCGCTGCCCCGTCAAGGAGGTCTTCTACTTCATCAAGTGCGACCTGATGGCCGAGGTGCGGCGCCGACCCTCCTACCGCTCCCGCAAGCATGCCGGGGACAAGCTCCCGGCCGGTCCCCATCGCCACGAGGCGGCCGGCTCCTGCACCCCCGCCCCGCTCAAGAGGACCGTCCTGACCGAAGGGAGCGGACCCCGCGGCTCCGAGCCGAGCGCGGCCCCCCCGGGGACGGCGAGCAGGACAGACGGACGGCAGGACAAAGGCAAAGGGCAGATGGTCCTGGCCACAGCAATAGAGATCTGCGTCTGACGGCGCTGGGGTGGCACACGGCGGCCACCCGTCCTGTTCCCGTCCCCCACCCCGGGGACAGGGATCGGGGGTGTTGCTCATGGTGGTGGCACGAGCCGGGACCAGGCTCCGGGTCTCCCAAAGCAAAAAAAGAAAAGGAACAAAAACGAAGAGGAAAAGGACAAAACTGGTTGCGCTCCGTAGCGCCGTGGATGCTGAGCCCCCCTGCCCTGCCCGGGTGAGGCCGGTGGCGGGAGCCCGGCCGAGGGCACCGCTCACTGCCGGGGAGGACGTTGGTGGCCCCAGCCCCTGCCACGGCCATGCTGCCCCCTCCAAGGCTCCCCCCAGGGTGGCACAAAGAGGGGTCTCCCAATATGGGGAGAAAGAGTTGGGGGGGGGTTGTGTGGGTGGGGGCCACCACCCAGGGGTGGGGGGGTCTGGGGCAGCCAGCACCCACCGGCTCTCCCCCACCCCGTGCTCGGCCCCCGGCCGGGGCGAGGGAAGGCCGATGACCCCGCAGCGTGGAGGAGGCCTTCGGGGAGGTTTGGGTGGGTGGTGATTTGCCCCTTTCTGCCGGTCCCTGCCCGGCTGGTGGGGACTGGGAGGGGATGGGGAGGCAGGAGCCGGGCCGGTGATGGAGAGCTGGGGGGTCACCGGCAGCCCGGGACCCCCGGCAGCCCCGGCTGCCTCCCTGCCACGGGAGGTGCTGGCAGCCATCGATGTAGCAAGTGTCCCTGTCTGTGTGTCGTCGTGCGTCCCAGCCACAGCCGCTGGCAGCCCCTGTCCCTCCTGCCTGGCCCCACACCAGCCCCAGACCCCCGGCCGGAGGGACCGGTCCCCTCCCAGCTGGCAGCTGTGCTCCAGGCTTCGGCCAGCGGCCGCGGTGCCAGCTGTCCTGCGGGTCGGATGCTCAGGGCCAGGATGTCTGCCACGGCGGTGTCCCCTTGTCCCCTCTGCAGACTTTTTGTACCCAGGGACTGGAAAAGGTGGTGGTGGCACATCTCCGGGGCAGGACCTGGGGAGCAGGGGAGGGGGCTTCAAGCAGCCTCCCGAAGGTCCCCATGGCTCCCCGCGCTGTCCCCATCACCCTCCGTGCTGTCACCCCTTCCCAATACCCCGGTTCCCCTCCCCTGGGGCTGGCGGGGAGGAGGCGGTGGGGTAAATCCCTCCGGGGCTGGCTGCAGCGAGGCGGGGTGGTGGCGGCAGGCGCCGCTGGTGGCCCCTTAGTGACAAGGTCATGGGGTGGAGGGGGGGTCACAACTCCCCTCCTGGTTTTGGGCACCCAGGGCAGCGGGAGACTCGCCCCACTGCCGGGGTGAGGAGGCTGGGGGGCACCCCGAGGCGGTAGCACCCAGGCCCTGGCACGGTTCGGGCTTCCCTCCCATCGGGTGGGTGCCATGGGGACCCCCCCCGTCCCCCCAATTCCCGCACAAAGGGCTATAACGCTATTCAGCAGCAGCAGCAGCAGTTTACACAGCAGGCGGGCGCCCGGCCAGACCCCCCGCCACCGCCGCTGCCCTCTGTCCCCGCGGCACCCACCCCTGCCCGCTGCCCGCCCGCGGTGGCAGGGCCGAGGGCCAGTTTTAGAAGTAGCATTGCCCCGATGTAGAGACGCTAGGCGCGGTTTTTTTCTCCTTTTTGCCTTAGGTCCCTCGATGTCCTCGATCTTTCGTGCAATAATGTAGATAAGGGATCCCGGCCACCCCCGGGGTGCTCGGTTGTACCTCCCCGGGTGGTCCGTCCCACGGGGCGGGATGCCCGGGTGTGATTTCTGTTCCCGTCGAGGTCGCTGTGTCGGTAGGTTGTCAGGTTTTTCTTTCCAATTCCCTCGGCTGTCGGGTTTCGGACCTTCTTCCCGTAGGAGAGGCTGTAGTGTCACAGACGTTACCTCAGTTTGTCACTGTTGAAAAGGATAAAAAAAAACAAAACAAAACAACTAAATCCGTAAAAAATGACAAAATACATAGTTATAAAAGCAACAAAAAAATTCTCAATGGCGGTGAAGACTTTTTTTTTTTTAAATAAAACAAACTTGATGCTGCTTGTGCAGGCATGGGCTGGGGGGCACTGCCTGCCTTTGCCCTGCCATGGCCTCGGGGCTCACTGTCCCCCCACTTCCACCCTGTCCCCCCAAGCCGCACCGTCACGGCCACCCCAGGGCGGGAGGGAAGGGGAGCGGGGAGCAGCACAGCGGGACCGTGGGGCAAGGTGGCAGCACCCATGGGTGGGGGGGACCCAGCCGCCCTCGGTGCAGCCCCCTCCGAACAGGCAGGGCTGCCTGACACCAAATGTATTCCAGCCACGTCCGCAGGCTAATTTCAATTTCCTGGTAATTATGCAAATGAATGTGGATTTAATTAAGGGCAGATTTCATTAAAGTCTTCTTGGGGAAATGAGAACAGGGTGGGGGAGAGCGAGGAGGAGGAGGAGAAGGCAGGGAAGGAGCGATGAAGGCAGCACCCGCCCCGGAAGATAAATGGCTGCAGGGGATGCCGAGGGGATGGGATGGGATCTCTTGGGAGCGGGGGTCCCACCCGCTCCCCGCCATGGGCCCCCCATCGCCGGAGGGCTCAGGGTCCCCAGCCCAGAGGTGGGGGGCTGCGGGGGGCAGGCGTGGGGCACAGCACCCGGGATAGACCCCGGGAAGATGCGGCAGCGGCTCCTCCAGTGCATCTCCAGCCCCACGCCGAGGGCAGCGAGCCCTGCTCAGCTGCCGACTTCAGCAGCGAAAGCTTTCATCTCCTTTCCTTTCCCTTCCCACCAGGGAAGGGAATCATCGACACGTGATTTATTTTTTTTTCTTCCCCCCAGCTAAAAATACAGATTTGGCCACGCCAAAAGGTCTAGGAAATCAATGTCATTGTCACCAGGCGCTGGCTGGAAGGACCCTCCCCTCCCCGATCGCAGACAAAAAAGGAAACGTTGCCATTTGACGTCTTTGAAACGAACCACTTGGGTTGCTTTCAGCTGAACTGTCTTTAATTCAAAGTGAAATGGCTAATTTTATCCCAGCAAGGTCGGGGATGCTGAGAGCCCGTCAGCGCCGGAAGGACGGGGGCTGCTTGTCTCCAGGTAAAACCTTCAGACCCAAAACCGTGGCAAAAGCGGTGGCTCGGCAAAGCCATCGCCCTCCCGGCAAAGCCATCGCCTGCCCGCGGCCCCTCTGAGTTTGCTGCCGGGTTTGGCCGTGAAGGTGGCCGCTGACCTTGGGCAGTCCCCGAGTGATGGATGAGCAGCGCAGGCGCTGCTCCGAAAGAAAATAACTTATAGATTTGTACAGGTCCTCGAGCCGGCGGCGAGGCCGGAGGGAAGAGGCACAGGGCGCCAGGTGGGAAAGCAGCATCGGCGCTGGATGCGGGATGGGAGCGGCAAGTCCAGCCCAACCAGCATCCCATAAAACCAGATCCTTCCCAAGCTGCGGGGTGGGAAGGCCAGGAGGCCCTGGCCATGATTCTTAGCAAAGCCTGCCCACCTCTAATTTCATCCAGCCCTCAATTTCTGGAGCTGAATTTTGCCTGTTTTTGCTTAGAGATGCTAAGTGAGCCACTGCAGCCCCAGCTAAAATACTGGAGGTTGAGAGTAAAAATAACCATGAATGATCCGCTCGTTTGGAGCGCAAATGATCAATGCCAAGCCGGCATTGCCAAAAAAAACCCCAACCCCAAACAAGCCCTTTAAAAGGAAATATTTTGCCACTGAGATGCTGCTTCAGCTCCCCAATGATCCAGGAGGGGGTGCAGAATGAGGCTCATGGCAAGCGTTCCCGTCCATCCCGATCCAGGAGGAGAGCACAGGGTCCGGGCTGCCGGCAGCTTCCCCAGCCACCACACGGAGATGTCGATGGGACGCGAGCCCGGCGTGGCGAGAGCGTTCATTAAATGCGCTTCTTAGGGCTGATCCGCTTTCAAGAGTTTCCAAAAATAGCGATGGCACCGAGCTGAGATGGGCGTTAGAAGGAAATGTGACTCATGTGCCACCAAGTGCCTGAGCGAAATTGGACGAGCTCGAGGCCGCCACGCAAAGCGAGCCACCCGAGCAAGAGCACAAGCCGCTGCTCAGGGATGCTGCCCACAACGGGGTCTGCATTAGGACGCACGAGGGCATTCCGATGCCCTTCCCGGCGGCTGCAGAGCTGCCTACAGAGGGGATGCAGCTCGGGCTCGTCCCCTGCCTGTCCTTTCCGCAGGGCCCCTCCGCTGTCTGCGTTTCCAGCTGCCAGAGAGATGACAGACAGATGTCAGTCAAAGCCCGATGGCCTGAGATGTCACTGCGGGGACAAGCTGCCGGAGCCAGGCAGCAAAAGCTGTCTTGAGGTGGGGAAAAAAAAAATCCAGCCCTGTGCCGCGTGGGATGGTTCAGCAGGGCCACGGCTGGAGGCAGAAGGTGACCTTGTGTGGCAGATCCACCACCTTCAGACAAAGGGAGAGCGGAGCTGGCTGCACCTCCATCCCCATCCCTCCGCAGCCCATCTCCTGGGCAGGTCCCTGCTCGGTAGAAACAGCTCCAGGAGCATCCCACAGGGAACAGCTCTGGGCCAAACTCTGCTGGGTGCCAACTGCCTTTACTCCAGCCTCAGCCAGCCGGGAGGATTTCGGCGCAGGGCAGAGGAAGGCAGGAGGCTGCCGGTATCTCCAACTTGTCTGCGTGCTCCCTGCAACAGCTTTGGACATATTTTTTCACCCAAAGGTGTTTCTTCCTGGGGAAAACCCAGTGTTTGTCACCAGGGTCTTTTTGCTGAAAAAATGGGTGGCTTTGTCAGCTTTTTGATCACAATTTCAGGGTACGGTGAGGTGCCAGGGCCCAGGGAAGGTGATGGGGAGCACACCCAGCCCTGCACCCTACCTCCACTACCCAGAGAGTTGGGTTACAGGCTCTGGCTCTGCAGGCCTCCCATGTTGCCATGACAACTGCAGCATCCCAGCCTCAGCAAGGACAGGAGATCTCTGCCATCCCCACCACCACCTCACCCGGCCACGGCTCAGGATGCCAGCACAAGCAGCACCCCTGCCCTCAGACCCAGCTGCCAGCTCAGGGTGCCACAGGCAGCACCCCTATCACCTTACGCTCAGCCATGGGCTTTTTACACTGGCTCCTGGGTGCTGGTCTGTGCTCCTCCTGATTTACACCTTCCTTCACATCCCTCTGAAAGCCACAGGGCTGGTGGCGGCGGGAGAGGCTTTTGCTTCTCACTCAAAGCCCCTCCGCAGCCAGGCACTGTGTGCCGTAACCGAGCTGATGCACAACTCGCACCGCTGCAGGCAGGTCTCTTCCCCAAGCGCCCGGCTGCGGAGCAGCAGCTCCTGCCTGCTCTGGCTTCACTGGGTCCCAGCTGGCAGAGCATCCTTCTGCTAGATACAACCCCAGGCTTCTCCCAAACCCCTCCTGACCTCCCGGGCGGGGACGGGGTGGGTGGTGTGCTCCTGGATCATGGACCTCACTCCCCCCAAGCTTTCAAGGCAGCGGAGCCGACAGGGTCTCAGGGACCAGCGTTACCCCATGCTAATTAGAGCATCATCACGGGTGGCTCTTGCCCTCAGCAGCCTCACAAGACCTCAGCTCTCAGCCTGACGAGATCCCGAGCTAAATCCTCACCGACATCAGTGGCGCTGGGCTGGGGAGAAACTAAGTTCCTTGTCTCAGAGGCGGCTACACCTCCAGAAAGGTCTCCTTTGAAAAGCATTAATACAAGATTAATAGAGGCTTTAATAAACAGTGAATCAACTGCTAATGGAGCCCAACTTTAAGTCATCTGTAACACCTCAGGGGCTTAAAAGCATCCAGAACATGTCTGGAACATGCTTAAAATGGATGTTAATCACCTTGTAGCCCTGAAGACACCACACCGGAAAGAAACTTTAGGATAAGAGGTCGCAGATGAGACAGGAGGGCTGCCTCATCCCTCCAGGCACTTTCGAGAGGGTTTCATTTACAAGCATTGCCCCTCCTGCCCCCCCACATTGGCATGAAGGCAGGCAGAGGAATTTGGGTCACCCTTGTGCCCCCCAGGGCTGGAGCTGGGTCAGGACTCCATGACAAAGCAAGGCCAGTTTATAATGGACAGCTACATCCCACCTGAAGCATAACCACCCCCGTGAAAGGACACCATCCTGGTCAGGGGGCAGGGGTGGGAGGGGTAATGGGACACTGCTCGGAGCAGGGCAAACACTGAGGCTGGCCTCAGGTCCCCTCCTAGGGCTACATCACCCTCCTCCCAAACAGCTTTTCCTTGTGCCCATCTGCATGTCCCCTGCTGAAGCCTGCGCCCACCGCTTCATCCCTCTGCTTTGCACCTCCCCATCTCCTCCACTCCCAGCATTGGGTAATCCCAGATGGTGATTTAGATCCCCTCCCTCAACCTCCTCGTCTCCAGACTGAGGAAGGTCCAGCCCTCTCAGCCTCTGCTGGACTTGCTCCAGCTTGTGACGCACCTGCAGTCACTCAAGGGACTGACTCTTCCCCAGCCTGCTTTGAGGAGCACCGTCAGGACCCTGTCCCGAGGACCAAGGTCTAGTTTCAAAGCCCTGCCTGCTCCGGACGGGGCACCATGATGTCCTGCTCTGCAGAGCTCCTCAGTCACATCCGCCCTCACGGGCATCGCTTGCTGAGGCTGGCCAGGATAACTTGTACGTGACAGAACTGACTGGCTGGCTGACCCACAAGATGCCTGGGACACTTGCTTGGCTTCAAGTCCGAGTGGACTTCAATATTTGGAGGCTGCCAGACACACTGGCTGAGAGACTCTGGAGGCTGGGCATCAGAAAACAGTCTGTGGTTGTTTGAGAAGTTCAGCAGCAGATATCCAGAAGACAGTGGTAGTTTAGTGGTCAAGAGCTTCTTGGCGGTCATGGCTTTGCTTCGTAGCGCCACTATGAATGTCTGTGTGTTTGGATATCTCCCTTTGGGGGAGAGGAGCAGCTCTGCAGGACCCAGGGACACTTCAGTTGGCATCAGCTCTAGCTGGTTGAAGCAGACTGGGATTCTCTGTCTGCTTGCAGGGTCAGGAACTGAACATCATCTTGGCTGGCTTCCAGGCTTCCCAAGGGAGGCTGGATCTTGTGGAAGGACAGAGACTGGGACCAACACAACAGTCACATCAGTCTTACAGCGAACTCCCTGCAGCACGAAGTATCCAGCTCTGAGTCATTACCCAGCTTTCAAATAGAGACGCCCCACAGCCGTTCTCAGGAGCCATTTGTTCATGGCAAAGCCTTCTCTGCTCTGCCATGGAGTAAGCCCAGTCCACTGCAGACCAGCTCTGAAGAGCTGCTCCACAGCTCTCAGGTAGACATTCACTGGCCAGCCTGCTTTGAGAGGGTATCAGCACCTCAGTGCACAGCCCCAAACAGCTCAGGATCTTCTGCCAGAGCTCTGGAAAGGATGAGTCCCACACCCAAAGTCACTGCTCAGAGCATGGAAATGC
Source organism: Gavia stellata (assembly GCF_030936135.1). Lineage (NCBI taxonomy): Eukaryota > Metazoa > Chordata > Aves > Gaviiformes > Gaviidae > Gavia > Gavia stellata. The sequence goes on along the minus strand of NC_082611.1, from coordinate 17,677,401 downwards.
AGCTGCCTTGCAGCAGGAGCTTCACAGCCATGTAAGTGCCTGCAGCTGTGTAGCACGAGCTGAATGCATTCTCCCAGCCCCAAGCAGTGGCTGCCGGCTGAGGGCTAGCACTCAGCTGAGGCAGAAGGGCAGGGACATTCATTCCGCCCTGCCCGGCTCCCTCCTTCCCTCTCTAAGTCAGTTGAGGAAGTCTCCCAGGTTTCAGCCCCAGACAGGTCAGCCAGAACACTGCAGCACTGAGATCTCCTCTACTAGATCAGCGCTAGCAGTGTAATGGGGTCTGCCACAGCGCACAGAGTAGCTTCAGTCCAGAGTCAGCAAACATGGAGCATCACCCACAGTGGAGAAAGGTCTTGGGCAAACCGGTCACAAGCAGGTCCATTTGAGCCACCCAAGGATCCTGATCAGCTGTGGCAACTTGGTGATCTTGCTGGAGACAAGAGTCTTCGTCTTCAAAATCATCTTTGAAAGCTCACAAAGATCTCAGGAGGTTCCTGATGGCTGCAAAATGGCAAACGTCACACAAGTCTGCAGGTAGGAGGACACCAGGGGGTCAGTAGAAGAGGTAACCCCTGGCCAGACCCATCCGCTCACCCCGCAGAGCAGCCAGGCACAGCTCCAAGGCAGAGGGAGGGACAGGACACCAGAACCCAGCAGAGCCCCACCAGCAGAGCCCCCCAGCCCACCCTGAGGGTTTATATACCCCTCCTGGCAGCAGCAGCTGCATGTGATTGGCCAGGGCAGGGGTGGGGAAATCTGGGATTGGCCAGAGACAGCAGGGCAGCAGGGGATTGGTCAGGAGTCCCTGCATCCCCGGCCATTCCCAGCCTGTGATGGGTCTTACAGCCAAGGGGAGGAAGAGCCCAGCTGGTCTTCTCCTGCAGGACCATGCTGGGAGTGGGGAGGGATGGATGGATGGATGGATGGATGGATGGATGGATGGATGGATGGATGGATGGATGAAGGCAGGAGGCAGACAGACAGACCGACCAACCAACCAACCGACAGACTGACCAACCAACCAACAGACCGACCAACCAACCGACAGACCGACCAACCAACCAACCCTACAGCCCCTCTGCTGAGCTCCCCAGGAGCACTTGCGGTACCAGCAGCCCCCAGTTTAACCCTGCACCACTGTGACATGAAACTGTCCAGACAGAGCCTCTCCCCTGCTTTAACGGAGCAAACCCGTCCGCTCTTTGGGACAGGGAGCAGTGTTGCCGTTGGGTCATGGCCGCGCCGGGGCCAGGTGAACCTGCACAAGGCGCTGCCGGCGCCGGTCTCCTGCACGACCCAGTTAGAGCAGTTCAAAGAGCTCCTTGCGCACCGGGCTGGTGTTTCTGCCTGAGCCATCCGCTGTTCCAACCAGTTTAATTACCCACATCTGAGTCATCCCCGGCCCGGCTTTATCAAAGCTGGCAGCCTTGCAGACAAACCGCCCTTTGTCCTCCTCCAGCCCCTGTCAATGGGGAATTGCCAAGTACCAATTAATCAGCGGCTCCCGCTGCGAGGGGCCTGGGAGATGGTGCCCCAGGAAGATGGATCAAGGAACGGAGAGGGGCCACTGCCCGCCCGATGGCACAGAGCTGGGACTACCGCCTGGGTCCTGATCCCACCCCAGGAAGATGATGGGGAAGCACGTGCTTCCCCCGGCAGGGACCAGCCACCACCCCTGCCATACCCGCATCTTGGCCGCTGGCCTCACGGATGCCCAAAAGCATTTCAGCTCTCCGGCATGGCCAGGTCCAGCAAGCTCTCTAGATGCAAAGACACCTGGAAATCCAACAGCGGTGGCCCTCAGCTGAGAGAGAGGTGCTTACAGCTACACCAGCAAGAGCAAGGCAAGTATTTGTGAGCGTGGGATCTGTGTGGATCAAGATCATCCAGCCCAGCGAGGACGGCCGATCCGGCAACAACTCCAGCAGGTTCGTCAGCTCCTCCTGCTTCCCGAGCCAGCCGTGGGCCTACGGAGATGAAAACCCGCGCCCAATTTCTAGGCCATGCCTATGCAGTTCACGGGGAGGGCAGTAAATCCTGTTTGCTGTGCAGCGATTTTCAGGCTGGCAGGTCTGAGCGGTGATGTGAGACATCCCCAGTGCTCAGCGGGGCTCATGTGCATAGGGCTGGAGCAGAAACATTTATTTTGGGTGAATGTAAATGTTAAGAAAAAAAATAAAAATGAAAAAGAACTCTTCTGGCCCAAATCAAATCCACGTGTTGGTGTTAGGGGGTTGTTGTAATTCCAGGTGTCACACATTTTCAAATCTGCTTAATACAGCAGAAGTAAGGTTGATGGGGGACATCAGAGTGAAATACCCACAAGTTTTGCTCTGAGGTGATTAATTTTATTTTGGGGTTTTCCTTCTCATTTTAATTTGGCGGGGGGTGGAAGAGTCAGTTTGGCCAGACTGCAAAACCTCTGAGCAGCTGCTGACTCTGCACTGGTGGCTGAACCAGGGTCAGCAGAGAGATGTCACCCACCTCTCCCGGCAGCGGCTGGATGCCGACCCTGACCCAGGGACGCCTGGAGAAGGGCACAGCCGGCGCGTGCTCACCGGGGATGGGCTGCTCTTCCAGCCGCCCGGCAGAGTGGAGCGGGAGAGCGGATCGGCTGCCAGTTGAGCTCCTCCACCTGTGAATCGCACGGTCACGTGCGTGCGCCTTGCTTAGTGCTGATAAGGAAACCATTACGGTCCTCCTCCGCTCACCCGGCTTGATATCAGTGTCCTGCTGCTGCTGATGGCAGCCAGGTAGTGATTTCTAGGCCTAATTGATAATTAGTTAAATCTGTCCTTGGCACAAAGGGGAACACAGCGAGCTAGAAAGCTACTACATGAGTGCAGCTCTCCACTGCCTGTGCCTGCGATCGGGAAGAGCACCCAGCACCTCTGCATCCCTCGGGACACTGACTTGCTCTAAGGCAGAGCGAAGGGCTCAGGTGAGAGCTACTGAGCTTTCCACACAGCAAATAAACACAACATGCCCGCACCCGGTGGTGCTGGGGTACAGCAATGAGCTCTGCACCCCAAGGCACTTGGCTGTGGAAGGGAGGTGATGATCGGGCCGGAGCACGCCGGGAAAATGGGAGATTGGCACCGGGCGCTGCGCTCCTATCTTTCTTATCGCAGGATCCTAAGGAGTTAACACAAAATGCCACCTACTGTATTTTATCTCTCCTCCATTGAGGCAGCTCTGACACTGGCAGCAGAACAATGCTAAATTCTGATTAGCTCTGGTTTTCCAGCAAGAGGGGAGGCACAAGAGGGTGGGGAATTAATACTATTCTGCATAATTTTTAATCTAAATTTCTTTTCTTTTCTTTCTCTAGGAAGCAAACAATCTAGGGGGTTTTGTACTCAATTTCTTGCTTTCATAATCTAAATGAATTGTTTGCAAGTAGGAGCCAGCTGCAAAGCTGGCAATCTCCGATCAAATCTGCCTTTCTCCTAGTTCTAGCAATCATTAATTTGCTCCTCGGCTCTGATTAGCTAATCCTGGCTGCCTTGTGGCAGTTTGCAGGGGAAAACAGTGTGTGAGCTGCAGCTCCCTTTGACGGAGCTTGGAGCTGGCAGCGGGGTGACAGGCTTGATTTCTGCAGGGTCCGTGGTGCTCCTGGTTGTCAGCTCAACGGAGAGGAGTGGGGTGCTCTGGGAGGAAAGGCTGGTGAGGTTATTTATGGAATCCTGGCATTTTGGAAATATCAGAGGATGATTCTTTCCCCTGTTCTGTGCAGGGCGTGCTAGTTTGTTACACCGAGACTAATTAGCTGGTCTTTAAAATAGGAATCGAAGACACCGTGGCAGCCTCTCACCCAAAAATATCTGGGTGCTGCCCCATTTTTATGATGTTGCTGGTGTGCCTGGGGGATGTGGCAGAACTGTTACCTCTATTTCATGCATGGGAAACCGAGGCACAGGCCTTTGCGTCTTGGTGAATGGAGGCTCACAAAGAATGAGCCTCAGCAGTGGGGCTGTCTGGCAGGGGATGTGGTACACGGTACCTTTTGGGCCAGGCCCTGGTTTATTACGTGGCGAATTAAGAGTCGTAGTCTCAGCTCCTGCTGCGAAGCTTGGAGAGCTCCTGCCTGCTGGCAAGCACGGACCGGGCCAGGGGCGTCCGAACGGGATGCCACCTCCCCAGGCTGATTGCTGCTGGTCACCAGAGCATCACCTCCTGATGCCCAGCTCCTCGTGATCCCATTTTTCACAGATCCAAGGGCCCAGGCGGGTTGGACATGGAGCTGGTGGCCCACGTGCCACTATGCTGGCTGGGTGCAGGGCTGCTGCTGGTCCCACGTGCCCCTTTCTTGCATGTAGCTCTGCAGGCCTTGTGCTTCAGCTGCTATCTGCCTGCATTTTATTCCAACATGCTCCTTTTTCAGATCAAATTCCCTGAGTGCTGGGGGTGGATCCTTTTAATTTTCATTTGTTTCAAAGCTGTACATGGCTTACAAGCATGACAGAAATGCGCCTGGAGTGCAGGAAATGGCCTACTTAGCTGTGGGAGCAGAGCAGGCTTTTC